>NW_006921610.1:2837229-2883925 GCF_000298275.1 Orycteropus afer afer | reverse complement strand
TCTCTCTCTCTCTCTCTATATATATATAGCGAGAGACAGAGACAGAGAGACAGAGACAGAGACAGAGAGAAAACATAGGAGAAAATCTACTTGATCCTAGTTTTGGTGACAATTTTTTTTAGGTATAATACCAACATCATAATCAATGAAAGAAAAACATAAAAATTTGGGCATTATTAAAATGCAAAATTTCTACTCTGTGAAAGACACTCTCAAGAGAATGAAAAGACAAGCCTCAGGTGGGAAAAGTTATTTGCAAAATCCATATTGATAGGGAATTTGTATACAAAATATACAAAATGCTTTTAACCATCAATCATAAGAAATGCAAAAACAAATACAAAAGAAATTCTAATTAAAAAATGAGCAATAGAACTGAACTTTACTTTACCAGACAAGATATACTAGTTGACTCATGGTGATATATATATATGACAAATAAGCAGATGAATAATTGCTCAATATAACTTGTGTTTAGGTAAATACAAACTAAAACAACAATGTAAAAAGTTGAATTGGCAAAAGTTGTGTGATAGCTATATTTACAATGACTAAAATAATAATAATAATAAAAAGTTGAAGTTGTTTATGTACACAAGTACTTCATGGGATTTCATTCTTGGTTTAGAGGTTTGGGGTCATGTCTTCATGAAACATCTAGTTAACTGGCTTAATAATGTATTTAGTGCTTCTATTCTACCTACTAGTTTGTTGTGTAGTGCCTGATATCTAAAAAGCATCTAGTGGCTTTCTTAGGTAAAATTATTCTCTATTCATATAGAGTAACAAAGGAGGGAGGAGAGTGAGGAGTAGTAGGAGGAAATGTAATATAGGACTAATTGCCTCCGTGAACAACTGTCTCCTTTGTTTCCTGTAGCCAGGCACCATTACTGAACATTCTGATAAAAGTTTCTATAGAAAAGTACTGATCAAAATGGGGGAAAATCCAGAATGGTATTTCAAATTCTCATGAATTCTAACATGGAGCCATGGAGGCTCTGAAACTATTGCCCTTAGATAATCTTTAAACCTTGAACCAAAATATCCCATTAAGCTTTCTTCAAACCACTTAATAATTTAGCTGAACTGAAGAAATGTCTGCCTTGAGCATTTCACTCTTTTATATGGGATCAAATTGACAATAGTAACTCTAAAGATTAGATAGAACACTTAGAGAGCATTGAGTTTATTTTAATGAAGGAGGAACAGCACAGAGAATGGTCACACAACTTAAAGAATATAATCAATGTGACTGAATTATATATGTAGAAGCTGTTGAATTGGTGTATGTTTTGCTGTATATATTCTCAACGACAACAAAAATGAAACAAATACAATTTTCAAAAGATTTTTTTTTAAAAAAAACTGATGATATAAATTCCTGGCATGTATGCTGAGCAACAACTCATTTATTCCTGGTGGGTATGGTACATTTTTCGAAGATAGTTTGGAGTCACTTTGGAAGACAGTTCAGTAGTTCCTTATAAAGCTTAACACAATCTTACCATACAATCTACCAGTTGGACTCCTCGTTGTCGTCGTCGTCGTTATGTGCCATCGAGTCGGCCCCGACTCATAGCGACCCCTCCTTGGGTTTCCGAGGCAGTATCACTACGGAAGTAGGATTGCCCAACCTTCCTTCCGAGGAGTGGCTGGTGGGTTTGAACCGCCAGCCGTCTGGTTAGCAGGCAAAGTGTCTTAGCCACTATGCTACCAGAGCTCCTAGTTGGACTCCTAGGTAATTACTAAACTCATTTGAAAACTTGTTGTTTGTTGTTATGTGCCGGCGAGTCGGACCCGACTCATAGCGACCCCTCCTTGGGTTTCCAAGGCAGTATCACTATGGAAGTAGATTGGCCCATCTTCCTAAAACTTAAGTCCACACAAAAGCCTGCACACATATGTTTATTATAGCTTTATTCATAACTGCCAAAGCTGGAAGAAACCAAGATGCTTTTCTGTAGGTGAATGCAGGGGTGGATTACCCAGTAAGAAATGCAAGAACGTACTTAGGGCATCAACAAAAAAGTAACGTTAGTTTTCCAATGCAAAGATCCATAGATGCCCAGCTAACAGGACACAAGGAAAAGCAAGTAGTACACTGGTAGGGAACTGATAGGGCATTAAGTAAAACTGATACCAGTTCCAGTTCATGAGAATGTACTGGCCAGAAATAAAGTTCACGCAGGGTCAGAAGGGTACCCAAATGTAAAGTTGTTTAAACTCTGAAGCCTCTACCACTTCAACACCTTCATTTGCATCTGTCTCCTATGGTCCCCTCCTGTGTAATTGAAATTACTTATAGTAGGGGTGCCTTGGAAGCATGGTATTTTTTTTTCTAATAAACAAGAGTTGGGGGTGGGCTGAGGATTCTAGTTCTTGCTACACATCCCTGATATGCAACTAGATCTGATATGAGCAACTTGTTACTAGGAAAAGACAGATTATTTTAATAGATAACAGGCCTTTGATCCATTTGAGAGAACCATTTTGCACATCCACATCTGCTGATCCAGTAACTCCAGACAGGAGGGCCAGCAATGTTCTTTGCCATGATACAAACAAAATAGTATGTACTGGCAAATAGCCAATGGGAAATACAGACCCAGATGATGTGCAAAAGCAAGGGAACTCCCTCAAATAAGTCAAACACTGAAATGAATTCAATCACTTTTTAACTGTATACATTTATGTACACTTATGTCTGAACTTTTGCAAACAATAATATTTATAACTTTAATTTTAAAATATGTTTGGCATACATGCAGACTCAATTTAGCAAACATTTACTATAATACTAACATGAGTAATGATTTAATATAATGCTAACATACCAAAAGTCCAAAAACACTGGAAATATTTATACTTATCTAACATAAAGAAAGTCTTAAATTATGTATCAAGTGAGTTTTGCTTTTTATTGTTTGTTTCAAGGGACACAGTGCTTGATATTACTCTCTATATGCTAATAAATGAAGTATTATGCACATTAAGAGGATGTAAAATTCAATATTTTTTTATTATCCAAAATGTTTCTGTTTTGTAACAATGAATGTTTTTCCTAAATTTGTCTTCCAAGAAAGCAACAAAGGACATTTTTATCAGAACATTGCATTTATGTTTTATCAGAATGTTTATGTATGTCTGTTCAAGGAAATTGAACAATTCCTCAAGGAAATATATGAATATTTAGATAATAAAAATTATATAATTGTATTTTATTTTCTATTTCCCTTCAGATTGACCTTTTATTTTAAGAAATTGATTGATATTGTTATGACTCACAAAACAAACCTGTTGGTCAAGAAGTAATGCTATTGTTACATTAATTATGTATGTATGTCTGAATATGGAAGTTGAACAATGCCTCAAGGAAATAAAATGTACATTTTATAAATTTTGCTTATGATAACAATTATATTTTCCTTTTGGACTGATTGAGTATAACTTCACATTCAGTTCTCTCTCATTGACCACATATGAATGCACCAGTGGTACTATATATACATGACTAATGATGTATCTGGTCCTGTCTTGTGAAAAGCAAACCAAAACACATCTTCAGATTAAGTATACTCTGCTAGCACAGTGCCTAAGGCACTTCATTGCTAACCAGAAGGCTAGTGGTTCAAACCCACCAGCCACTCCTTGGAAGGAACGTTGGGCAATCTACTTCTGTAGTGATACTGCCTCGGAAACCCAAGGAGGAGTCTCTATGAGTCAGGTCCGACTTGACGACATGTTACAACAACAACAACAACATATCTTTGTAATTGTATCAGGCTCCTTGTGATTGGTCTCCTCCTAGTCAAGTATCAGCAGTAGTTCAATGAACAGTGAAGATACAGCATCAAAGGATGGAAAACGAGTGTGCAAGTTTTTAAGTATTATTTCAAGATGAGAAACACATGTGGAGATCTGTAAAGGACCCACCATAAGCATTGTACGACAAACAAATGAAATAATTTTTGACTGTCTTATAAGTTCTATTTCTCTTGACCATCTCAGACCTGAAGAATAAAATTACATGTTCCAAATAAATTTTTTTAGATTACTAATTTTCAAATATAAATTTTTGTGTTAATATCTAAATCTGAGTGTGATTTTTATTTAAAAAGTTTTACTTGTTTATAGTTTTTTAGTATTTTTTTAATTTTCAATTTTTCAAATTTATTTGCTATGATAGAACCAAATTTAAAAAGTGACATAATTTTATATCTAAATAAAATGAAATAGCAACAACTAAGTGGATGCAAAAATGTAATCTTGCAGAAGATAAAGAGAAAAGACTTTCTGAATTCCTAAAGACAATTCCAAAATTAACTTCCTTTTAAAAATACAGTGAATCAAAAGAGACTTCTTCCATTGAATGCTTGAGTTTATTGAGTGTGAATTGTTGTCCTAGTTCTGATAGTATTGATATTACTAATAGCAATACAAACATAAAGGAATTTGTTCCAAATTCTGCATTCACTGTTGCTGTAGTAAAAAATTAATAATGTGTGGGAAGTGAAACTATTTTAAAATCTGATGCTATAGCATTTACAAACCCTATAAATAACAGAGATACAGCTTCTGCTTTGTGGAATAATTTTTCTTCTAATTATGCAAATTATTGTATCAAAAGCAAGTCAAGTGATTGTCAAAATCATAGTGGATCATTTGAAAGTTAGTATCAAAATTTCTGGATCGTGAAAAGTAAAATTCTGTAGCCAGATATATTTCTATATCTGGAAAGCTAATGGTGAAAATTTTAAAAGGGAGTAGCTACTGTATTCTCCATCAGTCAGCTTGTACATTATTTTGTTTGCAAACTTTCACTCTCGCAGTTGTCAAGTCGAATCTGACTCGTAGTGACCCCTCCTTGGGTTCTCAAGGGTATCTTTATAAAAGTAGATTGCCCAGTCTTCCTTCTGAGGAGTGGCTGGTGAATTTGAACCACCAGCTTTCTGTTTAGCAGTCAAATGCCTTAGACATTATGCCACCAGAGCTCCTATTCAGTCCTAAATCATTTAAGTCTCGATTTATTAAGAACGGATTTAGTGACTGATGCAACTCGAATATGATTGATAAACATGAAAATAGTTCAGTTCACAGAGATTGTATGTTGTCCTATTTAAACTAAAGACATGGTTTTGGCTTAAGTCATGAACTGGAAACACTAATTAATGGAGAACGTCATTACTGGAAAACCATTTTTCAAATTGTTCTTGTCGTTATAACATTTGCTGAATGTCAACTATCTTTTTGAGGAAAGAATGAAGTATTTCCACAAAATGGAAATTTTTTTGAATGTACTTGAACTTGTTGCTCAGTTTGATCCATTTTTAGCAGGTCACATCTCAAAAAATGTTAACACAGGAAAGGCCAACACATCATATATGTCTAAAACAACATGTGGAGAATTAAGAAACTTAAGTGGTAAACTTCAATCAATTATTTTCAGTGAAATAAGTAGAGCTCTTCATTTCAGCTTGTTTGTAGATTCCTCTCCTGTTCTTTCCCATACATATGTTTTATTTTCAGATATGTATTTCCAAAGGTGAATAAGCTATCAAGTGATTTATATTATTTACTAGCTTAAAAAGTCATACTGATGAAGAAAATGTAAATCAGGTACTTCACTATTTAATTGAAGTTTGCAAAATTGATTTTTCTAAGTGGGAAGGACAGTCCTATGACAATGATGCCAAAAGGTCAAGGCATTATAAACACATGAAACAGAAAATTTTAGAACGTAATGAATATGCCATTTTCATACCATGTGCTGCACATTTACTTAATTTTATAGGACATAAAATAGGTTATTGTCTGGAAGTAGTTGATTTTTTTCTACTGTTCTGTTGTACTACCCATTTCTTCTTCTAGTTACCAATGGGTAGTTCTTAAAATGTAGTTATATGGTGATCAAGTATTAAATTGTTTTCTCATAAATGTTGGGAAGCACATGCTGTAGTAACAAGTACAATCCCGGAATCCTACACTCAAATTCTAGATGCCTTAGAAAATATTGCTGAAGACCAAACACAAAAAGGAGATGCCAAAAGAGAAGCTAAAAGCATCACCAACAAAATGCAATTACTAGACTATGTATTTGTATTGGTTATGTGGAATAATATCTTGCAGCATTTTCATTGGACAAATCAGGCTGTCATAGGTTCAGAAACAAATTTAAAGACATGCACAGATCTCTACCAGTCATAATTTAAGAGAAGATTTTGGAAATTTTGAAAACTTAGCAAAAGAAATATTGCCAAATACTGATTATCAAGCAGTTCACCATCACAGAAGCATTAGAAATGTACAAATAAATGATGGAAGTACTCCAGAAGTACTGAGTACCAGAGATCAATTTCACATAACCATCTATTTCACCATCATTGACACACTTGAGTCTTGTATGAGAAGAAGGGAGAAAGTGTATGAAGTTCTTTCAAATAGATTTTCTTCCTTAAGCAATGTGTACATCCCTGATGAAGAATCCAAGAAGGCATCTGTTCTAGTTACTTAGTGCTGCTCTGACAAGAATATACCACAAATGGGATGGCCTTAATAAACAGGAGTTTATTCTTAAAATTTAGAGGCTTTAAGTCCAAGTTCAAAGTGCCAGGCTCTAGGGGCTGGGTGAAAGCCCCTCAACTTCAGGGTCCAGCTCTGCCTCCTGCTCCTGGTCCATTGGAGCCAGAGGCATTTCTTCACTCAGACAGCTGCTGGCTGCTGAGGCTGAGAAGCCCCAAAGTTGACAAGTAAAAGGGCACAGTCCCAATGTTACCAAAGCACAATGCAGGCCATTAACTTAAGTCCATTGTAAGTCCCAAGGTCGGCAGAGCATGGCAGGCTTCTGAGCAATGGCACGGCTACATGCAGGGTCCAAGCATGCCATAGGCTAGAGACCATTCCCAAGTCTTCTCCTTAAATACAGGAAGCAGACCACATCCCAAAGGCAGCTACTCAGCTGCTTGTGGTAAATTCCATCATGGAGTTCATTGCCAGTCTCAACATGGGGAATAACTACCCCCAGCTGGGAGCTCTGGTAGCATAGTGCCTAAGGCACTTGAGGCCTAACCAGAAGGCTGGTGGTTCAAACCCACCAGCCACTCCTCGGAAGGAAGGACGGGCAATCTACTTCTGTAGTGATACTGTCTCGGAAACCCAGAGTCGGATCTGACTTGATGGCACATAACAACGACAACGACAAGCTTCCCAGCCACTCAACCAGGCCCATCCAAGTTAACACACAAACATAACCATCACAGCATCCAAAAAATTATTGTTGTTGTTGTTAGATGCCATCAAGTCAGTTTTGACTCATAATGACCCTATGTCCAACAGAATGAAACAATGCCTGGTCCTACACCATCCTCACAATCATTGCTTTGTTTGAACCCATTATAGCAGCCACTAAATCAGTCCATCATGCTGAGAATCTTCCTCTTTTTCACTGACCCTTTACTTTACCAGATATATTATCCTTCTCCAGGATCAAGTCCCTCTTGACATAAGAGAGGCAAAATCTCACCATCCTCACTTCTAAGGAGCATTTCAGCTGTACTTCATCCAAGACAGATTTGTTTATTTTTCTGGCAGTCCATGGTATATTTTTCATCAGCATCAAAATTCAAAGGCATCAATTCTTCCTTCATCTTCCTTATTCATTGTCCAGCTTTTATATGCATATGAGGTGATTGAAAATACCATGGTTTGTGTCAGGCTTGGGTCAAGGAACTAATGCAAGATTATCTGGATGAGATTATGGTCTTGAGACCCGAGGTATTACTAATTTTAATAACCACAAACTGTACAACTGAACATTCATTTTCGTCACTATAGAGACTCAAAAACCCTCAGCACACAACTATGGTTCAACTAAGATTGGATTTATTTTTCTTATTATGTGTGGAAGTAGATATTGTTTAGCAGCTTAAATGGGATGAAACCATTGAAGAGTTTGCAAGAGGAACAAACAGAAATTTTTAAATTATAACAAGTTAGAGATGAAAGATTTATATAAAAATAAAATAGAGCAATTTGTTTTAATGTTTGTTTTCTGACCATTAAATTGTCTTCTATGATTTCTTTTAATTTGTTCATTTATAATTAAAGGATTTATTATGAAGCAAATGTCAACATAAGATGAGCCATTTAAAGCAAAATTGATGACAGCTAATTTTACATTGTGGGAGATTAACAGAATTTTACATTGATTGTTGAAAAAACTAAGTTCACTGACTCATTTTCACTGTTGTGGAATATTCTTTTTGTAGAAAATGTGGTACATAGTAGAAATCTTAGTACCCTGCATCCACTAAAAATTTTATATTCCAGTTCATCTCATTCTTCTAAAATGGCATATGTCACTTTTGCATTCAGTTACTAATATTATAGTCACATTTTAAAAGAAGTTACATCATGGATAGCTAAGACAGACAGACACACACACACATATATAACTCACATATCCCATTGGAATGCATCAGTAAGTAGAGGAGGGGCCACCACCAATTATCAGTGGTTAGGACCTTCACATGCCTTAATCTGGCCTTGGGTGGATAGACAGTGGTATATCCATACAATGAAATTCTATGGATTTGGTGTTCAAAAGAAATGACCTATTAAGTCATACAAAGATGCTGATAAATATTTCTTAATTATTCTTTATTTTTAAAATAGACTTTATTTTTTAATAGAAGTTTTGGTTTACAGAAAATTGTGCAGAAAGTACAGAGAACTCCTATATACCCCCTTCTCTCACCTACCGTCATTGCTAAGTGAAGGAGAACAATCTGAAAATGTTACCTACTGTACAATTACATTTATGTAACATTCTGTAAAAGGTGAAACTAGAGACACACTGAATAGATTAGTGGTTGCTAGGGGCTTGGGGAGAATGAAGAAAGAAAGCATGGGGATTTTTTAAGGTGGTCAAACTATTTTGTATGATGTTGTAATGGCAAATACATGTCACTATGCTCTGGTAGCATAGTGGCTAAGACACTTGCCTGCTAACCAGACGACTGGCGGTTCAAACCCACCAGCCACTCCTCGGAAGGAAGGTTGGGCAATCCTACTTCCGTAGTGATACTGCCTCGGAAACCCAAGGAGGGGTCGCTATGAGTCAGGTATGACTCGACGGCACATAACAACAACAACAACATGCCTTTGTTATCACCCATAGAACTTTTGGGCACATTAAATAAAGTGATTTAAGAGACTGAAGAATTCCACAGTGGAATGCAGACTGTGACAAGAGAATCTAACTATATTACAAATGTATGAAACAACCTCGCTAAAGGGAGTAGGGAAAAGATGTTGATTTAAATAGCTCTAGAAATGAGTGGATTATGTATGACTAAAGGGAAAAGGAGTTGTACATAACCAAACACCCAGGATGACGCCAATAGTGGGCAAAGAATTATGTTAATGTGGATGAAAGCAAGTTATGGCTTAATTCCATAGCTATTATATTAAAGTTGGTTCATATTTCTCTGATCCTACTATAATAACTAAATCCGTATTCTAAAGCCTCTACTTGTACTTTAATATGCATCTTCAGGTGATGTACTCATATTCTAATTTTTCTAGGAATCCAGTCGGATTCAGGGCAATGATAAAAGACAGTGAAGACTTTGCACAGATTTCAGCTAAAATCATAATGAAAAATTACTATATGATCCATTTCCCTATGTATTCTGCTCTGACACAATTGTTAGTGAATCCTGGAGTAAATTTTCATGTTCTACTGGCTCATCCAAAATCTGAGGAATTTAAAATTCTGTATTTCTACATATAGCTAAAGCATAATTAGTGTCAGTTGTAGGAATGACAAGATTTTGAATAGATACTATTAGCTCAAGTTCTATTCCTTGCAAATTGGACTTGGATACAAATTGGTACAATGCCTAATAATGCTCTCAAAAAGTCAGCAATATAATGGGGAACACTGAACTTTAAGATATATAGTACATAGAATTATTGAGGGAAATAAAGCAAAAAGAAAACACATGAATGTGTTATAGTGAAAGAATGTTCAGGATAGAGGTCAGAAAATCTGAATTCTGCAATCAGATTATTAAAATTATTCTTGGTTCTGGGTAAGTGACATTATAGGGCCTTAATTCTTTGAATTATTAAATGAGGGCCATAATGGTATCTTAGATAGTTTCTGGCTCTAAAATTTTATAGCCTACCTATGTCAAAAGTATAGATTAATTTTTTAAAATAAATACGTTGAAAATTCTTGCATTTAATTTTTGTGGGTACCTCATCATGAAGCGATAATACTAGTTTGTGGGCAAATGAGCATTTAAGTTGCAATAATATTTATTAATTTTCAAATCCAATACAGACTTATACATATTTCATTCCATTTCTAAGTTATCTGTATTTAGGCAGAAAAGTTAACATGAACTCTTGAAACAATGCTAGGACTTTCTGAATATGTGATGGTCAAGAAGGTAGCAATGGCTTATTATTGATTACTTGTATCTAAATCCAAATGTTTGAAACAGAACTCCACTTTCACCAATTTTATTTTTCTCCATTCTATTCACAGCTTTTCTGAGTGACTCCATTCTACAAGGCCTGTTCAGCCCATGCTTCCTGAACCAGATCCAGTTTTTAATTATGGGTGGTACACATACTATAAAGTGTAGCTTTCATTCTTCATCTCACTGTCTGAGAATGGGAGCTTGAATCTGGGAGCTTTACAGTTTTATATCAGAAATGTCATCATCATCTCTCACCTTTCTTCTTCAAGAATTTAATCTTTCAAATAAACAAACAAACTTGTTCCCATATTGAAGTTTGTGGCATTTGACTGGTCACTCATCTCTGGACTGATCTGCTTCTTGCTTTTAGCCAAGCTGTTTGCTATCATGCCAAAGGATCTTATTCTTTAGTCTGTATTTATTAACTTTCTGGGTAAATTCTTTATATAGTATTTAATCAGTAGCCTTTGCAAAGTGCAAGTAAATTACAGACCACTTATCTGGGGCTATCATCTGCCATTTTTCAGTATAAACTCATTGGATTTTCTATAAATTATCATTGGTTGAATGGTTCCATACAGGCTACACTTAGTTTGATCACTCATTTTGAGTTGTTCCTTTATTATAAGTAAGAATAGTATTTCTAAAGTGGTATAGATAGATAGATAGACAGATAGATAGAGATAGATAGATAAAGATAGATATGATAACAGTCTGAAAGCATGCAGTTGGTGAGAATCTGCCAGGGAGTAGTGCCTCCCAATTTCTGTCTTTCCAAAAGCTCCTGGCGGCTAATTTCTTTGGACAGTCTTTAGATCTTTCCTACACCTCAAAAGTTGCTGTAACATTTGACAGAGCAATGTACTGTAGCAGTTTTATAAGACGGCAGAGGAAGGAGCCACTCTTACAAGGTAAGAGAGCAGAGAACACTTCTCCTTTAATGGAGTTTCATTATTATGTACTCAGCACCTTTGGTACTGAGATGCCCAGTAAAATCATTGTACTCCAATTGTCTGAGTATATTACACAGCTTTGGACTTTCTACTCTAAGAAATTTGACAGAAGCATTAAATATTTGATCAAATAAATCCATATGTGGTTCCTTTTTTTCCAGTAATCACTGAGTGAATGCTGGGTTGCTAAGGGGAAGAAGGGTGTGGTGTGGAGAGGGACTGGCTTAAGCAATAGATTGTCAGGCCTGCTATTTCATTTTCGTGTGCTGGAGATCAGTATTATTTGGGGGATAAAGAATGGAGAGTCAAGGACACCAGCGGAATCTGAGGAAGAGTTGCTCTATTTTCTATTTTTTAAAAAATTTCCTCATAAGCTGATAAAGAAACTTTCTGTATGACCTTTTTTGGGGGTTAGATTAATCTGAAATTATCAGAAATGTATAAATATTATGATATTTTTATCTTTCAATCTAATAGTGTGATTTTCCTGCATTGTATGCCATTCTTAAGCAGCTGCTCTTATATCTTATTGCCCTAAATCAGCCTCTGCCTGATGCTGACTTAGCAATAATGATAGCAAGCCACAATCTTATTAGTTGTGATGTGGTAGAACCCCAAATAATCCATCATGATGTTATGACTTTAATTTCTTTGATATTGCTCACAAAGGCTGGTGGAAGGCAGTCAGACACCCAGCACCAAAGTAAAGCAATTATCTTCTCCCAGCATGATTTATAACTCATGATTTAAATATGTATGTACACATTTAGAAATGATTTTGAAAATTAAGAAGGCACATCCTTCCTCCTAGCAAGCTTACTGTCCATTCTCTTATCTTCCTTCCTCTCCCTTTCTATTATCCTTGTACCACTAGACTGAGACATATGCTTTTAGTCTTTCAGGAATAGAACTTGGAGGGTTTCTAAAATACACATTACGATGAAATCACAAGATAAACTATAAACCTTATTATACTATCTCAGGAAAGCCCCAGCTTCTTAAATCCTCTTGCCTGATTTCCTTTAGGCTCATTCAAATTTCTTTTAGATCTGGACATGGAAACTTCTGATGCTTTTGGTTTCCTTAACCAGTGGTTGACTGGCAGTACTGATTAATATTCTTGAGCTACTTTGCGTGTCAATTTTTTTTTTCTTTTTCTCTAACCTCCTTCTTTGTTTGAACTGCATTTTAGCTTTTCCAACCCCAGCTAATGGAGATGCACCCAGGAATATAGACCGATGATATAGAGGCTGGAACAATGCCAGCAGACGCATTAGGTTTCTCTTCCCCACCCCAAACCAATTGTCTGAAGTTTTTAAATGAGAATTTTGAAATTAGTTTAAAAAAAAAACAGAGGAAAATTAACTCTAGAGCATAGAGAGTTCACATCTTCCTTGGTTTTTCACATCTATCCTTTTCAGGGAATAGTTTGTAGATGGCAAAATGATGTCAATGGGGTAGTGCTGCCAGTAAGGAATAGTGTCTCATTTGGACATGATTGAAGTCATGTTCTTTTAAGATTCTACACTGTGTTTGCATCTTAAGATGAAAATAAAACAGCTTAATAATAGAATTTACAGAATGTTTATTTAATAGACATCAGAGTGGAGTGTTAGTATTCTACCTTAAACAAATATATTAAAAATAGAGTAGATATCCCCTGGTTACCTAAGGTTCTTCTAAATTATCTAGTGAAAAAAATAACACAACCCACTCACAAGTCTCCAGGTATTATTATTCTTTCTTATTTGAATTTTTCCCTTATTGAAAGAACAAAAAGAATTATTTCACAATTAGGATTATCAAAAAATTTAGATAGAGTAATATTTTTTTTTTTTTTCTGGTTACCATTGCCCTGGACTTCAAAACAGGTATGCATTTTTTTTTTTCTTTGATAAAGAAGGAAGGATGATTTACTTCTCCTTTATGTAATGATCTTAACAGCAAAGGAACATTTAATTTAGTGGTTAAATTAGATTTGTTTCAATAGCTGTACCTGTGATCCTTGAAGGCCTGACCCTTGTAAAAAAAAAATCTCCTCCCTGATAGCATACACATGGTAATTTTCTGTGGTGCTGAGTGGCGGTTTTCAACTGCTGGAAAAATAAATGCTAAAACGTGCACCGACCCTTGTCAGTGCTCAGGAAATATGTCAGAATAACATTAACTTTTCATTCCAATTTGAGTACATTTTTTTTTCCAAATCAATTTTAATGCAACATAAATGCATACTTTGGTGTGTTCAAGAATTACTAGATTTTAGTAAAATATTCCTTGGTAAAGATAATGAAAGTGAAACCTCATTCATAGAACAGAATATGTATTACAAGGTTATAAAGCCTAAACTTTAAATTCACATCTGAAAAAGAAAATTATTTAAAAATCCCTGATTCTCTCATATTAATTAAAAAAAAAATCTTGGAGCTGCTTAAAGAGTTTGTTTCTGGTCACATGATAGTCATATCCTGGATGAGAATGTTTCATTTCTGTCATTACTTAGGTAGATATTCTAATAATGTGAATTTGCTAGTTGTAATTTAAGGCCTTTCTATAATTCCAGAGAATCTCATTCCACCTACTTTCTTGCAAGAAAAATTATTTCTGTCCACAATGAGTTACATATTGAAAAAATGATAGTGTTCACAGTCATCAGTTATCAAAGGTGAATCAACCGGGGAGTGGTGTTATTCCCAGCTACTCATAAGATGGTTAGTTGGCAGAACTTCAATACTTGGAACGTGGTTCCGCCACCTAAACTTCTCCTCTGCTACTCCCAATAGCAGATGATCTTTCTTGGCAGCATTGACCACCTTTGCACATACCTTTGCAAAGGAGGCTTACGCTGAACCCATGGGTTCCCGGAACATTTCTTGGCTATAGTTCTCTTTCGTTTTGTGACATAGGTCATGGTGGGTTCTCTTAATATCTAGGCTCCCAGGGCTACTCTTACCAGTTTTGTCATCTCAAAGTAACTCCCCTCCCTCCTTCTTTTTTTTTTTTTTTTTAACTTTTTATTGTGATTTGGATGCAATTTTACAAAGGAGATGCGTTTTACAGTCAATAGTTCATATACATTTTGTTTAGTGACACTGATCACAATCCCCCATAATATAACAGCTCTCATCCACATTTTCCACGTGGGTGTCCCTTCCCTATGTTCTTCTTACCTGTGTATTCCTGCCTGCTTACCTTTCTTCCTGTCCAAATGCTGCCCATCTGATCTTCCTAGGTTGACTGCTCTATGGAGGGCATCTCTCTAGTGCAGTTGTTCAGCTCATAGCCCTGTCTATTGTTTGGGTGACAGTTGAGTCACATGAGTGAGTCCAATTCCAAAGGATGACTTGGGGCCACAGTCATGGGGGTTTCACCAGTCTCCAGCTGACCAGTAATCTTGGTCCTTTTTATGTTTCTGAATTTTGTTTCACATTTTTTTCCTTTTGATGCCTTTCCTAGTTGTTAGCATTGATAGCTGGACATCAACTAGTTCTTCTGGTCTCAGAGTTGTACACAGGGTTGGTTCTCATGGCCCCTTGGACTAATTGTTTTCATACATCTTTGATTTTCTTCATTCTTTTTTGCTCCACATAAAGAATGGCCACAGTTACATCTCAGATGGCCATTTCTGAGCTTTTAAGACCCCAGGTGCTACTCACAAAAGTAGGATTTAGAACAATATTTTTGTGTACTATCTTGTGTTGATTGAGCTTGATGTCCCTTGAGACCATGGTCCTGAGCCCTCAGGCCCAGCAGCTCACTCCCTCAAGGTGCTTGGTTGTAGCTATGTACTTATACTAACTTTATCCTCTGTTAGCTCTGTAATGTGTATGGACATTTTTCATAGCACATACAAATACATGTTGTTGTTAGGTGCCATGGAGTCATCTCTGACTCATAGTGACCTCACGTACAGCAGAACAAAACACTTCCCAGTCCTGTGCCAGCCCCATGATCTTTGCTATACCTGAGCTCATCGTTGCAGCCAATGTGTCAGTCCATCTCATTTGAGGGCCTTCCCCTTTTCTGTTGTCCCTCCACTTTGCCAAGCATGATACCCTTCTCCAGGGAATGGTCCCTTCTTACAACATGACTAAAGTACGTGAGATGAAGTCTGACCATTCTTGCTTCCAAGGAACATTCCGGCTGCACTTCTTCTAGGACAGATTTGTTAGTTCTTTTAGCAGTCCATGTACTTTCAGCATTCTTCGCCAATACCACAACTCAAAAGCATTGACTCTTCTTTGGTCTTCTTTTTTCATTTTCCAGCTCTAACATGCATATGAGGTGATTGAAAATACCGTGGCTTATGTCAAGTACATCTTACTCTTCAGGAAAATATCCTCTCTCTTCAGCACTTGAAAGAAGTCCTTTGCAGCCAATTTGCTAAGGATATCTGATATTTTGACTGCTGCTTCCATTGGTGTTGATTGTAGAACCAAGTAATATAAAGTCTTTGACAACTTCAATCTTTTCTCCATTTATTGTGATGGTGCTTATTTGTCCTGTTGTAAGGATTTTTGTTTTCTTTATATTAAGGTGTAATCCATACTGCAGATTGTAATCTTCAATCTTTATCAGTAAGTGTTTCAAGTCATTCTCACTTTCAGAGAGCAAAGTTGTGTTGTCTGCATAATGAAGATTGTTATTGAGTCTTCCTCCAATCCTGATGCCACATTCTTCTTCATATAGCCCAGCTTCTTGGACTATTTGCTGAGCATACAGATTGAATAAGTATGGTGAAAGGATACAACACTGACACACTCCCTTCCTGCTAGTAAATCATGAAGTTCACTTTCTTCTGTTTGAACGACTGCCTCTTGGTCTATGCACAAGTTCTTCATGACAACAATTAAATGGTCCGGAATTCCCATACTTCTCAATGTTATCCATAATTTGTTATGATCCATGCAATTGAATCCCTTTGCATTGTCCATAAAATACAAGTAAACATCTTTCTGGTACTCTTTGCTTTCAGCTAAGATTCATCCATTTGACATAAGCAATGATATCCCTCATTCCATGTCCTCTCCTGAATCCAGCTTGCATTTCTGGAACTTCTCTGTTCCAGAATATACTGCTGCAAATGTTTTTTAATAATTAAGATTTTACTTGCATGGGATATTAATGCTATTGTTTGATAATTGTGAACAATTATCGAAGGGATCACCTTTCTTTGGAATGGGTAAAAATACGGATTTTTTCCAGTCAGTTTGCTGGGTAGTTGTCTTCCAGATCTCTTGGCACAGCCAAGTGAGTACCTCTAGTGCAGCATCCATTTATTGAAACATCTCAATGGGTATTCCCTCAATTCCTGAATCCTTATTTTTTGCCACTTCCCTCAGTCCAGCTTCAACTTCTTCCTTCTGTTCCATTGGTTCTTGATCATATGCCACTTCCTGAAATGGATGAACATCAACTAATTCTATTTGGTACAGTGACTCTGTGTATTCCTTCCATCTTCTTTTGATGTTTCCTGCATCATTCAATATTTTGCCCATTGTTGTTGTTGTTGTTGTTATGTGCTATCGAGTCAGACCTGACTCATAGCGACCCCTCCTTGGGTTTTCGAGGCAGTATCACTACGGAAGTAGATTGCCCCATAGAGTCTTTCAATATTGCAACTCAAGACTTAAATTTTCTCTTCAGCTCTTTCAGCTTGAGAAATGCCCAGTGTGTTCTTCTGTTTTGGCTTTCCAACTCCATGTCTGTACACATTTCATTGTAACTATTGACTTTGTCTTCTCAAGCTGCTCTTTGAAATCTTCTGTTTAGCTCTTTTATCTTGTCCTTTCTTCCATTTGCTTTATCTACTCAATGTTAAAGTGCAAGTTTCAGAGTGTCTCTGACAACTATTTTGGTCTTTCATTCCTTCCCTGTCTTTTTAATGACCTTTTGCTTTTTTATATATGATGTTTTTGATGTTATCCCACAATTCATCCAGTTTTCATTGGTCACTGGTATTCAACACATCAATTTGTTCTTCAGATAGTCTTTAAATTCAAGTGGGATATAATCAAGGTCACATTTTGGCTCTCATGGACTTATTTTAATTTCCTTTAGCTTCAAGTTGAACTTGCATATGAGCAATTGGTGGTCTTTTCCACAATCAGCTCCTAGCCTTGTTTTGACTCATGGTATTGAACTACTCCATCACCTCTTTCTGCAGATGTAGTTGATCTTATTTCTGTATATCCCATTTTGAGAAGTCCACATGTATATCCACCATTTATGTTGTTAAGACAAGGTATTTACAATGAATTAATCATTGGTCTTGCAAAATTCTATCATGCAATCTCTGTCATCGTTTCTCTTACCAACACCATATTTTCCAACTACCCATGATTCTTTGTTTCCCATTTTCTCATTCCAATCACCAATAATTATCAGTACATTTTGATTGCATGTTTGGTCAATTTCATACTGCAGAAGTTGGTAAAAATGTTCAATTTCTTCATGTTTGGCTTTAGTACTTGGTGCATAAATTTGAATAATAATGGTATGAACTGATCTTCCTTGTAGGCATTAGGTATTATCCTATCACTGACAGCATAATATTTCAGGGTAATTCTTTAACTGTTCTTTTTGATGATGAATGCAATATCATTCCTCTTCAATTTGTCATTCCTGGATAGTAGATCATATGATAGTTTGATTGAAATGGCCAATACTTGTGCATTTCAGCTCACTAATGCCTTAGTTATCAATCTATATCCATTCCATTTCAATTTTGACAACTTCCAATTTTCTTAGAAACATTCTTCACACATTCCACATTCTGATTACTAATAGATGTTTGCAGCTGTTTCTTCCCATTTTGAGTCATGCCCCATCAGCAAATAGGTCCTGTAAACTTTACTCCATCCATATCATTAAGGTTGACTCTAGTTTGAGGAGTCACCTTTTCCTCACATTTTGAATGACTTCCAACCTGAGGGGCTCATCTTCCAGCACTGTATTGGACAATATTTCATGGCCATTCATAAAGTTTTCCAGTAATATATCAGACAGTGTTTCACTGCTATTCATAAGGTTTTCAGTGACTGGTTGTTTCAGAAGTTGATGGCCCTATCCTTCCCAGTCTATATTCATCTGGAAACTTCACTGAAACCTGTCCACCATGGGTGACCCTGCTGGTATTTGGCATAGCTCCAACCTCACAGCAACCTACAAGTCATCACATTATGACAGACTGTCAGATGAGTAGTGGAACGTATGTATGGCCATGAGTATATTCCCACTTACCTACCCATAGTTGATCTTCTTGTCTGTCTACTTATGTATTCTATGTGTATATTACTACTGATAGTGCAGTGTTGTGTATGTAATAGTATTTACCCTTGTTGTCTGTATCTCTTTTGCACCTCTCTGTGTCTTCATTTTCCTTAGTTACCTTATGCTGGTCACATACTTTGTTATATTGTCTTTCTTTTCACCCAAAGGAATACATGACTTTTAATGAATCAGCAATTTTCCCTCTCCTTACCTTATCTCTGATAACCAACAAAGAAAATTTTCCTTCTCTATGTAAACCTTTCCTTGACTTTTTATAAAAGACTCATACAATATTTGTCCTTCTTCCTTCTGCAACTGACTTATTTCATTCAGCATAAAATCCTATAGCTTCATGCATGTTATGAAGGGATTGGCAGATTCTTCAGTATTCTTTAATACTACATAGTATTCCATTGGGTGTACATCTGTCTGTGGGCACTTAGGTTGTTTCCATCTCTTTGCTATTGTGAATTGTGCTGCAATAAACATGGGTGTGCGTGTATCTATTCATGTTCTGGATCTCACCTCTTTAGGATATAGTCCTAGTAGTGAGATTGCTGGATCAATCAGTATTTCTCTTTTCAACTTTTTAAGGAAGCATCATCCTGTTTTCTACAGTGGTTGTGCCATTTTACAGTCCCACCAGCAGTGCATGAGAGTTCCAACCTTTCCATGTCCTCACTAATATTTATTTTTTTCTGTCTTGTTGAACTTTGTTTTTCTTGTTGGAACGAGAAAATATTGCATTGTTGTTTTGAATTGCATCTCTCTAATGGCTAATGATTGTGAACATTTCTTCATGTGTTTATTGGCTCCCTGAATATTTTCTTTGATGAAGTGTGAAGTGTCTGTTCATGTCCTTTGTCCATTTTTTAATTGGATTGTCTTTTTGATGTTGAAGTGTTGAAGTTTTCTATACATTTTAGAGATAAGTCCCTTGTTGGATATGTTGTTGCCAAATAATTTTTTTTCCAATCTGTAGGTTCTCTTTTTACTCTTTTGGAGAAGTCTTTTGATGTGCATAAGAATTTAAGTTTTAGAAGGTCACAGTCATCTAGTTTATATTCTGCTTTTTGTGTATCTTGGGTTATGCTTGATAGTCTATGTATGTCATAGATTAAAGCCCCTAAGTTTACCCCTATTTTATTTTTCATGGACTTCATAGTTTTGGGTTTTACATTTAGGTCTTTGATTCATCTTGAGTTTATTTTTGTGTATGGTGTGAGATATGGATCTTGCTTCAATTTTCTGCAAATTGATATCCAATTTTGCCAGCATGATTTGTTAAAGAGCCGATCTCTTCCCCATTTAGTAGGTTTCAGCCTTTTGTCAAAGATCAGATGTCCATAGATGGATGTATCTATCTCTGGGTTCTCACTTTTGTTCCATTGGTTTATATGTATAGTAGGTTTTGAGATTAGGGAGTGTGAGATCTCCTACTTTATTTTTCTTCTTCAGTAATTCTTTGTTTATCCGTGCTCTCTTTCCTTTCCTTATAAAATTAATGATTGATTTTTCCATGTCCTTAAAGAATGTTCATGGAATCTGGATCAGAATTGCATTGCATATGTAGATTACTTTGGGTAGTATTGATATTTTCACAGCATTCAGTCTTCTTATCATATCCATGAGCATTGCATACTCTTCCATTTACGTAGGTCTCTTACAGTCTCTTGTAGTAGTGTTTTGTAGTTTTCTTTGTATAGGCCTTTTATTTCCCTGGTAAGGTTTATTCCTAAGTGTTTTGTCTTTTGGATTGCTATTGTAGATAGTATTGATTTCCTTTTCCGAGAACTTTTTGTTGATTAGAAGAGCCCTACTGATTTTGTCTGTTGAGCTTGTATCCTGCCACTTTGTTCCATCTTTCAATCAGTTTCAGTAGTTTTCTTGCTAGGTCCCTGTTTTTTCTATGTATCGGAACTTGTCATCTGCAAATGGAGAGGGTTTTACTTCTTCTTTGCCAATTCAGATGCCTTTTATTTCTCCTTCTTGCCTTATTGCCTTGGCTAGGACTTCTAATACAATGTTGAATAGAACTGGTGATAAAAGGGATCCTTGTCTGGTTCCTTATCTTAAGGGGAATTCTTTCTGTCTCTTTCCATCCAGAATAATACTAGCTGTTGGTTTTGCATATATGCCCATTATGTTGAGAAATTTGCTTTCAATTCTTATTTTGCTGAGAGTTTTTTTTTTTAATCAGAAATTGGTGTTGGATTTTACCAAATGTCTTTTATGCATTGATTAATATGATCATTTGGTTCTTTCCATTTGTTTTATTTATGTGGTGGATTACCCTGATTGTTTTTGTTATATTGAACTATATTTGCATAACTGATGTGAATCTAACTTAGTCATAGAACATCGTTTTTTTGACATAGTGTTGAATTCTATTGGCTAGTGTTTTGTTGAAGATTTTTGCACCTATATTCATGAGGGATATTGGTTTATAATTTTCCTTCTTTTTGGTTTATTCACTTTGTTTTAGTGTCAGGCTTATGCTTGCTTCAGAGAATAATTTTAGGAGTATTCCATCCTTTTCAATCTTCTGGAAAATTTGAGTAGGATAGGTGTCAACTCTTCTCTGGATGTTTGATAGAATTCTCCAGTGAAGGTATATGGCCCAGGGCTCCCCACCCCCCATAGGGAGCTTCTTATGAACTGCTCATTTTCTTCTTTAGTTATGGGTCTGTCAAAGTTCTCTGTCTTAGTCTGTGTCGGTTTAGAAAGGTGTAGAGTTTCTAGAAATTTATCCATTTCTTCTAGGTTTTTTTAATTTGTTGGAGTACAGTTCTTCGTAGTATTCTGGCATTTTTCTTTTCTTTTTTTTTTTTTTTTTCATTTGGTTCTGTTGTGATGCTGCCCGTTTCATTTACCATTTTTCTTTTTCTTTTCTTTGGTTAAATTTGCCAGTAGTTTGCCAATTTTATTAATCTTTTTGAAACACCTGTTTCTAGTCCTGTTGTTAATTTTCTATTCTTTTTCTGTTTTCTGCTTCTTTTATCTCTGCCCTGATCTTTATTGTTTCCCTTCTTCTGGAGACTGCAAGCTTCTTTGGTTGCTCTTCTCCTAGTTGCTTCAGTTGTTGGGTTAAGGTGTTGATTTTGTTTCTTCTTTTTTTGGTATGTATTCCTTCCATCCTCTTTTATTATTATTATTAGTATTAGTATTAATTTTTTGTGTGTGATTTGGGTGAAGGTGTACACAGTAAATTCACTTTCCATACAGCAGTTCACACACACTTTGTTTCATGAATTGATTACAATTTACCCCAGTGCAGCAGCTCCCCTCCCACTTCTTCCCAATAGTTACCTCTTTCCTGTGTCCAACTCTCCATGCACTCCTGTCCCCTGAGCTGTCTCCTTGTGCATAAACAGCTCTTCTTTCTCCCATGATTGTTCTCTCCAAGTAGTGTATCTACCTCAGGTAAATGTTCAACTCCTATGCCTGATTTTGTTTGGCTAGAAGCCACAGGTGTGGATATAATTCCAGACCTGAAGGACAGCTAGGGAGCGTAGTCTCAGTGGTTCCACCAGGCTCTATCAGACCAGGAAAACTGCCCCCCCCTTTTTTTAATGATTTTGAGTTTTGTTCCACATTGTTCGCCCTCTCTATCCAGGATCTCCTACATAGATCCCCCTCCAAGTGGTTGACAGTGGTAGCTGGGCACTATCTAGTTCTTCTGGTCTTATAGTCATATAGGATGTAGAACACATGGACTAATTGTTTCCATGAATCTTTAGTTTTCTTCATTCTTATTTGCTCTGGATGAGGAGAGACCCATCATTGCATCCAGATAGCTGCATGCAAGCTTTTAATTTGGTAGTCGCTACTTGCCAAAGCAGGAGGTGGAATGATGTTTTGTATAGTATGTTATGCCAATAGAGCTTGATGTCCCCTGTGACGATGGTCCCGAGCTCACAGGTTTAACTACTTGGTCCCTCTGGGTAGCTGGCTGTGACCAAGAAGTGACTACAATTTTGTCCCTTGTCAGCTCTATTATACCCTTGGGAATTCTTACAGAGCATACAAATACATTTGTCGAATATTGTCTGCCAACCCTATCCATGGTCTTGGGTACAATTCCCTCTGCAAAGACATACCTAATAGTTCAGCCTGTCCACCCATCTATCCACCTGTATACCCATGTTTGCCTTCACTGACAACACAGTACTGTATGTGCAAAATGGTTCATCTTTGTTGCCTGCAGCTCCCATGTACCTGTCTATCCCTTCCTCTTACTCAATGCCACCATGTTGATCACTCACATATGGTACATTGCCCTTCTCTTCACCCAAATCAATAGTTATTGTAACCTATCTAACAGTGTTCTCTCCCCTTCCCTCCCATCCCTAGTAACCAACAAAGAAACTTTCCTTCCATAGATAAACCTTTCCTTGACATTTTAAAATAACGGACTAATACAATATTTGTCCTTCTGTGATTGACTTATTTCACTCAGCATAATGTCCTCCATGTCCATCCATGTTATGTGGTGTTTATATTATTCTTTAGGGTTGCATAGTATTCCATTGTGTGTATGTACCATAGTTTGTCTCTCACTTCTTTAGGATATATACTTAGTAATGGAATGACTGGGTCAAATGGTATTTCTATTTCCAACTTCTTAAGGAATCACCATACTGTTTTCTTTCCACAGTGGTTGTACCATTTTACAGTCCCACCAGCAGTGTATGAGAGTCCCAATTTCTCTGCATTCTTGCCAGCATTTGTAATTTTCTGTCTTGTTGAACTTTGCTACTAGTGATGGGGCAAGATGGTATCTCGTTGATGTTTTGATTTGCATCTCTCTAATGGCTAATGATTGTGAGCATTTCTTCATATGTTTTTTGACCACATGAACATCTTCCTTGGTGAAGTATTTATTCATGTCTTTTGCCCATTTTTTAATTGGATTATTTGCCTTTTTGTTACTGAGGTGTTGGTGGTTTCTATAAATTCTAGAGATTGTCCATTGTCAGATATGTCATTACCAAATATTTTTTCCCAATTTGTAGGTTCTCTTTTGACTCTTTTGGAGAAGTCTTTGGAAGCACATAAAAATCTAATTTTTAGAAGGTTCCATTCATTTAGTTTCTCTTCTGCTGTTTGTGCATTTTGGGTTATGCTTTATAGTCTATTTATGCCATATATTAGGGCCCTTAAATTTGCCCCTAGTTTATCCTTGGGGAACTCTATAATTTTAGGTTACATTTAAGTCTTTGATCCGTGTGGAGTTAGTTTTTGTGTATGGTGTGAGGTACAGATCTTGTTTCATTTTTCTGTAAATGGATATCCAGTTTTGCCAACACCATTTAAACAAACATTCTCTTCCCAATTTGATGGGTTTTGGCTCTTTGTCAAATCTCAGCTGACCATAGTTCAATGGATCTATTTCTGGGTTCTCAATTCTATTCCATTGGTCTATGTGTCTGTCATTGTACCAATACCAGGCAATTTTGACTACCGTGACTATGTAATAGGTTTTGAGATCTGGCAGTGTGAGACCTCCTACTTCTACTTTGGGTAGAATTGACATTTTCACAGTGTTCAATCTTCCTATGCACATGCATGGCCTGTTGTTTCATTTATGTAGATCTCCTATGGTTTCTTGAAGTAGTTTTTTATAGATTTCTTTGTACAGGTCTTTTGTGTCCCTGGTAACATTTATTCCCAAGTATTTTATTTTTTTGGTAGCTATTGTAAATGGTATTGGTTTCCTGATTTCATTTTCAGCAATTTCTTTGTTGGTGTAGAGGAATCCAACTGATTTTATGATGTTGACCTGTATCCTGCCATGATGCTAATTCTCTCAATTAGTTCCAGTAGATTTTTGAATGAGTCTCTTGGGTTTTCTAGGCATAGGATCATATTATCAGCAAATAAGGATGGTTTGACTTCTTCCTTACCAATTTGGATGTCTTTGATTTCCCTTTCTTGCCTTATTGCTCTTGCTAAGCCTTCCAGTATAATGTTAAATAGAAGTGGTGATAGAGGGCATCCTAGTTTGGTTCCTGTTCACATGGGGGATGGTTTCAGTCTCTTCATTGAGAATAATGTTGGCTTTTGGTTTTGCATAGATGCCCTTTATTATCCTGAGGAATGTCTGTTCTATTTCTATTTTGCTGAGAGTTTTGATTAAGAATGGATGTGGGATTTTATCAAATGTCTTTTCTGCATCAATTGATATGATCATGTATTTCTTCTCCTTTGTTTTATTTATGTGGTAGATGATGTTGATTGTTTTTCTAATGTTGAACCATCCTTGCATACACACTATGAACCCGACTTGGTCATAATGAATGATTTTCCTGATATGTTGTTGGAGTCTATTGGCTAGAATTTTGTTGAAGATTTTTGCATCTATATTCATGAGGGATATTGGTCTGTAGTTTTCCTTTTGAGTGATGTCTTTGCCTGGTTTTGGTATCAAAGTTATACTTGCTTCATAAAATGAGTTAGGGAGGATTCCATACTTTTCTATGTTTTGGAATAGTTTGAGTAGGATTGGCGTCTGCTCTTCTCTGAATGTTTGATAGAGTTCTCCAGTGAAACTATTTGGGCCAAGATAGTGGCTAAGCCACTTGACTGCTAATCAGAAGGCTGACGGTTCAAATCCACCAGCCACTCCTCAGAAGGAAGATGGGGCAATCTACCTCTGTAGTGATACTGCTTGGGAAACCCAAGGTGGGGTTCCTATGAGTTGGGTCCAACTCAACGGCACATAACAACAACAACAACAACAACAACAATTTTTTTATGACCTGTTTTATTTCTTCTTTTCTTATGGCTCTGTTCAACTTTTCCTCATTGGTCTGTGTTTAAGTAAATGGTATGTTTCTAGATATCTGTCCATTTCTTCTAGATTTTCAAATTTGTTGGAGTACAGTTCTTCATAGTATCTTGATATTATCCTTTTTATGTCAGTTGGTTCTGTGGTGATGTCAGTTGTTTCATTTGTAATTCATGTTATTTGTATTCTTTCCCTCTTTTCCTTTGTTAAATTTGGCAGTGGTTTGTCAATTTTATCAATCTTTTCAAAAAACCAATTTCTGGTCTTGTTGATTTTTTTCTATTGTCTTTCTATTTTCTGTTTCATTGATTTCTGCTAGAATCTTGATTATTTCTTTTCTTCTGGTGACTGTAAGCTTTATTTGTTGTTCTTTTTCTAATTGTTGGAGATGTTGATTTAAAGTGTTGATTTTGACTCTTTCTTTTTTGATGTGTGCATTTATTGCTATAAATTGGCTTCTGGTTGCTGTTTTTGTGTTGTCCTAAAGATTTTGGTATGTTACGTTTTCATTCTCATTTGATTCAAAGAATTTTCAATTTCACTTTTCCTTTCTTCTCTTACCCAGTCTTTCTTAAGGAGGATATTGTTCAGTTTCCATGTGTTTACTCTTTTTTCTGTTGATCTTCCTATTGTTGATTTCTAATTTGATAGCATCATGATCTGAGAAGATGCTTTGCAGTATTTCAATGTTTTAAAATTTATTAAGGCTTGCTTTATGGCCTAACATATGGTCTATCATGGAATGTTACATGTGCACTGGAAAAGAATGTATATTGTGCTGTTGTTGGGTGAAGTGCTCTGTAGATTTCTATAAGATTAAGTTGGTGGATTGTATTGTTCAGCTCTTCTGCATTTTTGTGGAGTGTGTTTCCACTTGTTCTATCTTTCATTGAAAGTGGTGTATTAGTCTCCTACTATGACTGTGGACTCATCTATTTGCCTTTTCAACTCTTTTAAAGTTTAATTTATGTATTTTGGGGCTCTTTCATTGGGTCCATAGATATTTATTATGGTTATATCTTCTTGTTCAACTGATCCTTTATTCATTATATAATATCCTTCCTTGTCTCATATGGTGGTTTTTGCCTTAAAGTCAATTTGATCAGAAATTAATATTGCCACTCCTGCTCTCTTACAGTTGCCATTTGCTTAATATATCTTTTTCCAACCTTTGATTTTTAGTCTATTTTTGTCTTTGTCTCTAAGGTGTGTCTCTTATAGATAGCATAGTGATGGGTTTTGTTTCTTTATTCAATCTGCAACTCTCCATCTCTTGAGTGGTGCATGTAATCCATTAGCATTCAGTGTACCTATTGACAAGTATGAATTGGTTGCTGTCATTTTATTATTATTTTTTTTCATGGTGTCCTTGGTTTCTTTGTTCCATATTATTTTCTGTGTTGAGCTCATTATGTTTATGAATCATGTTACAATTTCCTTTGTTACTATTGTTTTAGTTTTTGCTGAATATTTGTGTTTGTCCTTTTTTTTTATTGTAATGTGAAGGTTTATCATTTTTCTTTGAGGCTATTCTGTGATTTATAATTTTTTTCCCCAAGTTTGGAATAGTCCTTTCTATCTTGCAACTCTCTTCACTTCCTCACCATTTAGAAGTTCTGTAACTACATAGTATTTTCCCTCATTTTGGTTTGTAGTTGTCCAATTTTACTTTGGATATGTCCATAGCTGTGGTTTCTGGGTTATGTCATCTTGGATGTTAATGGTCAGTTGTTGTTTGCTAGTTTTGGTTCTCTGTTCAAAGGACTCCCTTTAGCATGTCTTGTAAGGTTGGTCTGGTTTTATAAAATTCCCTTAGTTTCTGCTTATCTGGAAATCTCCTAATTTCACCATCATATTTGAGGGACAATTTTGCTGGGTATATATTTCTTGGTTGAAAATTTTTCTCTTTCAAGGTTTTATATATACCATCTCATTGCCTTCTCGTTTGACTGGTTTCTGCTGAGAAATCAGAGCTTATTCTTACTGGTTGTCCTTTGTACATAATGTTTTGTTTTTCCCATGCCACCTTTGGGATTCTTTCTTTGTCTTTGGTTTTGATGAATTTGATGATGATATGTCTTGATGAATTTCTTTTGGGGTCTATCTTGTTTGGGGTTCATTGGGATTCCTGAATGGATATTTTCTCATCTTTCATCAAATCAGGGAAGTTCTCCTCCAACCAATCTTGGACAATTTTCTCAGTTGTTTTAATTTTTTCTTCCTGTTCTGGAATTCCAATGACATGTAGGTTATTCCTTTTGATGGTATCCCACATGAACCTTAGGCTTTCTTCATTTTGTTTTGATCATTTTTTCTGATTGATCACTTTCCAAAGTGGTATTCAGGTATTTATCTTCAGTCTCAAGAATTCTGTCTTCCATTGCATCAATTCTACTCCTTTGCCCTTTCAATGTGTTATTTATTTCTGACAATTTAGTATCAATCTTCTGGATTTCTACCTGTAGATTTAGAATCATTCCTAATTTTTCATTTATTTTGTCATTTTGTTCTTGTATTTTCTACCGAAAATATGTTTTTGTCTAGCGTTTTGTCTTTCTTTTCATTCTTTTGTCTCTCAATCCTTTGAAGATACTTAAATATAATTCTGTTGAATTTCTTATGAGGGAGTTCCTCCAATGCTGCTTCCTCCTCAGGGATGTGTTCTGAGTCTGTATCCTGCTCCCTTGTCTCTACCACTTTATCTTGCTTCTTTGTGTGGACTGTGATGATCTGCTGTCTCTGAGACATTGGGATGTTGTTGTATTTAGATCCCTGTTAACTGTTTGTGAAGAGCAGTCAAGGGTGAGTCAGACTCTTCTTGATGGTTGTTTATCATTGGCCCATTGGTGGAGAAGGAAGTTATGGCTCTCACTCAGTAAGTGAAGCTGCAGGTGGTGTGGGTGTAGTTGTATTGTATGGGGACTGTTGCTGTCTCCCATTCATTTAGACAAACATAAGAATTGAATAACCATCAAAAAAGTAAAAGCAAATGGACAAAAAACACACCATGTAATCACACAGGCACAGTAACCAAAAAAAAAGAGAAAAGGGAAAAAATAAAAAACAAACAAAACAAAAAAGTCTGCAAAATCTGTGGATAGGGCAATAAGAGAAAAAAGTAGAGAAGGTGAATAATGAAAAAAATGGGAAAACCACAAAAAGAAAAACAAGGTACGGGGTTAACTGTGAGTAAGAAAAAGAATTAGAACCAGGAACAAGGAAGGGAAAAGAAACTGAAAACTAGAACCTGGGAAGAGAAGAATAAAGAATAATAATAGAAAGGACAAAAGTAATAATAGTAGTGTTGTTGTTGTTGTTATGTGCCGTCGAGTCGGCCCCAACTCATAGCGACCCCTCCTTGGGTTTCCAAGGCAGTATCACTATGGAAGTAGGATTGCCCAACCTTCCTTCTGAGGAGTGGCTGGTGGGTTTGAACCGCCAGCCAAATAATAGTAGTGGTAGTTTTAAAACAAACTAAAAAAAAAAAGAAAAAAGAAAAAAAAAATACGGGGCAGGGCATCCAGGCTCCTTCTGAAACACATAGTTGTTGTTGTTGTTGTTATGTGTCGTAGAGTCAGATCTGACTCATAGCGATCCCTCCTTGGGTTTCCGAAGTAGTATCACTACGGAAGTAGATTGCCCTATCTTCCTTCCAAGGAGTGGCTGGTGGATTTGAACCGCCAGTCTTCTGGTTAGCTAAGGCTAAATGCCTTAGCCACTATGGATTGGAATTCCTGCCAGCCTAATAGGTGGGTGGGAGTGAGGGATCGTCACACCTCCGTTCACCAAGAGGGTGTGGAGTATAAGAGTAACAAGGGAATGTATCACCTTTTCAGACCTCGGTGTCTGGAATGTCCTTTTGGTTCCCAGAAAGTGTAGCCTGTTCTTAAGTCCCTGGAATCTGGGAGAACACTGTCACTTTAAATATCCCAAATGGTCTAGCAGCTTGTAAGCATTCAAAATGGCTGTGCCTTCTGGACAGGCAAAAAGTCCACAGCTCAGCCCACCTTCCTCTTTGGTGCTTCTCTTTTTATTCATCAGCCACCAGAGCAGTCCTCCATGCATTCCTTGGCTAGCAGGGCTTATTTTTAGGTTAATTTTTAGGTCCTACCACCACTTGGCAATATCCAAGTTGTCTGCGCTGTCAGTGTCCCTGCCATACCACAGTTCCATAGGTCTTTTTTGGTATTTTCATGTTAATTCTTCTGCTAGTTGGCATTTAGTCCACTTCTATATCTTTCCCTTCAAAGCTCAGGGGTCCAGGATTATCTTCTGTGTCTGTGTTAATTGGTTCCCCTTTTCTTTGTTGAAGAGGGTTGGTGCAGTCTTTCTGCCTATTCTGCCATCTTACCAGAACTCCCCTTTCTTCTTTTTTGATGTGTACATTTATTGCTATATATTGCCCTCTGAGTGCTGCTTTTCCTGTGTCCCAGTGGTTTTGGTATGCTGTATTTTTTTCTCACTTTTATTTTTTATTTTTTAATTTCACACTTTATTTCTTCTGTTATCCAGTGTTTTCTGAGCAGTGTGTTATTCAGTTTCTATGTATTTGATTTTTTTTTCCCTTGTGTTTCAATTATTGCTGTGATCTGAGAAGATGCTTTGGAATGTTTAGATGTTTTAAAATTTACAGAAGCTTGTTTTGTGGCCAAACACTGTTTATTCTGGAGAATGATGTATGTGTACTGGAAAAGAATGTGCACTGCCTTTTTTTGGCTGGAGTGTTCTGTATATGTCTATGAGGTCAAGATAATTGATTGTGCTGTTGAGATTTTCCATATCTTTGATGAGTTTTTTCCTTGTTCTGTCCTTCTGTGAAAGTGGAATGTTAAAGTCTCCTGCTATTATTGCAGAATTGTCTATTTCTCCTTTCTATTCAGTTAATGCTTGCTTTATGTATTTTGAAACTCTTTTATTGTGTGCATAGGTATTTATTATAATTATGTCCTCTTGGTCAACTGACCCTTTCATCATCACATAATGCCCTTCCTTGTCTCTAATGCTGGCTTCCACCTTAAAGTCAATTTCATCAGAAATTAATAATGTCACTCCTGCTCTTTTTTGCTTGCCATTAGCTTGATATATTTTTTCCACCTCTTGATTTTTAATTTATTTTTATTTTTATGTCTAATTTGAGTCTCTTGTAGGGAGCAGATTGATGGGTCTTCTTTTCTAATCCAAACTGCCACTATCTTTCTCTTGATTGGCACATTTAATCCATTCACATTCAGTGTAGTTAACCATAGCTGTGAATTTACTGCTATCATTCTTTATTTATTTACTTATTTTTGTTTTGATGTTAGTAGTTTCTTTGCTCTGAAAAATTTTCTGTCCTGAGTTCATTTTGCTACCAAGTTTTCTTTCCATTTTCTTCAATGTTGCTGATTTAATATTTACTAAGTGCTTGTGATTTTCTTTTTTCTTATATTGGTTAGAAGGCTTGTTAATTTTCTTTGTGGTTAACCTGTAGTAGATTCTTATCTCTTTACGTTTGGAACTGTCTGTACTTGTGATAGTCAAGATTGTGTGTCAACTTGACTAGACCACAATTCTAAGTGGTTTAGAAGATATGGTGTAATATCATTCCCCATGATTAGATCTGATGTAATATAATCACTTCCCTGATGAGATGAGGTATGAACAGCCAATCAGTTGAAAGAGAGTTTCCTCACTCAGGGGTGTGTGGACATCATACACACACACACACACACACACGTGTATATGTATATGTATACGTATACACACACACACGTGTGTGTGTGTGTATGTGTGTGTGTGTATACGTATACATATACATATACACATATATTTTCATCCTGGGAAAATTATCTGGCTTTCTGCTGGATCTTAATCCTTCATCTAGATCATCAGTTCCTGGATTTGAACCAGTGGTCTGCCATATCACCTACTAATCTGCAATTTTATCCGCTGATCTTGGATTCATCATCCTCTGAAGCCAGAAGCCTGATATACTGCCTGCCAATCTTTGGTTCATCAGCCCTTGCCGCCATGTGAGTCAGGAAAACCCTCCAGCTTGATGTTTGACCAAGGGCCTTGGGACTTGCCAGCCTCTTCAACTGTGTGGGTCACTTCCTTAAAATAAATTTCCCTCTCTCTCTCTCTGTATGTGTGTGTATATATGTATATATACATACACGTGTATATGTATATATATATATATATATATATATATATATATACACATACATACATACATACAAAAACCGAATTCACTACCATCGAGTCAGATTCAACTCATAACAACCCCTCCTTGGGTTTCTGAGGTGGTATCATTACAGAAGTAGATTGCCCAACCTTCCTTCTGATACACACACACCCACATGTACACATGTACACACACACACACACACATATATCCTGTCACAGAAACCCAAGGAAGGATCTCTATGAGTCAAAATCGACTTGGTGGCAGTGAGTATATGCCAAAACTCACTGCCATTATGTCAATTCTGATTCATACTGATCCCTCCTTGGGTTTCTGAGGTGGTATCACTATGGAAGTAGATTGCCCAGTCTTCCTTCTGAGGAGTGGCTAGTGTATTTGAACAGCCAGGCTTCTGGTTAGCAGTCAAAAGCCTTAGGCACTATGCCACCCATATATTTTACTGTTTTTTCTTCTCTAAAGAACACAGCTTAAGACAATTCTATATTGATATTTTCCTGTCTTACTCTTCTTTGAAGTTTTGTAATTATACCATTTATTCCCTCTATTTGCTTTGTAGTTGGTGTCATTTATAGATTGATTCCTCTGGTTCTTTATTTTCCATTTTGCAGGCTAGAGAATTCTTTTTCTGGGTTGTTTTTTGGGTGTTGTTGTCATGGGTCTTAATCTTAAGTTGTCTTCTGTTGGTTTTCTATTGGAAGGACTCCCTTCAGCATTTCTTGTAAGATTGGTCTGGTTTTCCTAAATTCCCTTAATTTCTTTTTATCTGGGAATGTTCTAATATCATCACATTTGAGGTACAGTTTTGGTTAATACATAATTCTTGCTTGGCAATTCTTTTCCTTCAAAGTTTTGCATATGTCATTCTGTTGCTCTCTTGCCTGCATGGTTTCTGCTGAGAAATCAGAGATTATTCTTATTGGTTACCTTTTGTAGGTAACAATTCATTTTTCCAAAGTTGCTCTCAATAGTCTCTCTTTGTCTTTGGTTTTGGGAAGTTTGATTATGATATGTCTTGGTGACTTTCTCTTGGGGTTATCTTGTAGGGAGTTTGTTGAGCTTCTTGGATAGATATCTTTTATCCTTCATGATATTGGGAAAGTTTTCCATTAGCAAATCTTTGACAATTTGCTCTGCTTTTTAAATTTTTTTTTTTTTTTTTTGGTGGGGCTCTTCTTGTCTGGAATTCCAATCAGACATATGATATTTCTTTTGATATCTTCCCATATGACTTACATTTTCTTCATTTCTCTTCATTATTTTTTCACTGATTTTTCCTCATGCAAGCTGTTGTCAAGGGTTTGTCTTATAGTTGGGAGAGGCAGCCTTCAGCCAGTTTGATCCCACTCTTTTGTCTTTCTGATGTGTTATCAACCTCCATAATTTCAGTGTTCATCTTCTGGATTTCTGATTGTCATTTTTGTATTTTTTTCTAATTATCTTTTTTGTCACTTTGCTCTCGTATGATTTTCCTGGATTCTTCAATGGTAATGTCAGGTTTTTCCTTACTTCTGCTTATGGTTTCCTTGAGCTCTTTGAAGGAGATGTCTATATCTATCTATGTTTTGAATTCTGTATCAGGTAGTTAGTTCTATTACATGTTCTTCCTTGAGGAGTAGATTCCTACTCCTTTATTTTGGTCACTTGCTTCCACTATCTGGGTCTGTTTCTTTGTTTGAATTGAAGTTGTCTGTTGTCTCTGAATCATTTTGGAACTGTTGTCTTTATTTGTTGATTATGTGTTGGCTTATTTCACTCATTTTGTTTTCTTTTGGTTTGTTTCATATATACAGATGTATGGGGCCAGTGTGCTTCTTTGGTTGTTAGCTTGTTAGCACTGGGGCACTTGCCAGCTGCCAGGTTGGTAGAGTACCTGATGGAAATGTGGGTGCAGGTGTCTGTTTGCCTGAAGAGGAGCTGCAGTTGGGATGAGGAGGTGTTTTCCACTATCTGTCATTGATCCAGTGGTGCTGCTGGATGGTGCTCATCCACTGGATGAAGTGGTTGATGCAGTAGATATGGGTGGTTAGTGAAGAGTTAATGTCTTCTCACTGGATGGGTTAGGAAAAAAAAAAGCAAAAGAGAAAAAGATAGAATAAAAATAATAGATAAATAATAGAAAAAGAAAAAAGGGGAGGATGAGGTGAAAGGTTGTTAAAAATGAAAGAAGAAGAGTGAGAAATGAACAGATAAGGAACAAAAATTGGGGAAAAGGAAAGGAGAAAAATAAGGGGAAGATAATGAAATGGAGGAGGAGGGGCTTTTGTAGTTATTGTCAGCTGGCAGCCCTGGGAACAGGTGGTTGTGGCAGAAACTGCTGATTCACTGGGGCATGTGCTTGCAGAAGTGAAAGGAGCCTGTTCTGGTTACCTAGTGCCCTTCTGATAAGAAAATAGCACAAATGGCTTTAACAAACAGGAGTTTAACAAACAGGAGTTTATTCTTACAATTTTTAGAGGTTAAAAGTCTGAGTTCCAAGTGCCAGGCTCTACGGGTCTGTGTGAAAGCACCTTGACCTTGGACTTCAGCTCTGCCTCTTGCTCATGGCCCACTGAAGCTAGAGGCATCTCTTCACTCAGGCAGCTACTGTCTGCTGAGGCTAACAAGCCCAAGGTCAACAAATAAAATGGCACAGTCCTATGTTACCAAACTATACAACAGGCCATTGATTCAAGTCCACTGAAAATTCCAAGATCAGCAGGACATGGTAGCCTGTTGGACAATGACACAGCTGCATGCAAGGTTCAAGCATGCCATAAGCTGGAGACCATTCCCAAAGCTACTTCTTATACACAGGAAGCAGACCACATCCCTAAAGCAGCTATTCAGCTGCTTGTGGTAGATCCCACCATGGAGTTGATTGCCAGTCTCATGCTGGGGAATAACTACCACCAGCTGTCCAGCCACTCAACCAGGCCCAGCCAAGTTGACACACACTTAACTATCACAGAGCCTGTCTCAAGTGGGCACCTCCAAGAGTAAAGGCTGCAGGTGTGTACTTCTTGTGCTCAGTATGAGAAAGATCACCAAATGATGCAGATGCCAGAAGGGAGAGCTGCAGTCTCTGGGTCTGTTTGTTTGAAGTGGGTTGCTGTGGGCGTCTAGGCACTAGGAGGTGTTGGGGGGATCTGGGCTGAACTTCCCTGGCTACCAGATTGGTAGTGGTGAGGAGAGGTTTTGCCACTATTCTCAGGGAAGATGTACTTTTGGGAGCAGAGTGTGACTCACCAGTTGCATTTCACGGGTGTGGGTCTGGCATCCTTGTGGGCTCTTGCCCAGATTCAATCAAGCAAGAGATCTGTCTGAGCCTAGTTACTTCAACTGCCCCAACACAGGCTTCTCCCTTTGCATAGGTCCTCAGCCAAAAAAGGCTGTGGTGTTGTGGATAAAGTACTTGGCTGTCAACCAAAAGGCTGGTGACTGAAAACTACCAGCCATCCTGTAGGAGAAAGATGAGTCAATCTGCTTCCACAATGATCCACAATCCCAGAAGCCCCACAAGGCAGTTAGGTCCAACTCTGTCTCTAAAAGGGCGGCTGAGTCAGAATTGACTCAACAGCAGCTGATCTGGCTTGGTTACTAGTGGTGAGTTGTTTTATTCCTTTCTCTGGCTCCCTTCTTATTCTGTGGCCACCTGTGCCACTGGAAGTCTGACCTGGTTCCCTGTACATTCCTTTCCCAGCTCCAACATGCTTTTGGCTCCCCTTAAAATTCCCCAGATCTGTTGACACTGTGTCTTGATTGCCATACGGATTCCATGAAGTTTTTTTTTTTTTTTCCTCTCTCTCTTTTTTTCTCTCAGTCTGCCTCAGTGTTTTGGCCAGTCCCAGCTTCTTTTCTCTCCCCAGTCACTGGCCTCCCTCCATCTCCCTTTGCAATCTGTATTCAAACTAATTCTTTATCTTCCAGATGCTCAGAATTCCGGAATCATTATTTGTATCTGTTTCACTTAGTTTTTCCAGGTCACCATTGTAGCAGCATTAGGGAGGGGTGTTATCAGGACACCATCTAATCTCTGCCTCTGAAAGTAGCTCCTTCTGAAAGCTTTTCCTTCATAACTACTGTGGTTTGTCTGTATCTCTTGACCAGCAGAGTAGTTCCTAGATTGCTCACAGTGAGCATTAAGCAGAGATTACAACCTGTGGCTATCAGGCCACATCTTGTCTACAGATACATTTTTGTTTGGCTCATAAAGTGTTTTATTTTTTAAGTTATTTTCAAAGATTTAAAAGTTAGGGGTTTTACATAAAAAATCTAGATTTCATTTCCTTTTTGAAAAATTGAAGATCCTTCCAACATCAGAACATGGCACAATCCTTATATGACAGCCACATTCTGGTGGTGAGAGGCATTTGCCTTCTTTAGTCAATTCATATTTTCTCCAGTTTCCACACATTCCTTGCTTCTTAGCATTACTTCTGACCTGGCTCTATTTATATTAATTCTATTGGTTCCTGTTGGTATTCAAATATATGTATGAGTCCTATCTAAAACTCTTTCTCTAGAGAGAAGCTCCAAACCCAAACCAAACCCATTGTCATCAATTCGATTCTGACTCAGCAACCTTGTAGGACAGAGTAGAACTTCTCTATAGGATTTCCAAGGCTGTAATCTTTACAGAAGCAGACTGCCACATCTTTCTCCTGCAGGGTGGCTGGTAAATTCAAACTGCTAACTTTTTGGTGGAAGCTCTGGTAGCGTAGTGCCTAAGGCACTTGATTGCTAACCAGAAGGCTGGCAGTTCAAACCCACCAGCCACTCCTTGGAAGGAAGGTTGGGCAATCTACTTCCGTAGTGATACTGCCTCGGAAACCCAAGTAGGGGTCGCTATGAGTTGGGTCCCAACTCAACGGCACATAACAACAACAACAACTTGCATTGCCATGCACAGAAAGAGATATTGGTGATAGTTACAGTTAATTATGATAATTAAAAAGTGCCTGAAGTGTCACTGTTGGTGCAGAAATCTTTATATATTGCTGAAGATCAAATTTGGGGATTAAAATGGCCTTGCCCATGAAGACTCACATGGAGGGTTATATTAAGCGACTGTTGCTTTTCATTGACTGTCACAGGAGGGTGAATTTTTCATTTAGTTGTCTCAACTGTAGAATGATCAAATGTCATAGCCTCATAGCTATTGGTCAAATAATAGTGGATACGATTATATGTATTTGTCCTTTCCTTAATTTTATAAATACTTGAAACTGAAGTTCATTCTCTCTCTATTTCTTATGAGCTCTTGAAACAAATGTCAGGAATAGCATAAAGATTCGACCAATTATTTTCTTTTTCATCTCAGTTTCTTTTTGATTATGTACCATAGCAAGTATTCTAGGAACGTTTCTTAGGGAATTTCAGCAGGGGAGTCTGGTAATTCTCATGAATGTGTCAAAATAATGTGTTGCATTCAATTACTCCTTGCCTGCCATTATTTGAGACTTGGTTGGATGAGTTTTCATGTCCTTCTGTAGGTTGTCAAACTGGCGGCAGAGACTATGGGATGGTGGCAGTGATCATCTGGTAACAGATGCTGCCCTTTCTCTTGCTCTTCTTCTGTGCTGCACTGTGAGCTTCTCTAAGAAGAAAGATTTGATGACCTACTTCTGAATTCAATGAATGAAAACTTTATGGTTTTACCTGGATTTGGCAGAAACTGAAAACAACAAAAGCCTCAAATTCCCTCCTATTTACAACTGCTCTTTACTTATCTATTCTCATATCTTATTACTTGCGAGGCAATGAATTTTAAATAATTGAGGAATACATGATGAAGACAAACTCCCAAGTATGTCCTATATTCCATCTTCCCAATGCTTTATGTAGTATGAACATTGTATTGTGGTCAATGAGGCTTGGCATATTAGTATTGTTAGGTGGGCGATGGCAAGAGGAACAGGACCAGGGTGAATTGTTAGAAAAATAAGTTTTATTGAATCACCCAACTGCAGATGGGCTGAGGCTTAGAGTAGCATCAGCCTTGATCCTGTCTCCGCAGGGTGCTTAAGTAGTGTTTTAATGCAGGCAGTTTAATGCTGATTTCAAAAGAACCAATCCTAAGTGTTGAATAGGAACTAAATGCAAGGTGGGACAAGATAAGCCCAGGGACTGAGACAAAGAATCCAAATGGAAACTGAGGGCAGGGGTGAGGGGCAGCTTCAAGGTAGGAAAGTAGACAAAGAACCTCACCAGAAAATGGAGGTTTGGGGGTGGGGACCCTTGAAGGCGGGAAGGAACACAAAGAGTCTGAGAAGAAATTAGCGGATGGAGACTAGGAGAGAACTGAGAGAGAAGGACAGAAACTGAGTAGATACTGGCAGGCTGGGTAGAGGGTGAAGGATTTATCTATTAAGTATTACTTTCTTTCTGTCATTTCTTATTTGATAAATTATAAATTCCCAACTGTCAATATGAATTTTTTCTTTTATTACAAATGTAATATATCAATGTCTGATAGATTTATACAAGTCAAATAATAAGGAAGTTTAAAATGATCTCACCCTATCCAAACTCCCCAAACTCACCTCCTCAAATGTAACCAATCTTATTGCTGTGTATTTGTGCAGACATTTTTAATGGACACACACACATATTCAGTTTAGGATTTTTTATTTCATAAATGTACCATCATATGCTATTTCTTTACAATTTGCTCTTTGATTTTAACAATGTGTCTTAGAGATTATTCAATGTCTTTCTCCCATGTCTCAATGTATATATTACACCATTGTATCTAAAGACTGATGAGGCAGTATCATGATTCATTAATAAGTATTTGTTTTGGTCTAGTTTTTTAGTCATTAGAAATAATTTAGGAGCTGTGGTGGCACAGTGCCTAAGGCATTTGACTGCTAACAAGAAGGCTGGTGGTTCAAACCCATTAGCCACTTCTCAGAAGGAAGACTGGGCAATCTTACTTCCATAGCGCTACTGCTTCAGAAACCCAAGGAGGGGTCACTATGAGTTGGACTGACTCAAAAGCAGAGTTTTGTTTTAGTTTTTTTTTTGAGAAATAATTTACTTTTATGTATATATGCTGGTGTTTACACAGGGGATATTCCAGAAAGTGGAACTTGAGGTCGAAGTATAGACAATTTAAAAAATTTTGATTGATCCTACCAAATGAACCTGCTAATATATCAATGTGTCAGTTACATTCATACCAAGAGTTTTTGAGCATATCTATTTCTCTGCATCATTATAAATATAGGCTATCATTTATCTCTTAAAATTTTGTCAAAATGATTGATAACAAATCATATTTCACTGCTGTTTGAATTTGCATTTCTGAAATATTAATAAGTTTGAGCCTCTTTCATATTCTTAAAGGCCACTTGTTTTTAATTTCCTCTTAATTTTTTGTTCCTAATATTTGCCTATTTTTTTTATTAGATTATCTTGTCCTGATTGATTACAGATGCATTTTAAATATAATGAATATTTCTCTTTGCCGACTACAAATTGTAAATTCTTTCTTTCTAGGCTATTGCTTGTCTTTAAGCTTTGTTTTGTATTGTGAGAGAAAAACTTTACATGCTTATTTCATTAATATATCAAAATTTGTTCTATTTTAATTCTAAAATTTTGTGTTATGTCATATAGGAAAGTTTTTCCCATGGGGAATAAATAAAACATATTTTTCTGTATTTTCTTTTGATAATTTTAATTTTGTGCGGAGGCTTTTATTAGTGCCTTATTCTGTACTCAGTAAAGATTCATTGAGAATATATAAGCTTGTGAGATGAGCTAAGAAAATTTCATTAAAGATCATAATGTGAACTAAGTTTATTTGACAAATATAAAAGCTAACTTGCATGATATAGTTCCAGAAATCATTCTGGATTTTAATCAAACTAGAATTTATTTTTTCTATATGAATTGAGGTGGTGATCTAAATATTTTGCAAATGTATACCTATTTTTTCCCAAACATTATTTTTGGGAAAATAATGTCTCACCTTAGGAGCTCTGGTAGCATAATGCCTAAGGCAATTGACTGCTAACCAGAAGGCTGGCGGTTCAAACCCACCAGCCACTCCTTGGAAAGAAGATGGGGCAATCTACTTCCATAGCGATACTGTCTCAGAAACCCAAGGAGGGGTCGCTATGAGTGGGTCCGACTTAATGCACATAACAACAACAACAATGTCTCTCCTTTACTCATTACTTTGAAAGGCTACCATTCTTATAACTGAAATGCCCATATATATATGAAATTTCATATTCTGTTTTATTGTTTTGATAATTTATTTGAAAATTTCTGACACATTGTGCTTTTACTTTTTAGTTCTCATTTAGATGATTTATGGAATATAGCACCACTTATATTTATTGGCCATTCAAATGTCTCCCCCCCCCCCCAACACCAGCTTTTTTGGTCTTTTGGTTAAGTCTTTTGTCCATGTCCAAATTGGGTTGTTTGCCTTTTAATTATTTACTTGAAGGAAATGTTTGCCAGCTGTGTGTATTGGAAATAACTTCTCTTACTCTGTGCTTGTCCTCTAATCCACATATATTTATTTTTATTCACAGAAGTCTTTAATTTTAATGTATTAGAATTTATCAATATTTTATTATTATTGCTTTTGGTATTCCATTTCATAAATGGATTTATTTTTCATGGAATGTTTGCTCTTGCACTTTTATTTTGCTTTTTAATTTTAAAATATCTTTTCATTGTCTATTAAAAATTTAGTTAGGGTAATCATCAGATAAACATATACATAATTTTAAATATCACATGATTATATATATAATTATGTATCCATTTATCTGGCTGTCTATCTTTCTATCTATCTTTAATAACAGAAGCAGAGGTCATAGTGTGTCTAATTTAAATATAAAATTCTGGGTGAAGACTGTGTTGAGATTTAATACTTCACAGAACAGTTGCCCCATAACCATCACTAAGTAAACATAAATTATGATGGTTATTTTTAGTACAGTATATTTTTAAGCCACGAAGGAAAAAAATATAGAGCATTTTTTAGAATCCTAATTTAATTGCATTATCAGGCTATTCTAGGTTAGATGTATTTATCACAAGGTGAAACATATATTACACACATACATCTTCCTTCCTGCCATACTTCTTTTCCCCCCCATTCTTTCTCTCCCTATCCTTGTTACTCTTATTCTCTTATTTTTCTATATAATAGAATTAGGAAGGTTCATTATTATAAATTCTGTTATATAGATATTAACAGGTCAGTCAGGGGAGAATAAAATATTATTCCCAAAGATATATTAGATGTAGTAGATAAATTTTGACATTTACTGATGAGAAAAACACTTACTAAATTAATAAGTGGTGGATAAACTATAAATATTATAAAATACATACTGCAACTTAAAAGCTTATATACACTAGATGGTGAAACAATAGAAGCATTCCAACTAAAGATAGGAGCTACAAAAGAATATCAATTATCATACTGTTTTTTATACTTTTCTAGAAACGGTAGCCAATGTAATCAGACAAGGAAAACAAGTATGAATACTAGAAAAGAGGAGGTAAAATTATCCTTAGTATTAAGTGACATATTTAATTAACTATTCAATGTAATTAGACAAGAGATAATAAATAAGTATAAAAACTAGAAAAGAGGAGATAACATTTTCACTAGTGTGAAACAACATGATTATACATAGCAAACACAAGAGAATAAACCCAAGAATTGTTGAAATGGTAAGATAATTTAGTTAATTAGCAATTAATAAAATTTTATGTAACAGCATTCAATGTACTTAGAAATATCTATAATAATATTACAGCATAATTTTATATAAAATTATAAAATACTTTTATTAATAATTTAATATATTAATATGTTGTTGTGTGCCGTTGAGTCAAACCCGACTCATAGCGACCCCTCCTTGGGTCTCCGAGGCAGTATATATTAATATTAATATTAATATAGTGCATGAGAAAAATAGTGACAAAGATCAGATACTACTTTAAAAGGAGCTTAACAAATTATCTAGAATCTATATAAATAATTAGAGGAAGAATCATTAACAACCTGTGATACGCTGATGACACAACTTTGCTTGCTGAAAGTGAGGATGACTTGAAACGATTACTGATGGACAGTGAAGAATACAGTCTGCAGTATGGATTACATCTCAATTAAAAAAAAATTCTCATAACTGTACCTATAAGCAGCATCACGATTAATGGAGAAAAGATTGAAGTTGTCAAAGACTTCACATTGCTTGGTTCTACGATTGAGGCCAATGGAAGCAGCAGTCAGGATGTATGGCACTAGGCAAGTTGCCTGCAAAGGACCTCTTTCAAGTGCTGAGGAGCAAAGATGTCTCCTTGAAGATGAAGGTGCTCCTGACACAAGCCATGTTATTTTCACTCGCCTAATATATGCATGTGAGAGCTGGACAATGAATAAGGAAGACCCATGAAGAATTGATGCTTTTGAGATGTGGTGCTGGTGTAGAATGCTGAAAGTACCATGGACTGCTAAAAGAACTAACAGATCTGTCCTAGAGGAAGTGCGGCCGGAATGTCCCTTGGAAGCGAGAATGGCCACTTTGTCTCACCTACTTTGGTCATGTTGTCAGAAGGGACCATTCCCTAGAGAAGGATGTCATGCTTGGTAAGGTGGAGGGTCAATAAAAGAGGGGAAGTCCCTCAACGAGATGGATTGACACAGTGGCTGCGGCAATGGGCTCAAGTATAGCAGGGACTGTGGAGCTGGTGCAGGACCAGTGGTGTTTCTTTCTGCTGTGCATGGGGTCACTATGAGTCGGAAACGACTCGAAGGCATCTAACAACAACTCGACGGCACCTAACAACAACAACAACAATATCAAAATGAAACTTTAAAGCTCTAGAAAATCATCCAAAAGACATCTGTCATGAATTAATGAGAAGTTATAATCCATTCGATTATAGAAGGCCTAGTATTATAAATGTATCAATTCCCCCTAAATAATTCTATAGACTGTAAATGACACAATCACTAAAATGTAAACTATTTAACATATTCCAGCAGGATAACAAATGTTTATTTGCTTTTATTTCTAAATAATCTTCACAAAATCTTACGGAAAAGTATAAGTATTATGGTCATTTTATAAATGAGGAAACAGAGACACGGAGAGCTTAAATAACTTTGTCATGTTCACACAGCTTTTAAGAACCCAGGGAGACTGTATGTCATATTACCTCTCCAAAGTATCAATATAAATTTATTTTGTATCTAACAAAATTTGTTAAGAGTATATAGGTCTGTGGGTTAGCTAAAAAATTTTACTAAAGAGGAGTAATGTGAACACCTAAATTTATTTGATATATTTAAAAGCTAACATGTATGCCATACGTCTAGAAATAGAATGGCAACTTAATAAAATAGAGAGTTCAAAAGCAGACACCAATGCATTTGAGAATTTAGAATCTGGGAAAATTGGCATTTTAAATCAATGGCCACAGCTTCAATAAATTGTCTTGAGGTGATTGAATATTGAGTAGGGCGAAAATGAAACTACATTTGTATACTACACCACATAGTAGAGATCATATTTAAATGTAATAAATGAAACAAAGGTATAAAAATTTTAAACTGATTTTAAACATAATCTTGAATGGGAAGAGTCTTTTGCAAATGAACTAGGATTCAGAATTGATAAGTAAAATGATTAAATTTGACTAAATATTTTTTATATAATAAGGAAAAAATCTTATAAACACAATCAAAATTAAAACTAATAGGAAAAAAAAACTGAGAAGTACAATCAAAAGACAAAGGACAGTATGGAAAAATATTTGCAATGCAGATGAGAGACAAAAGGCTAATTTCATTTACATACAAAAAAAATCGTGAGCACATACACACACACACAAATCACATGAAAATGAGTCAATGGTAGCTCACAGAAAAAGATTACAAAGACTGATAAGATATATTTAACCTCAAATAATTAAGGTAACATAAAGAGAGGCCAGTTTTTTCTTTTCAGATTGTCAATTATTAATCACTATTGGAAGGTTGTGGGCAAACAGGCACTCACATACTGTTGGCAGAATGGACCACTTTTAGAAGTTTAGTTGGTAAAAACTGAAAATTGAGAATGGCATGTCTGAGACCTTCTACTTCTACAATGTATTCTAGAGACAAAGCTTTACTATATGCAAGATTTGTATTTGTGGCAATATCGTTTGTAATAACCCAAAATTGTTTAATAAAAAATGGCAGAACTTCAGAAATACAGAGTAGTACATCAATATTATAAACAATGTGAGATATATATATATATATATGTTGGTATATGTACATAAATAGATATGCATATGTACATATATACATACATACTGTGTATGTATGTTTAGTATTCCTTTCTGTGTATGTGTATATTTATATGCACTTATGTGGTCTGTTTTACTTTAAAAAAAAAAAAAAAACTCACTGCTGTAGAGTTGATTCCAATTCATAGTGACCTCTTCTTGAGTTTCCGAGGTGGTATCTCTTTGAAGTAAATAGATACATGTAAAATATAAAATTTTTAGAAATCACACAAGGATTATAGGAGTACAGAAGTAACCAGCAGTAATCATTTCTGAGTTTGGGGGCTTCGAGTCAGGCATCTTGTACTTTCATTCCTATGATTATTTGGCTTTCTTTTAACTGTAAGTGTATATTCGTTATTATAATTAAAAATCTAGGTAAGCATTGATTCCCTTTTCATTTAACTCAAGAATATATTGATTTTACTTTTCAAGTTTAATTAAGCTCCTAATCTGTATTCATGATAGTGGGTAAGATCAGACTCTGGAGAGAGCAGAGGGGATCTTTATTATCTTATCTACTGACCTTATTTCTTCATACATTATTAACTTAGACCTTAATCATTAATGACAGAAAAGAAAAAAAAAAAAAAAATTTTTTTATTGAGTATTTATTATGTCATAGACATTCTGTTGGAGGATTTACCTGTGCAATCTAATTTAATCTTCATCATATTCATTAGGAATGAAAATAGGAATCCCATTTTATACATGGGACCTTTGCTGGCATAGTGCCTAAGGCATTGGACTGTTAACCAAAAGGCTGGTGGTTCAAACCCACCAACCACTCCTCAGAAGGAAGATTGGGCAGTCTACTTCCACAGAGACACCGCCTCAGAAACTCAGGGAGGGATCACTGTGAGTTTAATTATACATGATGAAACTGAGGTTCAAATGGTTTTAGTAACATGCTCCAAAGTACTTTAATGAGAATCTAAATCAGAGCTGATGCTCATTTCACAACTCTGTGCTGTCTTCCTTGCTGATTTATTACATTTTAGGGTGCTTTAGTCAACTCTCATGATATGGAAACAACACATCTGCTTTTAGCCTTTTGGTTTATTCTGAGTAGAAATTACAATATGAGAAGATATTTTGAAAATACTTTGAAATAGACCACAGCTTAGAGATTGTAATTCAAGTATCTTCAGCACCAGGCAAATGAATGGATGGGAAAGGAAAGAAACTGCAGGCCAAATAAAACGCATCTGCAGACCAATAAGGCAACACGGGCCACTATGTAGGACCTTTCTACCAATGCAATGAAATGTCACATAAGAGCATTACTTTATCAAGTCTTTTGATATTGGGAGGTTGTACACCATGATGGTTAGGAGATGGAAATGGAGTCAGGCAGATATGGACTAAATCCTGGCTACATAATTTCCATGTGACCACAGGCAGGTTGTGTACCTCTGCAAAGCTCAGTATTCACATCTGAACACTTTCAGGAAATTGATTTAGTTTTAAAGAAATATTTGTTTTTGCATTTGTGTTTTTCCTTAACCATAAAACCACCTTAAGATCTATAAAAAATTCAATTAGGATAATTATTACATGAATATATACAGTAAAATCTGCAAAAGCCAGAACCTGTGTGAGGCAGAAACCTGTTGGAACAGGAGAACTCAAATATTTTTCACTAAGACGAGTGATAGAAAAGTGGTAAGACTGCACCCTATCAAAGGTGGAAAACTTGCAAGACCCAGAAAAACAAGGCAGTCCTGTTGAATTCCAGCTCTCACAGGTTTCACTATATACATACATACAATTAGACATAAGCAGAGATCTAATCGAATTTTAAATTACTTAAATAATTTAATTTTAAGTGTATCTAATTTTAAATTGATTGCTTTGCTCAAAAATAGTTATAATTTTTAATATTGTGATTATCATTATTTTTAGCTAAGAATTTTGGTACAAATAGGCTAGACTTGAGCTTTATCTAAACAAGGATGTTTGAAATACCAAAAGGATCTTCTAGCATTTCTGTTTTATACAAAAGGCATTATTTAAAATTAACATTCCAGAACTATTCCCTATGTATTTCTTCCTGTTATTAAGTTAAAACATAGTGATTTACTCTCTAGAAAGTTATTAAAGAATTTCATTGGCACTGGTTATTAAAACTTTGCCAGTGTTAGAGCAGTTGTCCCTCAGTAAGTTATTTCATTATACATCATCAAAAACTACTAGAATTACATATAGTAGGGTCCAATGCACCATACACACTCCTTATTTTGCTAATGTTGCTGTTGTGGCTTTATATGGTAGAATTTTTTCTATATCCAGTACTCTCCATAGCAAAACTGAGGGAAAGACCAAAGTATAATTTTTTTGAATTCCAAAATCTTATATTTTGCTCTACTTTAAAAGCCTTATCTGATACCTCACATGGAGTAGTACTATTAAGTACTAACTTAATTAGTATTAACTTAATAGTTTCTTTAGTAAAGTTAATGATATGACATACTTCAGCATTGTGACTTTATATGTATGAGAAATGCAGTATTAGTTTTATTTTGTGTTATCCATTTGTGAAAATATGTGATGTTGCAAGTAATTATTATATAGCTATAAGTATAAGGGAGCTCTGAGGGTGTAGTGGCTAAGGCATTTGACTGTTAACCAGAAGGCTGGCAGTTCAAACCCACCAGCCATTTCTTAGAAGGAAGGTTGGGCAATCTACTTCTGTAGTGATAGTGCCTCGGAAACC
>NW_006921610.1:2833838-2837129 GCF_000298275.1 Orycteropus afer afer | reverse complement strand
TAGGGTCACTATGAGTTGTTGTTAACTAGGAGCTCTGGTAGCATAGTGCCTAAGGCACTTGACTGTTAACCAGAAGGCTGGCAGTTCAAACCCACCAGCCACTCCTCGGAAGAAAGGTTGGGCAATCCTACTTCTGTAGTGATACCACCTCGAAAACCCAAGGAGGGGTCGCTATGAGTCTGGGCTGACTCGACGGCACATAATAACAACAACAACATGTTGTTAACTATGGAATTTGGAAGATCTCAAGCTAGATATTGTTTTGTATTCTTGTTTGGCCTTTTTCACTTGTTTACGTAGGTACTGTTGTGTTTTCTTAAAAAATAAACTTAATACTTGATGATTTATTTCCCATAGGTTCAAGGATCCATTAATACCATATATGGCTTTGAGTCCCAGTCATGGCTGCTAATTAGGCATTATTGATAGAAATACTAAGATTAAGGTAAAAGATATACCAGTTGAGTTGCCATTACAGAATGCTATAGTATCTGCATCACTTCAGAAAACAACTCTGACACTATTATTTCCTATGCAGTATTCAGATAATAGGATGAACCTTGTGTTTTAGATTGAAAACAAACATATCTATAACTGCTTGGTAAAGAGCGTTAGCCTTCAATACAGCTATCTTCCTCACTAACTCACTGGAGTTGGGGGCCCTGTGTTACTCATTGTTTTACTCATAACCTAAGGTCACTTAGAAGAGACTAAACTAATTGCTGTCAAGTTGATTTCAACTCATGGTGACCTCATGTGCTTCAGAGTAGAACTGTACTCCTTAGGGTTTTCAATGGTTATGATCTGTTGGAAGTAGATGACCAGGCATATGAAACAATCAAGAATGATCAAAAAATTTCATATGTAAATATTTCCCTTTCTTTACTCCAGTCAGTGTCAGAGTGCTGTTCCTCCCCCGCCCCACACCTCCCACCCCTGCCACCCAGTTGGTTTGGGGCTTACCCAAAACCCTAAGGTGGCTTCTGCTTCTTGAAATGAAACACAAAGCAACACTCCTCCTCCTGCTCTGGGGTTTCTGGAAGATGGTCTATTTCATGGAATAAAAACCATGTCCATGGCATAATTATTGGATGTTTGCTGCCAACCTGCTTATCTGGAAAACATGATTTTTGTTTTGTATAAGAGGGCCAGCAGATCAAGTATCAAATATGCCAAATTTGTATCATAAATATTAACCATCTGGAGAAATGTAGGAAAAATACCTATCATAACACTGGACTGAGCCAGGTATAGGTGTGTCTTTCTAGTGTGTACCTTCATGTGTGTGCAGTGATCTGTCTAGATAGTCCACTACATGTAAACATGTATTTTCCATGAAAGGAGATGTATGAACCAAATTAAAATTATTTTGAAACAAGAAAACCCATCTCCCATAATTCCACTTAAGTAACAAAGCTATCTTGGATTTCAAATAGATGCTACTGGTGCTTATTTACCTTGCTACCCATGTTTCACACTGTTGTGACCATAATGCATGTATGATTAGTATTTCTGTGCTGTCTTAATCATTATTTTTCTGAAGTAGACTACTGTGCACTAATGGTCGATGGCACATAACAACAACAACAACAACAATGGTTGTCAGGCTCCCACCAGAAAGAATCTATCCTGAAAGAACCCTCTATATTCTTGTCAGAGAAAAGAGGGAAAAATATCTCCTGTGTATTTTTATTTTTAAAATTGTTATTGTTGTTAGTTGCCATTGAGTTGTCTCTGACTCATAGTGACTCTATGTACAGCAGAACAAAACACCGCCCAGTCCTGTGCCAGCCTCACAATACCTACTATACTCAAGCCCGTCACTGCAGTCACCATGTCAATCCATCTTGTTGAGGGCCTTTCCCTCTTTCATTGACCCTCCACTTTACCAAGCATGACATCCTTCTCCAGAGAATTGTCCCTTCTGAAAACATGAACAAAGTAGGTTAGACAAAGTCTAGCCATTCTTGCTTCCAAGGAGCATTCCAGCTGAACTTCTTCCAGGACAGATTTGTTAGTTTTTTCATCAGTCCATGGTATTTTCATCACTCTTTGCCAACACCACAACTCAAAAGCATCAACTCTTCTTCATTCTTCCTTATTTATTGTCCAGCTCTCTCACGCTTATGAGGTGATTGAAAACACCATGGCGTGGGTCAGGCTCATCTCAGTCTTCAAGGAGACATCTTTGCTCTTCAGCACTTGAAAGAGGTCTTTTGCAACAGATTTACCCAATGCAATATGTCTTTTGATGTCTTGACTGCTGCTTCCATTGGCGTTGATTGTAGAACCAAGCAATATGAAGTCTTTGACAAGTTCAATCTTTTCTCCATCTATCATAATGCTGCTTATTGGCCCAGTTGTGAGTATTTTTGTTTTCTTTATATCAAGGTGTAATTCATACTGCAGACTGCAGTCTTTAATTTTCATCAGTAAGTGCTTCAAGTCATCTTCACTTTCAGCAAGCAAAGTTGTGTCATCTGTGTATATCAGGTTGTTAACGATTCTTCCCTGAATCCTGATGCCATGTTCTTCTTCATATAGTCTAGCCTTTCAGATTATTTGCTCAGCATACAGATTGAATAAATATGGTGAAAGGATACAACCCTGACACACTCCCTTCCTGATTTTAAACCATTCGGTATTCCCTTGTTCTGTTCAAACAAGAGCCTCCTGGTCTATGTACAGGTTCCTCATGGATACAATTAAGTGTTCTGGAATTCCCATTCTTAATGTAATCCACAATTTGTTATGATCCACACAATTGAATGCCTTTGCATAGTCAATAAAACACAAGTAAACATCTTTTTGGTATTCCTTGCCTTGAGCCAAGATCCATCTGATATCACCAATAATCTTTCTCATTCCATGTCCTCTTCTGAATCAAGCTTGCATTTTTGGAAGTTCTCTGTCAATATACTGATGCAACTGTTTTTGAATATCTTCAGTAAGATTTTATTTGCTTGTGGTATTAATGATATTGTTCAATAATTTCCACATTCTGTGGGATCACCTTTCTTTGGAAAGGGTATAAATATGGATCTCTTCCAGTAAGTTGGCCAGGTCTTCCAAATCTCTTGGTATAGACAAGATAGCATCTGTTTGTTGAAACATCTCAATGGGTATTCTGTCAATTCCCAGAGCCTTGGTTTTTGCAAATTCCTTCAGTGCAGCTTCAACTTCTTCCTTCAATACCATTGGTTCTTGATCGTATGCCACCTTCTGAAATGGATGATCATCTACCAATTCTTTTTGGCGTAGTGACTGTGTATATTCCATCCATCTTCTTTT
>NW_006921610.1:2832600-2833738 GCF_000298275.1 Orycteropus afer afer | reverse complement strand
TTGATTATGGATATTGGCTCTAGGTATTTATTCTCCTTTTGGCAGTGATCGTTCTAGAGCTGTCCAAAAGATTGTGGTCTTCTGTTTATGCAATTTTTTTATGTTTCCTGCATCTTTCAACATATTGCCCATGGAATCTTTCAATACTGGAATTCAAAACTTAAATTTTTTCTTCAGTTCTTTCAGCTTGATAAATGCCAAATGTGTTCTTCCCTTCTGGTTTTTCAACTCCAGATATTTGCACATTTCATTATAATAGTTGACTTTGTCTTGTCGAGCTACTCTTTGAAATCTTCTGTTCAGCTCTTTTGTCCTGTCGATTCTTCCATCTGCTTTAGTTACTCTCCATTCAAGAGTAAGTTTCAGAGTCTCTTCTGACATCCATTTTGGTCTTTTCTTCCTTTCCTGTCTTTTTAACGACCTCTTGCTTTCTTCACGGATTGTGTTCTTGATGTCATCAAACAATTCCTTTGTTTTTTGATTATTGGAGTTCAATGCATCAAATCTATTCTTTAGATGGTCTCTAAATTCAGGAGGGATATACTCAAGGTCATATGATGGCTCTTGTGGACTTCTTTTAATTTTCTTCAGCTTCAACTTAAACTTGCATATGAACAATTGCTGGTCTGTTCCACAGTCAGTTCCTGGCCTTGTTTTGGCTGAAGATACAGAGCTTCTCCATCACCTCTTGCCACAGAAGTAGTCAATCTGATTCCTGTGTACTCCATTTGGCAAAGTCACCTGTACAGCCACCGTTTGTGTTGTTGAAAAAAGGTGTTTGCAATGAATAAGTTGTTGGTCTTTCAAAATTCTAACATGCGATCTCCAGCAACATTTCTATCACTAAGGCCATATTTTCCAACTACTGGTGATTCTTCTTTTTTTCCAACTTTTGCATTCCAGTCACCAGTGATAATTAACACAGCTTGATTGCATTTTCGTTCAATTTCAGACTGCAGAAGTTGTTGTTGTTATGTGCCGTTGAGTCGGACCCGACTCATAGTGACCCCTCCTTGAGTTTCCAAGGTGGTATCACTATGGAAGTAGATTGCCTAACCTTCCTTCGGATGAGTGGCTGGTGGGTTTGAACTGCCAGCCTTTTGGTTAGCAGTCAAGTGCACTAGGCACTATACTAAAG
>NW_006921610.1:2789536-2832500 GCF_000298275.1 Orycteropus afer afer | reverse complement strand
ATAGTCACAGTCATAGTCATATTTGTATTTATCACCCAAATATTTTTATTTTGTTGTGGACCCTAAGTAAAACTATATAATAGATAAGGTTTATCTTCATCACCACTTACCTTTTTAATTTGGACTTTTCTCCCTAACTGGAACACCTCTTTCTTTCCCAGATGCTCAATATCTTCATTTTAGTGTCCTACCCATTCTTAAGGAGCTCTGGCAGTATAGTGCCTAAGGCATTTGACTGCTAACCAGCAGGTTCAAACCCACCAGCCACTCCTCAGAAGGAAGATGATACTGCCTTGGAAACCCAAGGAGGGTTTGCCATTCTTATCCAGGTGATGACCTGACTCTGTTACTTCCTGTGATCTCTTATTAAACTCAACCTATGTTTTATAGGGTAGCTTTCCAGATATTGTAGTAGGCAGAATAATGGACTCTCAAAGTTTTCAACATCCTAATCCCTGAAACCTATTAATGTTATGAGATTAAGTATCCTTGAGATGGGGAGAACAACCAGGATTATCTTGGTAGGCCAAGTGTAATCAAAGGGTCCCTAAAAGATATAATGCAGAGGTATAAGAGGCAAAGAATAAGATATGATGATGGAAGCAGAGGTTAGGAGAAAAAAGATTTGAAAATGCTGTGCTACTGGTTTAGAAGACAGAGGATAAGGCTATGAGTTACGGAATGCAGGTGGTTTCTAGAAGCTAGAAAAGACATGGCAGTGGATTCTGTCCTAGAGCCTCTGAAAAGGACACAGCTCTGCTGATTTTAGCCAGTGAAACCCATTTCAAACTTCTACCTCCAGAAGTGTAAGATACTAATTTTTTAGTTTGTGGTAATTTGTTACAGCAACAATAGGAAATTACTAAAGGGTTTGTTGTTGAAAAGGGATAGAAATATTTATTCATATGAAAGTATGGATAATTGATAAAACTTAATGTGTGGTCTTTTCTTTTTTAACTCCAAGGAAATACTTGTTATTGGTATAATTTCAGGTATCAGTCTTGTGGGGAAGATATCTGGGGTTTGGGTGAACTTTCTTTGAGACCTTTACAATATTCAGACTCTCAGGGGTCACCTTTCTCCTGTAAGTCTCACAGCAACTCAACAATTTAACTGAGGTCAGTGCAAGATTTACATGTTAAATATTTTTGAGTTATAAAGGATTTTTCCAAATTCGTGTGTGTGTGTGTGTGTTTACATATAAATATATAAACATATGCATACATACATACATATTTTTGGTATGAATATATCAATGTGGATTCGGATATTGTAGCTTGCAGTTTTACATATTCAATTCTATTTATTTTATTTTTAAAATTTTGCATTGGCTTAGATAATTATCTCCAAAGGGGTGCATCTTCATATGTCTTTGAATTATGATCTCTCCCCAAAAGGAATTTCCTGTGTCTTGAGTAAACAACAGATGCTGAATGTGAGTCAGCTGGGGTGGAAGGGGATGCACTTGGAAAGATGAGAGGATACTTTCTGTTGGCTGATGGAAGTATGGGATTGAATGGATGTTCAATGAAATGGAAGAAATAGAAGAGCTATAGTATCACTTGACACTTGCATTGTTTTCAATTTATCAAAAATTCACTTTAGCCTCAGAGACATATCTGATGCAAACATCAAGTGTCACTGGTCTTCTTTTCCTATTAATCAGAGAAAAAAGTTGTAACTGTTTCATACATGTCTCAAACCAAAGCTTTAGACTCTAAGAACAAAAGAATATCAAAGATCTTACTGGAGCATGAAGAGAAAATTGATCTCTTAGGAAAATAGGGCTTTGTGCATTCAAATTTGCATCTGAAATTTTCCTGAACTGAATCAGGTAGCCAACTCAAATAGACACAGTGAAGACTGTCTCTCTGACTGATGCCTCTAAGAGGATGCTCTGCTGAATTTCTCAGTATCTGATGCTTCCCAGTGATATTCTGGGCCTCCCTCTGTCAGAGCTGATCCTTTTTGAATATTTCAAAGGCATAGAAAAGAAAGAAGGTGGTGACATCTCAGTATCAAATGACTCTGGAAATGATTACAGAGCGTTGCCAGATAACTTCCATTTGTCCTACCTGTGAACATACTGGACATCATTGGTATTTCACAACAAGGCTAGGATGCCAACAGAGAAAACATTACAAACCCCATTTTATAGTTTGGGGTGCCATACCTACAAGATGTTAAATTACTCATTTTAGACCACAGACCTAGTAACTTGTAAAACTAAGATTGTCACCTTGATCTGATGCCTTGTTCAGAGCTGAATCCAATACTCCCTGACATGTCTTCCTTATAGAGTGGTCTGTTAACACTCTGAAGCCTAAACAACTAGAGTACTTAAATAAATAAAAGATTCGTGGGCTCCTCCTCAGTTCTTCTGAGCATGGACTTTGGGATTCTGCATTGTAAACAACTTCCTTCTTGTTGTTGTTGTTATGTGCCGTCAAGTCGGACCCAACTCATAGCGACCCCTCCTTGGGTTTCTGAGGCAGTATCACTACGGAAGTAGATTGCCCCATCTTCCTTCCGAGGAGTGGCTGGTGGGTTTGAACCCCCAGCCTTCTGGTTAGCAGTCAAGTGCCTTAGACACCTAGATAATTGTTTTGCACACCAAATTTGATAACTTCTAAGCCTCTAGAGTTCCTTGCTCTCATGTGTGACCTGCAGACCTGCATCAGGCCAGCATCAGCATCATATATGCAAACCTCTTGCTTTACCGCAGACCTACTGGATCAGAGTCTACTTCATGAAAAGATTCTCAGGGTGTCACAAGCACATTAGGTTAGCAGCCAAGTGCTTTAACTACTGTACCACCAGAGCTTCTTGAATTCTGAGATATACTGGTATAAACCTTGACATTAAAGGCTAGTAAGTGCCTTGCCAATAGTTTAATATATTTAACTTTTGTTTTTTTCCTGAATAATGTGAAACTCAGCTGTTTGTCATTTCTATGTCTGACTTGTTCAGGGTCAAGGCTGATGTTAGAGGATCTGCTTAGTCTTTGACTCTGTGTATCAGACAAGCTTATGGAAAACATTGCTCCATTATCCAGACTACTGAAGGAGTGAGGCCCATCAGATATAAAAACTAGCTATCTTGTTATCTCTGCATGTAGCCTGCTATGCAAAACTGACCCCTGAGATAATCCTGATCAGCATTAAAAGCTGAAACTTGAGGAAGGAAAATTTGCACAAGTGGAAAATTCTGGAAAGAGGACCCCAGGAAGAGATTGGAGTTAGCACTAATACAGGCTCCTATACCTCCTATTCTGTTTTCTGAACTATAACAGTGGGTAGAAGGCTTGCCACTGAGGTTGAGATCCCCAAGGAAAGACTGCTGATAATTAGCACCCCTGCTGCAAAATTGACAACTTCCTTATCCCTTTTGGGAATTCAATATTTGTTCTGGGAAATCCAAGTGTTTCCCAGCTCAGGAAATGCCAGGTTTTAATGTTATTATAGTAATTAGAACTTCAAGATGGAGAGAGCAAACACAGCAGCTTTGTTGAGCTGTTTGCAATATGTGATTCATACATGACAGGGCCACTGTTAAAAGTTGTATAAAATTGCCATTAGACTCATATGGCAGGCTGTATTCTTGGCTGATGCACAGTGAAAAGGTGTGATTTAAAAGGCCAGATAAACTGTATTACTAGTAGTTCCTAGCAGATGCTGGGTAATTTTGACTTCAGCATATAATATTTTAATGGGAGAAATAAATAAATGTACAGAAATGAAACTGGTAAAAATAAAGAGTAGAAAACATTTTTTTTTCATTAAGATAAAACAGTGTTTTAAATACTCATTAACTTTCTTTTTCTCCTTTACAAAAAAAATTACTGCAACTATTGAAGCCTCCAAATCATAATCCAATGTTTCCCAATGCATTACGTGCTTTACATTTAATTTAAAAATATCTTGGTGTGTAAAGTTTGTTTAAAATTTTACCTTAATAGACACATAAGAAGATGAGATGGATGTATTAAATATACTTTGAGGGAAAAGATTTCCTAACAAAGCAATCAAACCAGGGTGGTATTAGAACCTTTGAATAGTGAAAGCAGACAGTATTAAACTTTTAAAAGCTTGCTTTGAAAAGACATGGAATTGGTTAATATCATTTTAGTGAGGAAGGAAAGGAAAAGACTGTGTTGCATTATTTATTCCAGGATCTTTGAAGGCAGCGTTTTCTTTTTTTTTTTTCTCAGCTGGTTCATTTTAGTGTTAATGAACATTAAGCTCTTATATCAAAGAGAGAATAATAAACCTTTAAATGTCAACCCAAAGGAGGTTTTTATTTTTCCACTTGCAACTGTGACGCAGGAAAGATAATTTAGGATATAAAAAGCAGAAAGATTACCTGAAAATTCATAAAGAGGAAACTGGAACTATAATGAAATTGCAGAGTATTTTAAAAAGAAAGGATTTTAACTGTATTCAGCTCACAATTGTGAAGGAAAAGAATACTCCTTTAAGAAAGTGACAACATGGAATTAGAAACGTATGGCAAAAATGTAGAAGTGTAAGCCATTATATTAGTCTTTAAAGTGATAAATGTGAACATTTAGGCATTGACTTTGTTATAATCTCCAAGGAAGAAGTGAATGATGTATTGGAAAGCAAAAATTCACTCTTGTAAATAACACAGAATAATGAAGGTCCCTCCAGGGCAAAATTAAAGGACTTAAATTGTTGTAGGGCAATTGCTGAGGCTAACAAATAGTAAATGCACTTTTAGTTTGGGGCAGAGTAAAACATTCCTTTTGAAGACAACAGGGGAAGATCTCACCAATGAGGGTGTAATAACGTGCCATCTGAAGAGGTTTGAGTTAAAAAAGTCCTTCAAGCTGAGTGATATGACAAATTCAACAGAAAGAAAAAGTTATAACTCAAGAATAGAACACACATCTCAACATAAAGGAGTTCTCAGAGAGGCCTGTATGCAGATAAACCAGGCTGGTTCTGAGCATAAAATTTAGAAGAAAACTGGAACATAGTCAAACAAATGAACAGGTTATCTTCTAGAATTAAAGGGTACACTTTATTTCTCATTAAAACTGTTATTGCTGCTTTTTGGTTATGGTTGTCCTCTCTGTTCTTCCAAGATCTGATTTTTTTTTTTTTTTAACTTTCTTGATGTTTAGGTGGCCTATGATGAGCTCTGGTGGTGCTGTGAGTAAAATATCTGGCTGATAACCAGAAGATCAGCAGTTCAAACCCACCAGCAGCTCTGTGGAAGAAAGATGGAACAATTTACTTCAGTAAAGATTTACAGAAAACCCAATAGGCATCACTATGAGTTGGAATCAACTTGATGGCAGCGAGTTTGGTTTTGGTTTGAGGTGGCCTATGACTCGACGGCACATAACAACAACAACAACAATGACTTTAAGACAGAGAAGGCAAAAAAGTAGAAAGTGTACAAACTAGGGAGAAATTTTTCAGAGAAGCCATGCAGATAATCACTAACACCAAGGCAAAGGCAGACATACGTTTGTAGACTCTCTGGTCACCTCTTCGATGTATTGAGAATCATCTGTATTTTCCTGCTCCAACTGTCTGACAGTGAGACGAATATGCATCCCACTATTATAAATTCTCGACAGCACATAACAACAACAACAACAACATTATAAATTCAGTCCTTGAAGACTATTTTAGGTCTTACAATTGCCAATGTGCAGGTAAAAGCTTTTGAAAGCAGTGATATTTTCTGTTATTATGAGCTCAAACTTTGTCAAGAGATTAATTTAGTATGTTGAAAATAGAGAAGAGGAGGAGGCAGAAATTATTTCATGATTTAATTTATGGCAGATGACCCATTATAAATAAATTAAATGGAAGGCTTTAAAAGAGGTACAATAAGTCCCCAGGTTGGGAACATCCACTTTGGACAACACATATTTGCCCTTCAATGTTACGTAAATTTTCCCTCCTCTAAAACCATTAAACCATTCCCTATTAGCAATAAATTCTTCATGACAGTCACCTTCACTTGCTGCATGTGCAGCCTTTAAATCATTGAAAGACTTCAAGCCTTTGCTTGCACTACAGTAAGGCTAAATAAGAACCATATGCATCTGTCCCAACTTACCTACAAATTCAACTTGAAGACATACTTAGGAACAAATTTTGAATCTCATTTGTAACCCCGGGACTGCCTATACGTCCTTCTCTCTCTTCTTTCCTACCCTTTTTTCTTCCTATGCCTTTTTTTTTTTTTTTTTGGCTTTACAGAGAAATCTGTGCTGTCCACCTGCAGAAATGTGAAGAATTGTGAAGTACATAAATTATGAAGCACATAAGACATCACAATGTTCTTTCCTTATCTATTTGCTAGTGCAGCCTCTCATGTTTACACACACCCATTCTTTTAGGCACCCCTAAGGTCTTCTCGCTATTAAAAAGGGTCTGACAGAAAATTTTTTTAATCACCTCATATGCATTCAGGACCTGGACAATGAATGAGAAAGAATGAAGAAGAATTGATACCTTTGAATTATAGGGTTGGCAAAGAATATTGAATACACTATGAACTTCCAGAAGAACAAATAAATGTCTTGGAAGAAGTACAGCCAGAATGCTCCTTAGAAGGGAGGATGGTGAGACTTTGTCTCATATACTTTGGACATGTGATTTGGAAGGACCAAAGGAAAAATGCTTGATAAAGTAGAGAGTCAGCAAAAAAGAGGAAGACCCTCAAGAAACAGTGGCTGCAACAATGGGCTCAAACATGGTTGTGAGGATGGCACAATATTGGGCAGTGCTTCTTTCTATTGTACATGGGGTGCCTATGAGGTAGAACCAAATCAATAGCACCTAAGAACAGCAAAATGGGCTCCTCCAATATTCTTAAAATCATTCTCTTTATGTGTAAGATTGGTTGAATATGTTTATGAATAAGTTCATGTGTATGTATATAGTGCAATCCAAAGCCAAATAATGTTATTTTTAGTAAAATCTTTTGCTCATTATGTGACAAAATTTAATTTTAATTTGTAAAATAAGGTTGCTAATCTTTGAACTCTAATCTGTTGTGTTGCTAATTAAAACTGATTGAGATAATGATGTCAAATTGTTTTGGAAATTGTAAAGTACAGTAAAAATGAATTATTAACAGAACTGTTTACACCCACAGTTGTAACCCTGGCTACACATAAGGACTTGGGGAACTTTCAAAATTGTCATTCACCAGTTCCCTTCCTAAGATTCTTATCCAGTTGATCTGGGTCTCAGCATGAGATTATTTTAAAAATCTCCCTATTTATTCTAATTTCAGTCAGTGTCAACCACTGATTTCACTTAGAGGGTTTGTTGCTTCACCCATGATAGGTTTTCTTTTTTCATTTTCAGTTTAGATTTCAGCATTCATTGCAAATTAGGGACTTTGTCTTATAATGGAATTTCACTCATCAAAGAAAATATTTACTAGAACATCTTCCTGGAAATTTTTGTACTTTCCATGGGATTTATCTTCTTTATTTCATGAGGATTGATGTATAAATTGTTATAGAAGTCATAATCAGAAGATTAAATGAGCAGATTACCCAGTTGGGCATGTAACTATGAAGGGCTGATGTGGGGTGGTTTAAGCCTCAGAATCATAAACAGCAGTAAAATCTGAACAGGGCCTATAAGCTTTATGGCCTATAAGCTTTCAATATATCTTGGTGACTCATTTCCTTCCATTAGTCCCCTGCTCTATTTTGTCTCACTCTCCCTAGGAAACAAAATCAGATTTTTGCTGCCTTCTTGGGTGCATGAAAATAAAACACTCTAGCCATTAAAACGACTTCATTGAAATTTTACTATTGTTATCATGGTCAGCTACGTATTGAAAAAGGTTAACTTACTTTAGTTTGTTTTTCTTCTGCTAGAATATATTTAGTGTGAATTACTCATGTATAATACAAAATTTGATAAGTTTATATATAGTCAGCCATATACACATTTATTTATTTAAAATTTTGAATTTGATTTTTAATTTTAATCATGTGACAATTGGTATAATTTTTCCAACTATTTTTGCTAAACATTCGCCCAATTTATTTATTAGAAATTTTTATTTATACTTATTTTGATAAGAGCATGTTTCAGTCTTTTAAGAAGAATTTTTAAATGATTTGGCCATGTGTTTGGAGACATCTTAAATTTAATTCCAAGTAGGCATCTTAATCATTGCTAGTCATCAACACACCTGAGACCCCTGTGTTTTTTTAAAAAATTACATCATAATTATTCTACTGAAATATGGTTAGAAAGGGAAATCATTAAGCACTGGAGATGATGCTTTATTCTCATAGAAAGCAATAGAAGATTTATTCTGTATATCAACAGCATTAATAGTGTATTGCAGGACTTTAATTTTTTAAAAAACATTTATGTATACTTTGACATAACACAGAATAATATAAACTATGAACTGACAAACATGATAAACCCAAGGACAAGTATTTGCATTATGAAATATTCTCCAGAAAGTTCCTTGCAAGTTAGCTCTGAAACTGTTAAGTTCTGTACATTGCCGTTGGTATGGTAAATTGAAGCAATTAATTCATTTATGGGAAGTTGTCTTAAGAAGAAAATCAAAAGAAAAAAAAAATAACAAGAAAAAGTACTACTCACCCAAGCAGCCAACAAACATATGAAAAGATGTTCATGATCATTAGCTATTCCAAACTAAACCCATTGTCGGGGGATCAAAGTCCAACTCATAGTGACATTACAGGACAGAGTACAACTGCCCATAGGATTCCCAAGGCTGTAAATCTTTATGGTTAAATCAGGCTGCTACATCTTTCTCCTGCAGAGTGGCTGGTGAGTTTGAACCACTGACCTACTCTTAGCAGCTGAGTGTTTAACCACTTTGCCACCAGGGCTCCTTCATTAAAGGGATGCAAATTAAACTACAATGAGATATCATCTTACCTTATCTAAAATGGCACAGATTATTTTTTCTTTTTTTTAAACTTAAAAAATGTTGCCAAGGATGTGGGGAGATTACAAACCTTACCTGTTGTTGGTGGGAATGTAAAAACTGGTACAAATGGTACAACTACTATGGAAAATGGTATGGCACTTTCTCAAAAAGCTAGAAATAGAATTACCTTATGATCCAACAATCCCCCTCGTAGGTATATAACCTTGTTGTTAGGTGTGGTCTAGTCAGCTCCAAGTCATAGTGACCCTATGTAAAATAGAACAAAATACTGTCCAGTTGTCCGTCACCCTCATAATCCCTGCTATACCTGAGCCCATCATTACAACCAGTGTGTCAATCCATCTCATTGAGTTCTTCCCCTTCTCCAGGGAATGGTCTCTTCTGATAACATGACCAAACTATGTGACCATTCTCACTTCCAAGGAGCATTCTTGCTGCACTTCTTCCAGGACAGATTTGTTAGTTCTTCTGGTAGTCCATTCTTTGCCAACACTACAACTCAAAAGTATCAACTTTTCTTTGGTCTTCTTTATTCATTGTTCATCTTTCACATCCATATGAGGCTCTTGAAAATATCATGGCTTGGGTTAAATTGTTGTTGTTGTTGTTGTCATGTGCCATAGAGCCACACCAGACTCACAGCGACCCCTCCTTTGGTTTCCAAGGTGATATCACTATAGAAGTAGATTGCCCGATCTTCCTTCCAAGGAGTGGCTGGTGGGTTTGAAATGCCAGCCTTCTGGTTAGCAGTCAATTGTCTTAGGCACTACACTACCAGAGACCAAAAATAATGATAGGAACAGACATATGCATACCTATGTTCATTGCTGATTTATTCATAATTGCAAATAAATGGGAACAACTGAAGTGCCCATCAAAGGATGAGTAGATGAGAAACTTGGGTACATATACACAAGGGGATACTATACAACCATAAAGAACAACGATGAGTATGCAAAACATATTATAACATGAATGGACCTGGGGCATAAAGTTAAGTGAAGTAAGGCAAGGATATAAGGATGACTATTCTACAATACTTCTTTTATAAGAAAACAAGAATAGATATAGATATAGATATATATATAGAAAGAACACTATTGATTATTGGTCATTTGGTGGATACTAGGAAAAAGAGAACAGAAAAGAAAAATATGCTTTAGATCATAAAGATTAGTTATTTTTGGTAATGGGAAAAGAGGCACCGAATGTGGATGTAGCGAGCACACCACAACCAAAGTAAAAATGGGTAAGCATATATTGATGAGTATAGGCATTTTAGGAGCTCTAGTGGCATAATGCCTAAGGCATTTGACTGCTAACCAGAAGGCTGGTGGTTCAAACCTACCAGCCACTCCACAGAAGGAAGACTGGGAAATCTACTTCCATAAAGATTTACTGCCTTGGAAACCCAAAGGGGGTCGCTATGAGTCAGAATATATTCAATGGCAGTGATTTCTTTTTTTTTTTTTATATAGACATATTGGTATATGGATAGGTACAGGTATGTACACTGGTGAGAACAGATTGAAGAATCTATAACCAAACCCCAAACCAAACCCACTGCTGTTGAGTTGACTCCAACTCATAACAACCCTACAGGACAGAGCAGAACTGTCTCATAATGTTTCCAAGGCTATTATTCTTTACAGAAGCAGATTTTCATCTTTCTCCCACTGATTGGCTGGTGGGTTCAAACTGCTCATCTTTCGGCTAGCAGCTGAATGCCTTAACAACTGTACCACCAGAGCTCTTAGCAGTACTTATACCAAAGCTCAATTCTGACTCATAGAAAACCCCTTCGGGTTCCCAAGTGTGTAAATCTTTATGGAATCAGACTGCCTCATCTTTCTTTTGTGGTGTGGCTGATGGGTTTGAACCACTGACCTTTTGGTTAGCTGTCAAATACCTTAACCACTACAACAGCAGAGTTCCTTAGAAGTATCTATGTTGTTGTTGTTGTTATGTGCCGTCGAGTCGGCCCCGACTCATAGCGACCCCTCCTTGGGTTTCCGAGGCAGTATCACTACGGAAGTAGGATTGCCCAACCTTCCTTCCGATAGGTACTTGTAAATATAAATATGCAGGTGCAGGCACATATATTCATTGAAGTCATAAATATGTATGGTCCTCAGATATAAACTAGAAGGTTGCCAAATACCTTCCAAGGCTGATTTTCTGGGTTTGAAAACTTAGGACCATAGTGTCACAGGACAACTCAGACAATTGGCATAACATAGTGCACAAAATTCATGGTTTGCATCCTAGTGAAGTGAGTAGCATCTGAGGTCTTAAAAGATTTTGAGTAGCCATCTAAGACATGGCTATAGGTCTCTACTCACCAGGGGGAAAAAAAAAAGTAAGAAGGTAACTGAAAGTGCAGATAAGTAAAAAATCTATGAGAGCTACAACTTCATCTACTCTGAGACCAGAAGAACTAGATGGTGCCCAGCTACCACCACTGACAATTATGACCAGCAGATGTTCCTGGACAGAAATAGGCTAAAAATTTGAAAAAGACTTCAAAAGAAAAAGTCAGACAAACTAGAACTGTAGAGAATAGAGAACTCTCTGAGACTGTTGCCCTGAGACACTTGAGAAGACACTCTAGATGACCTAAAAATGAGCCTATACCCTGAGATCACCTTTTAGTGCAGAGTGCACACAAAATAAAGAATATTACCCATAAGATCAGTGATCTACTTAAATATCATCTGTCTGAGATAAAAAGATCAACAATTACTCAAAAGCAAAGATGAGAAGAAATAAGGGGACAAAGAAACTAAAGTCCTGGAAATAAAACAAACAGGACACATTTAGAAAGAAAGTTGACACTTTGTGATAAATATAACTAATGTCATTGCAATTTGTGCAGAAATTGTCAAAGGAGGACCTAACTTGCTGTGTAAACTCACTAAAACTCAACAAAATGTTAAGGTATAATAAAAAAAAAAAAGGAACAGATGCATTCAGATTGTGGTGCTAGAGAGGAATATTGAATATATCATGCATTGTCAAAAAAAAAAAAAAGAAAAACCATGAAGACAAAGAGACCTACAATGCTACATACAGAATTATTTTTCATCATGTAAGCTTTGAAAAAACTGAAAATTGCCTAAATACCTAATAATCAAACAATAGTAAATTTTATGATATTACATATACTGGAAAAACATTTAAAAATCTTATAAAATATGGAAGCAATGTTTATCATGTAATAGTAAATGAAAAGAAGAATAAATTGTGATTATACCATGCCATTGAGTTGGATCCGACTCATAGCAACCCCTCCTTGGGTTTCCAAGGTAGTATCACTATGGAAGTAGATTGCCCAATATTCCTTTCGAGAAGTGGCTGGTGGGTTTGAACCACCAGCCTTCTGGTTAGCAGTCAAATGCCTTAGGCACTACACCATCAGAGCTTCCACCATTATTATAATTATAGAAAATATGTGTACATATGGAAATACAGAAAGAGAATATTAAAAAAAAAGAAAATGCATTATTAGAGTTGCGGCTTCATGGCTAATTTTTTAAAATTTTATATCCTCGGAAGGAAGGTTGGGCAATCCTACTTCTGTAGTGATACTGCCTCGGAAACCCAAGGAGGGGTCGCTATGAGTCGGGTTTGACTCGACGGCACATAACAACAACATAACAACATGTCTTTATATTATTATGCAATAAAAGAAACTTTAACACTTTGAAAATGTGATAAAGTAGATTGAATATATGTACAAAAGATCAGAGGCTCAATTCGAATTATTATCATTATTAGTGTTACCATCTATCAGACATGTAACCAAACCAAAATCAGTGTTAAGGAATAAAAAAATTTACTCTTATTTTTGTACTGTATGTTTCTTGCAAGTTACGGCAAATAAACTGATTATCAGATATAAACAAGAAAAAAAAAACTTAGATATATTAGAATTTGTGTGGGTGAGAGACAAAGGTAATTATTCAACATGTTATTTGAAAAACAAGATAAAAATAATCAGAAAAAGATGCTGTTGATGAAACATAGGCACTATTTATATATTCTGTGGTACAGGGATGCCTCATCGTCCTAACACTGCTGAGAACTGAGAATTAAATTATTAAATGTAATACAATTTAAACTTATCTTTTAAGCATTAAAACTGAAAAGCAAATAAACATTAACAAATATTTTTATGGGGTTCTGAAATGTGTTATACATTGCCCTGCCTTCATAAACGGCTTTCATAAACGGCTTCTACTGAATTTAATTTGACCTTTTCTCTTTGACTTCCATTAATAGCTCTATACTGCCAAGCTTTTATAATTCTTTTGTTTTTGTAGCTCCGCTATCTCTTCTCTTGCTATCTAATGTCACTTCTCTACCAAATGACATGAATCTGCCTCAATAGATCCTCCTATTTCCATTTGAATTTCCTGTTTCCAATTTTCTCTGATCAGAGAAAGTCTATTACAAGCTTTTTAGAGCTTTGTATAATAAAGCAAATTATTTGGCTATCTGGAGAAGTAAATAAGTTGAGTTTTTGGGAAGTTTTTTTTTTTTTTTTTTGACAGAACAGAAGCCTGAATCCTGAATGATTATATTCAAGAAGAGTCATTCTTACAAAAGTCTGACTCCCAGATAAGTATCGAGTCACAGAACTATTATAATACAAAAGCTGTATAAAAAGAAAAAAATACTGATAAGCAAATTATGTTTTGTTAATGTATCGTATTATTGCTCTTTAGACTATAAGAGAAGATGAAAGACTCCTGAGTGAAATGGAAGAAATAATTCAAAAAGAATAGGAAGTTTTCCAAACAGGCAGAAGGAAGCACAGAGACTAACAAAATGCAGAGGAGAAAGGGAAGGGAAAAAGTCTTTTTTATCATTAGAGTTTTTAATATGAATGAGGTTTTGCCTACACCCATTAAATGTGGATTTTTCTGCCTCATTTTTCTTATGTGGAATGGCTGGTGGGTTTGACTCATCGACCATTTCGTTAGCAGGCAAATGCCTTAACCACTACACCACCAAGCTCCTTCAAATGTGAATTTTTCTGAATTTCCAGCATTCCATTCAGAAGAAGTTTGGAAACTACATATGTTTTCCCAAAATGGTAGAAAAAGACTTCAAAATTACAGTGTTAGAGATATGATTAAAAAGAAAAAGACCTCTCCAAGCTCATAAGATAGAAAACCTTTGCCCATTCCTGCCAGAACAAAGATTTATGATTGTAAAACTCTGGATAGGAAGTCAGGGAACTTCTGGATTCTTTAGTGAAGAGAGCATTGATGTAAGAGTTGATATATCTAGGTTCTAATTCCAGAATTACCTTTCTATAACAAAGTTATACAAAGCTAACAAAGGTTCAGTTGCTAACCAGGCGGTCAGAGGCTGAGCTCACCCATTTGTGTCTGAGAAGATCTGTTTCTAAAATATCAGCCATTGGAAACCCTATGAAGCATAGTTCTATTCTGACACACATCGAGTCACCATGAGTCAGAGGCAAATTGAGGGCAACTGTTTTGGTTTTGTTTTTCAAATTTCCTTTCAGAGCTCTAATAAAAAGTTTTCATTTTACACAACTTCTCCATAACATTGTACAAAGCTGATCAATACTGTCTTCTTCAAGCATTTTTTTTTTTTTTTTTAAGTCCATGACACATCAGTCTCCTAGATTTCTGATTCTTCTTCTGTTTTGTAAACTCTTTCTTCTCTACCCATTCACTGCTTTCAAATCAAATCTGACTCACAGGAACACTTTAGAACAGGGTAGAAATGCCCCATTGTGTTTTCAATACCGTAAATCTTTACAGAAGCACACTGCTACGTCCCTCTTTTGCAGAGTGGCTGGTGGCTTAGAACTGCTGAACTTTGGTTAGAAGCTGGGCATTTAACAACTGTGACAGAAGGGCTCCTTCTCTTCTTTATTATGTTCTAAATATTAATTAGAGTACCTTAGCATTGAGCACTGGAACCTCTCTTCTCCACACTCTAAATTCTATTTCTAGGTGTCATGGATTGAATTGTGTCCCCAAAATATGTGTCAACTTGGTAAGGCTATGATTCTCAGCGATTTGGCAGTTACATAATAATGTAATCAACATCTGTGATGTGATCTGATATGATCATCCAATCAGTCATAAGGGGATTAGGGTGGGATACGCAACACACTGCTGTCAAGTTGGATCCGATTCATAGCAATCCCTCCTTGGATTTCCGAGACGATATCACTATGGAAGTAGATTGCCCAACCTTCCTTTGCAACACCCTTAAGCAGGTCACAGCCCTGAGCTGATGTAAGGGGAGTTTCCTTGAAGTATTGTCTGTATTACCTTTTATCTTATAAGAGATAAAAGGAAAAAGAAGCCAACAATAAAGAGGGACCTCATTGCCACCAAGAAAGAAGAGTCAGGAGCCAAGAGTAGAGTGTGTCCCAGAATTGACAAAGAGAGAAAGTCTTTGCTAGAGCTGGCAACCTGCATAAGAACTTTTAGCCTCTTAAATTTTAACCTCCTAAATTTGTTTGGTAAAGCCATTCACTTGTGTTATTTTTGTCATAACAGCACTAGATAACTAAGACATTAGGCAGTGTCATCCATTCCCCTTTTTGAAATTAAAATACAGTGTAATAAATGTGCATAAATTGTAAAATATATAGTTTTACATTTCAATGAATAAAGTATATAGCCAGGGAAATAACAACTCAGTCAAGAAATAAAACATTGGCTGTAAAAAAATACAATGTTTCTGGTTGTAAGCTAAAATATTTTGTGTATTTTGTTTTTTCAGCAAATTTGAAAACACTTTTGCCTAAAATTTTTATTTAAAAAATCCTATCTTTATGACTATCCTGAAAATTATGTTCTTCCTGGCCTTAATGCGATATATTCCATCACTTCCAAGGACTCATTTTCTGTTATAGAAAGTTTGAGAAAACTTATTTTAAAAAATAATGCATGAATGTTAAATTTTATTACATAATTTTTATGCATCTATTATTCACCAATCTATTAATGTAGTAAATTACATTTTTCTAAAATATCAAACCAACCTTGCATGGAAGCATAACTTGGTCATATTGAATTGCTCTTTTTTAAATAACATTATTGAAGTCAGTTTATTAATATTTTGCTTCAGAATCTTATATATTAGTGGGACAAGAATGGTTACATTTCTGTAGTAGCTCTGGTCCACTTGACTCCTCATTCTGCGACCCAAACAGAAAGCATGTTCCTACCAGGGATATTATATTATAATAGCAGAATAATGTGTTGCCTTTTAGAGCTTCTGCTTACATGTGGTGTTCGTTGAGTTTACCCATATGGCCATGGCCAACATAAGACCATATATAAAATGCAGGACCGTATTTTCAGGGAAGAATATTTATGACAGAATTAAAAATATAAAAGAATGGAAGTTTTAGGAGCAAACATGTAGAAGAGGATGAGAAATGATAGCAGCTAGCTATGAGATATTGGGATTCTGACTAGCAAGGAACAGAGACATTAATAACCCATCCACTAGCAACCAGTCAATCTTGACTCATAGCAACCCTATAGGATGGAGTAGAACAGCCCCACGTGGTTCCCAAGGCTGTAAATCTTTACAGGAGTAGATCGTCTATCCTTCTACCATGGGGCAACTGGTGGATTCCAATTGCCAACCTCTCATTCAGCAACCAAATGCCTTAACAACTGCTACTAGAGCACTAGAGACATTAATAGCTATGTCAAACACCTTAAGCATTCAACTGAGAACTCAAAAAAACCTTACCATACAAATAGAGGTTTTCTACCTCTAAAGTAGTATTTCTGAAGAGTGACACTATTGACATTTGGATTGAATAATCTTAGCTGTGAGAGTTGTCCTATGTTTTACAGAATAGTTAATTGCATTCCTGGCCTTTACCCACTGGATGCCAGTAGTCCTTCTACTTCAGCATGGCAATCAAAATTTTCTCCTCATATTGCCAAATGACTTTTGGAGAACCAAATGACCTCCTACCCCAGAACAGAACCAATGATTGAGGGGGGCCACTTTAGACCAAAAAAATGCTTACCACCAAACTTTGGCAGAAACAAGTTGAGGATGCAAGAATAAAACTCAACACTCTTTAGAGGAAGACAGTATAATCCAGATATTCAACAGCATAGCATTAAAATGCTCATAATGGTAAATTTGCAGATTTACAAAGAAGCAAGAGAATATGATTCAGGAGCAAAAACAGATCCAGAGATGACACAGATTCAGGAGTTAGTAAAAAAGGTGACACCATTGAAAACAATCACTTGCTTTTAATAAGTGATTAAAATAATAGGAAATTAATCAGTTACTTTGAATAAAGTACGAAATTCATTCTCTATATAGAAGCAAAAAAAAAAAGTAACAAAAACTGTCAGAATAAAAATTTACAGCTGCCCAAGGTGTGCTTAAACAAGAGGAAAACAGCTCAATCCCAGTAAGAAGAGTGAGTTTGCAGAGTTTTAAATGAAATTGATCCTATGCCCCTCTCTTCAGCTCTGAGATAACCTTGAAAATAACAGCTCACATTCCTGGTTCTACCACAATCAGAATGGACCTTGTTCACAAAGAATTATAATTATTTTTCTGACTTGCCTAGTAGCTCGCTGAAAGGCTTAAAATGTTTGCCTTATAATGCCTAACTGGCAACTCACAAAATATTTAAGCTGTCAAAAACATTTATAGATAATTATTTCACTCACTGCTGCCCAAGGCAATACAAAATAGTTGAGGCAAACAATAAACAAAACAAAACAGTGGCCGTGTGGTAGAGTCCAACTCATGGCAAAACAGAACTGTGCTCCACAGGGTTTCCAAAGGCAGATTTTCTGAAACTAGATTGCGAGGCCTTTCTTCCAAGGCACTTCTGGGTGGACTCAAGTCACCAACCTTTTGGTTATCACCCACGTGTGTTCACTGTGTCCACTACCCGGGGACTCCTGGGACAAGATAGGTACAAATAAATGTGAACTTACAATTTTTTTTTTCTGCCTAACCTTCTCTCACCTTTAAAGTTACACCAGGGACAGAGGGAAAAACTAAAAACTCTCATTAGTTGGGGGAAAAAAACAAAAAAAAAAAAATAACTACATTAGGCAAGTCAGAGAATAACTTAGAAAGTCACTATTAGTGTTGCTCCTTTTGAGTTTCTGTAGTTGGATGCTTCAGTGATGGAAGTTAGAATTAATTCAATATACCTTATGTTCCAAAAATGCATGGTTATTGAAGACATGCTTATCTTCATTTCCCAACACCTGCAGAGGCTTATAACCCACTCCATTTGTATCTTTAAGGTTCCTGGTGCGGAAGCAGAAATGAGGAATGTTTAAAAGCTTTAAGACTTCTTGCCTGCTGATTTTAAGTGTAAGGAGAATGTTTAATCAAATAAACTGTAATTCTTTTGGGGAAAATATTTTATATAATTTTGCTAATGTTAAGGCTCCTTCCATGGATTTGTTCTATTTTTTAAATGAATGCTGACATTTTGAAATAATCTTCAATATTCTGTAAGAAATTAATTATTGATAAAACATCCCTTATTAAAACAAAGCCTAGAATCCCTAAATTTTTTTTTTTTCCTGGCTAAAAAAATCTCTTGGTGATTAGGGCCTACCACAAATTCCACACTAACTCCATTGTTCTACTTCTCCATCCTTGTAAGCCTTTTAGTTAAGTGTGGATAAAACTACCAAGTAATTTGGAAGACAGCTACCTGGCCAACTGAGTGGAAGAGATCCATATTTGTACACATTCCAAAGAAAGACGAGCCAATGGAATATGGAAATTATCAAGCAATAGCACTAATATCACATGCAGGAATGATTTTGCTAAAGATTATTCAAAAACTGTTGTAGCAGTATATTGACAGAGAATTTCCAGAAATACAAGCTGGAGTTAGAAGAGGACATGGAATGAGGGATATCATTGCTGATGTAAGATGGATTTTGGCTGAAAGCAAAGAATACTAGAAAGATGCTTACCTATGTTTTACTGACTGTGCAAAAGCATTTGACTGTGTGGATAATAACAAATTGTGGGTAACTTTGAGAAGAATGGAAATTCCAGAACACTTAATTGTGCTCATGAGGAACCTGTATGTAGACCAGGAGGCTGGTGTTTGAACAGAACAAAGGGATACTTCGTGGTTTAAAATCAGGAAAGGTGTGTGTCAGTGTTGTATTCATTCACCATACTTATTCAATTTGTATGATGAGCAAATAATCTGAGAAGCTGGATTATATGAAGAAGAATGTAGCATCAGAATTGGAGGAAGACTCATTAATAACCTGCGATATGCAAATGGCACAATGTTGCTTGCTGAAGGTGAAGATGATTTTCGTCTCACCTACTTTGGTCATGTTGTCAGAAGGGACCATTCCTTGGAGAAAGATATCATGCTTGGTAAAGTGGAGGGTCAGTGATAAAGGGGAAGACCTCATGGAGATGGATTGACACAGTGGCTGCAACAATGAGTTCAAGCATAGCAAGGGTTGTGAGGATGGCGGAGGACTGGGCTGTGTTTAGTTCTGTTGTACATAGGGTCTCTATGAGTTGAAGCCAATTGGAAGACACCTAACAACAACAACAACAGTGGTCAAACAGAGAAATAAATGTTGAGAGAATACAAGAAATGAAGATAGATAATAAAATGCAGTATTTGTAGTCTTGCTAGTTAAAGTATCATGGAGGCAGTATCTAGAATTTTGTCCCAAATATTTGTCAAAATTTTTTAGCTTCCTTCCCGGGTTTCTATTTGTCAGTTCCTAGTTGGAAAATTCATGATGTTTAGTATTATAGTGAAATCAGAAAAATCTGATGTGAATAATGGCTCTTCTTGTTATCATAGACCTAATATTAAAAGCTAAAACTATAAGGATTCTAAAAGAAAACATTTTATAAAATGTTTGTAACCTAGAGAGGGCAAAGATTTATTAGACCTGATCCAGTTTCTTCCTTTATAGAATATGGTTGGTTGGTTGGTGTGTGTCGTTGAGTGGAACCCAACTCATAGCTACCCCTCCTTGGGTTTCTGAGGCAGTATCACTACGGAAGTAGATTGCCCCATCTTCCTTCTGAGGAGTGGCTGGTGGGTTTGAACCCCCAGCCTTCTGGTTAACAGTCAGGTGCCTTAGGCAGTATGCTACCAGAGCTCCCTTATAAAATATGTTGTTGTTGTTGTTATGTGCCGTCGAGTCGGCCCGACTCATAGCGACCCCTACGGAAGTAGGATTTATAAAATATAGACATGTATTTTATAAAGGAGGATATTTTCACCCATTTTCCATTCTGTATTCAAGAATGACTGATTTTATTGGAAAATCAGCTCCTGTCTACTCTCAGTCCCTATGATAATAGGCAGATCCTTTCTCAAAAGGCCTGGAAATGGACGTGTGAAACAGATTTAAGCTGGTCACAGTGCTACATTGCCCTGTCCACATTGATTCTTTCAGGAATGGGCAGATGACCTAAGCCAAACCAATTATATTAAATCTCAGGTCTTATTTTGGAAATTCTGTATAAAGACTCTACCTCTTTACAATTGGGTTTGACCATGTAAATATAGCACCCCATAAACTCTGAAAGGCATGAGGAGAGAGCTTCTTTGAGAACAGATGCAACATAGAGCAAGTGAAGTTACATGGAGTAAAAGTAGATGTAGGAAATAGTTCCATCTTTGTTTCCAGTCTGATGGCAGACATACCCCTGCCTGGAATGTGCAGTTACTGGAATCACTGTATCCCATTTTTTGCTTGAGGACTGTTTGGACTGGGTTTTCTATGCAACTTAAAGCATCTGCCTTGATACAGAGAATATTATCTATGACACAGAATTAATAAGACATACTACTATAAGAGCTACCAGCCACTTCTTGGAAGAAAGATGGGGCAATCTACCTCTGCAGTGATACTGCCTCCAAAACCCAAGGAGGGGTCGCTATGAGTCGGGTCTGACTCGAGGGCACATAACAAAACAACAACAACACTACTATAAGAATATCTAGAAAATGTTTTATGATAAGACCATATAGTAAAATGAAAGAAAGGTAGACTTTAAATTATCCATTAATTATTATCCCTGTTAAGAAACTCTGACGGTGCAGTGGTTAAAGCATTTGGCTGCTAATGAAATGGTCAGTGGTTCAAACCCATCAACAGTTCTGCAGAAGAAAGATGAGGCAGTCTGCTTCTGTAAAAGTTTATAGCCTTGGAAACCCAATGGGAGTTGCTATGAATTGTAATCAACTTGATGGCAGTGGGATTAGTTTGGTTTTATCAGCTGTGATATGTTTTACTTTTAAAATTTATAAACACCACACCACCAGAATTTGAGCTAGTTTGTCTAATTTATTTCTTCTAATAATTCAATGAAGTAGTTTTTATTGACTCATTTTACAGATAATGGACCTTGGGTTCGGACAATATAACAGGTAAATAGCAGAATCAGGATTTGAACACATTATCTGTCTACTCTAAAGTGCTTTTTATTATTATTTACCTTCTTTAATAGTTTTCCTCTTTAAATTATGAACCATACTATTTTTCAGCATTAATATTCTATAGAATTATTGTAGAGCTAAGTTTTATGAGCACTTGGTAGAGTATAAAGCATTATATTATGTGGACATTTATTATTAGCAGATTCAAATACAATGATTAGCAAGATTGTTTCTATCCTATATCCACAGTTTGTTCAGATTTTAGCTTGGAAGATATCTGTAAAAGCCATTGTTAATGAAAATTTATAACTTTTAATACCTGCTACATTTACTTTTCGCTTTTTGACTGGAAGATACTCACCCTCCTTACCTCGAGAGATGTGGAAAATAGCTACAAAGTTTGAGTCATTGATGGATTCTTTTTTAAAAAAGTCATGCCTGGGCCTTGACCAATGAAATCAAATTGCCTGGGAATGCAGCTGGGATAACTGACTTTGTTTTGTTTTTTTAAAGATTGGGCATTCCACTTCCGTAGTGATACTGCCTTGGAAACCCAAGGAGGTGTCGCTATGAGTCGGATCTGACTGGACAGCAGTGAGTTTTGAATGAGGTGATTACAATGTGCAGCCAGGATTGAAGGCTTTAAGATTCAGCAGGAATCTTTTAGTTTAGCCACTTTCATATGTTTTAACAATTAATTCATTAACTTACCAATACATTCATTCATCTTTTCTTTTATTTAATAATTCATCTGCTTATTCATTTACTCAGTCAGTCACTTACTTGTTAATCATTCATCCATTTATTTAGTGAATTGGTCAGTCAGTCAGTCAGTCATTTACGTAGTCAGTCCACAAGTGTTTATCAGGTGCTTAAGGTCTGTGGTTCTAGAGCTATTGAGGTGAATATGGCTCATAAACCCATCAGTTAGTTATGATAGTGTTTCTTGGAGCAATGTTTCTTTGGCATATTAAAAAGTATTATGGGAAACACATCTATAAGCATAATCCAGATTAAGCCTTGAGTTGCAATATGAATGATGGGCAAAATATTGAATGATGCAGGAAGTAGCAAAAGAAGATGAGAGAAATACACAGAGTCACTGAACAGTAAAAAAATTTGGTCAGTAATCAACCAGATTAGTAGGTAACATCTTATCAAGAATCCATGGTATTTGCCTTAGTTATCTAGTACTGCTATAGAAGAAATACCGCAATTGGATGGCTTTAACAAACATAAATTTATTCTTTCACAGTTCAGGCAGTTATAAGTCTGAATTCATGGTGTCAGCTCTAGGGGAGTCTTTCTCTCTGTCAGTTAGGGGAAAGGTCCTTGCTCCTTCCAACAACTGTGGGCCCAGTGTTCCATGTTATCTTGATTGTCTTGGCATCAATATTCCCCTGGGCTTAGAAGGTTCTCTGTGCAGAGACCCCAGGTCCAAAAGACATGCTCTTTCTTGGTGGCACTAAGGTCCCTCTGATCCCTGTTCTCTTGTTAATTTCTTTTATCTCTCAAAACATATTAATGCAAAATACAACTAATCCTGTAGATTGTATCCTGCCTTAATAACATCATAAAAACCAAAAAACAAACCCACTGTCATTGAGGTGATTCTACTCATAGTGACTCCTCCTTAGGCTTCTGAGGTGGTATTCTATGGAAGTAGATTGCCCAGTCTTCCTTCCCAGGAGTAGCTAGTAGGTTTGAACTGACAGACTTCTGGTTAGCAGTCAAATGCTTTAGGCACTATGCCACCAGAGCTCCCCAATAACATCATAGATGTTAGGATTTAGAAGACATGGGATAATTACATCAGATAACAAGATGGAGGGAATTATATAATAATTAGAATCATGGCTTGGCCAAGTCAACAAATATTTGTTGGGAACATAACTCAATCCATAACAGTATTGAAGGAAGAAGTCCAAGTTGAAACTGAAGGCATAGGCAAAGAAGAAGGCTGTAGGAATTGATGAAATACTAATTGATATGTTTCCAGAAAGGGAGACAATGCTGGAAGTGTTCACTGTTCTATGCCAAGAAATTTGGAAGACAGCTACTGGCCAACCAAATGAAACAGATCCATATTTGTGGCAGTTCCAAAGAAAAGTTATCCAATAGAATGCAGAAATTATCAAACAATATAATTAATATCACATAGAAGTAAAATTTTGATAAAGATAATTCATAAAAAGTTGCAGGAATATATTGACAGGGAACTACCAGAAACTCAAGCAGAATTCAGAAGAGAATGTGGAGAAAGAGATATTGTTGCTAATGTCAGATGGATCTTGGCTGAAAGCAGAGAAAACTAGAAAAATGTTTACTTGTGTTTCATTGGCTATACAAAGGCATTTGACTTTGTGGATCACAACAAATTATGGATAACATAGAGAATAATGGGAATTCCAGAACATTTAATTTTGCCCATGCGGCACCTGTACATAGACAAAGAAGTAGTTGTTCAAACAGAACAAGATTATACTGCATGGTTTAAAATCAGGAAAAGTGTACCTTAGAGTTGTATCATATTTATTCAATCTCTGTGCTGAGTAAATAATCTAAGAAGCTGTACTATACGAAGAAGAATACAGCATCAAGATTAAAGGAACACTCATTAACAACCTGAGATTTGCAGATAATACAACATTGATTGCTGAAACTGAAGAGTACTTGAAGCACTTACTGATGAAAATTTCAGCCTTCAGTATGGATTAAACCTCACTATAAAGAAAACAAAAGTGCTCACAACTGAACCTATAAGCACCATTAGGATAAACAGAGATAACAATGACTTTGTCAAGGATTTCATTTTACTTGGATGCACAATCAATGCCCATGTAAGCAGCAGTTATGAAATCAATAGATGACATATTGCACTGGACTAATCTGTTGTGAAAGACCTTTTTAGAGTGGTAAGAAAGGAAAGATGTCACTTTGAGGACTAAAGTGTTCCTGAACCGAGCCATGGTGTTTACTAAGCCATGGTGTTTCCAAAGCCATGGTGTTTCCAATTGCTTCATATGCATGCAAAACCTGGACAATGAATAAGGAAGACCAAAGAATTGATGCATTTAAACCATGATGGCAAAGAATATTGAGCATATCATGGAGTGCCAGAAAAACAAACAAATGTGTCTTGGAAGAAGTACAGCCAGAATGCTCCTTAGAAGCAAGGATGATGAGACTTCCTCCTATGTACTTTGGACATGATATCAGGAGAGACTAATGTCTGAAGAAGGGCATCATATTTGGTAAAGTAAAGGGTCAGCAAAAGAGAGGAAGACCCTCAATGAGATGGACTGACACAGTGGCTTCAACGATGGGTTCAAACACAGAATTATTGTGAGGATAGAGTAGGACCAGATAACGTTTTATTCTGTTGTACATAGTATTGCTGTGAGTCATAACTGACTCTATGGCACCTCTAACAACAATATGGGAAACACTGGTTTATGGGCTAATTCTGAAGTCATGGAAACTTTACCTTTAATGTCATTTTCGTGAAATGGAAGTATCTCTGCATCTCTGACATGTTTTAAGATACCAAAAATTCTAATTTTAAATTTGCTGAAGTGAGATGATGACTGAGAAAGAAAAATAAATAATGCTTAATTACCACTTTCATCGCACCTTATACCAAATAAAATTTGGTTTAATATCTTCTGCTGAAAGATACAGAAATAATTATAATTAACTGTGGTTCAGCTTTTTGTCCCTTTTCTTATTTCCAGATATTTCTAATCTTTCCAGAAATGCTAATTTATGTATTTTTTAATGTACTCAATTAAAACTTCCCCAATCTCCCACTTTATCAAAAAGAACCAAATTTTGAGTTGCTTAGCTTTGTTTTGATTGCTACTTCTTTATTTATGGTGATTCACTCAACCTTGATGTAGTTCATGTTACAGAATCTGCAATTGCTGTTTTGAGTGAGAACAGGATGTAAGTACTACATGTTCTTGGACATCAGCAGCAATTTGATCTCTTTCACTTGCTGAATCTCGGGATTGTTAAAGATATTTTACTCCTTGAAAATAGTATACATTTTAAAGTGATATTTGGATTTAATTTGTAAAGAAGAATTTGTCAGGCTTCATCACAAATCAACAATGTCCAAACTGTATTGAGTTCATATATTCTTAAATTTTTACAACTCCAGGTTTTACATGCAATTTATTTGACTGGGGTTTCCTAAGGGAGCTTCTAGAAATGTCCATCAGAGACGCTGTGGTCTTGATAGCAGAAGTTTTTGAGTATCATTTTGGTTCACCTATGTTTTCATGAGCTCTGGTAGCCTAGTGCCTAAGGCACTTGACTGCTCATCAGAAGGCTGGTGATTCAAACCCACCAGTCACTCCTCAGAAGGAAGGTTGGGCAATCTACTTCCATAGTGATACTGCCTCGGAAACCCAAGGAGGGGTCGCTATGAGTCAGGTCCGACTCGACGCCACATAACAACAATGTGCGTTCATGAAATCAGTAATTTCTAAGAATGTAGTATTTATTAATTATTTTTGTGTAAGCATAATATAAGGCCACACTAATTGTTTAACAGCACAAAATGGTATAAAAAAGTGGAATTGTATCATTTTTGTTCTTCCACTGTCAAGCTCACCCCTTAAAGTGTAACCAGTGCTAATAGTTCAATAAGTACCACTTTCAGAAACTTCATGTATAGGTAATGTTATAGCCTGTGCAGAAAGGAAAAATTTATGTAACAGCTTCTACCTCCAATTAGTCAAAAGTTTTCCCTAATGTAATTACAATACATTTCCAGGTTGTACATGCTTGGGTCTTAGGTAGTGTCTCTTCAGAAGCAACAGGGGAGAATGTGAGAGGTGGTCTAGTGTGCATATTAAGCTGTTGTCATCTATTCAGTTTTGAGTTATAAAGATCTTATAGGACAGAGTAAAACTTCTCCATGAGGTTTCCAAGGCTGTAAGCCTTACAGAAGCCTACTGCAACATCTTTCTCCTATGGAGCAGCTAGGACATTCAAACTGTCAGTCTTTTTGATAGCAGCTCAGTGCCTAATCACTATTAAATTAAGCCTCCTCTTTCATAAAATCTTTCTCACCCCTTGACCAGCAGTAGCATCACTAGAGTGGGTGTCACCCAGTGTGGTAACTCATGATGTCATCCTCTCCTCATGGACCTCCTATACATACCAGACTATATCATACAGAAGCTTTAGTAATGTTTATTATCAATTTTAATTGTAGAATACTTGTAAATTGCTTTTATGTAATATTTCTTAGATTATATGAATGCTAACAACAAAATTGGGAGCTCTGGTGGTATAGTGCCTAAGGCACTTGAGTGCTATCTACAAGGCTGGTGGTTCAAACCCACCAGCCACTCCTCAGAAGGAAGACTGGGCAATCTACTTCCGTAGAGATACTGCCTTGGAAACCCAAGGAGGCATCACTGTGAGCTGGAGCTAACTCAACAGCAGTGAGGTTTTTTTTTTTAACAACAAAATTATTTTGTAAATTCTTTCTATATTGAACTGCATTAATAGTTACAACATTATTAGTAACTGAGCAGAGAAATCTCTTGATTTTTCATTTTCTTTTCATTTTTCTAGTTCTTAAAAAAATTTATTGATGTGTTCATAAATACTAATTACCACAATCATATAGCTAACATACAAGAAAATTTGACAAAATCAGCTACTCTAGAAGCATTAGCAGCAACGAAAACAATAGCATGTACTTATAACATGTGCAGACAAAACTAGGTGATTTGAGGCATCATTGTAATTGGCTAATAATAACAGCTCTAATTGGAGCACAATAGAAGTTTCCAAAGATAAATTATTACAGTTTTAACCTTGTAAAACTACAATGTAATATACATGTAAGCTGGGCTGATTAAAAATATTTTTGTTGTTATAACTAACTACAGGGATATTTTTATAAAAACACACATTTCTGCTGAAACTCTACACCATAAATTTTATAGATAGTTATTGTGGTGTCACCCCACTGCCAGTGTCACTCTGTGTGCTCAGCACCCCCATCATTCCTCTAGTGATGTCACTGCTGACCAGAAATCACTGGAAAAAGAGATGAAATGAGAGGGTTTGAAGCAAAGCATAAGAGGTGATTGTGTATAAATGTGTGTGTGTGTATGATTTTTATGTACTGAAAAATTATAAATTTTTAATTCATGCTTTCTTTTGTCACACGTAGTAGGTTAGATATTTTTTACTTAGCAAGAATTCCCAACTCTCCATATTGATTGGCAGAAAAATCATAGTCATGCTTGAGAAAGTTACACATGGCCAGATAATTTCAAAAGAAAAATTATGAAAATATTTCAAATATTTTAACACCAAAAATCATATTTATTATGGCATGTAGATGCACTTTAATGAGTTTTTTCCACTGTGGGTGTTGCCTCCACAAGTAAGGCACCTTTAAGATTCTCAGTAAGCATTTTAAAATGGCTTTGTTTATAGGACCATTTCCTAAATTTTATGATTAATATAACTTTTCTCTGTTCATAAATTGTCATTTTAAAGAACTCAGATAGAATTATGGAAGAAGAGAGCTATTAGGCAGAAAGAAGGGCATAACCTGCACACATGTAGATAAATGCATGCCTACATACATAGATACATGTATTCATAATACATGGAGTATTAGAACAAAATGTCTCAGGGAAAAGACAGAAGCTTGGAAGATCAAATATACTCAAAATATTAATGAAAAGAGAAATGAGAAAAATAGATCTTGATGAGCCCAAGTTATCTATATGACTTGTGGAAATAATAACTTTCATTGGCCTTAACTGAAAGATTCAATGGGCAACATGGGAATGTCTACAGTCTCAATTTAGAAGAACTGTGATATTGGTTGGTGTAGGTCATTGTGCCAAAGGGTACATGGTTTATCTAATGAGAATTTCTTTATTACCTTGAACACAGAAGTTGTGCTCCCAACAAGGTTTCCTCCATATATAGTACATCAGCACTCACTGTACAGTAGTCAAACCAGTACAGTAGTCAAACCATTAAAAATAGTTCAATAGCAGCTTTTCTGAGTTGTCTCTGAAACTGATGAAAGATCATTAAAGTTAAGGGCTTTTATTGATTGATTGATCCAACCCCAGCACTACCCCCTTACAAACAAAAATAATGGATATTTTTTTGCACACCACTATCGTCTGAACTGAAATAGGAATCTTAGAAAACAAGCCAAAATTTTAGGTGGTTTTTCAGAGTTACTTGCCTTCAAAAACTGAATTCTTTCTTGATTTTCTAGAACTGTGAATTACAGATGAAGTAAGTTGGCATGTTATGAAAATGTAATAATCTATCTGAAATATTTTGATTACACGTATTTCTGAAGCTTTTTTTTTCTTAATTTTTTTTTTTAATACAACGTTCATTTCTGGTTACTGCCCATGCTCAAGGACTATCTTATGAGTGATTAAGCTTGTTCTTTGCATAGCAAGTATATAAAATATGTGGATAGGAACAAAATTCTGTGATTAAAACAAGGTAGGTTATGTAAAATATCTGAATTAGCAAACAGCTTGAAAAATAGAATTTCTTTAGATTTACAGTAGTTGTGACCAGTGGGAATGCTAAGAAGTAGTAACTCTACCACCTTCATCTAAGCTCCTTGCATTCACTATTTTCAAGCCACCTCTTTTACTAAACTTCTGTTGTTGTTTTGAGAAAGGGAAGAAGTTCCTTTTCCCTTTTACTAACAATTATAGTAAATATTACTTGTTACAAAGTGGAATAATCAGAGACAGCTAAAAAGCAAAGGCAAAGGCAACAATCTGGAAAATCAATAATCTCAAAATCAATTAATGCAATCTAATTATTTATGATCATTTATTTAAAAATATAAAAATCCCCAGTGTTGGAAAGAATGCTGCTGCAATGTAAGCTGAACCATCCTTTTTGAAAGGCAATTTGTTAATATCAGTCAGAAACCCAAATTATGTCCATCCTCTTTGACTTGGTAATTGCACTTTGAGATTCTAGACTAAGAAAATTATTCTAATAATCTAAATAATACAAAATACAGACAATAGTTTATGCACCATAGCTGACCATTATGTTGTTGTTGTTGTTATGTGCCGTCGAGTCGGCCCCGACTCATAGCGACCCCTCCTTGGGTTTCCGAGGCAGTATCACTACGGAAGTAGGACATTATATAACAGAAATGGTGATAAATATTTTAAAGGTATTATCCTATACAATCATTCTCAAAACAATTACATGCAATAGTTACTGTTATCACTCCTATCTTATTGATAAGAAATTTGGGGTTCAGTGAGGTTAAGTAGGAGCTCTGGTAGCATAGTGCCTAAGGCACTTGACTGCTAACCAGAAGGCTGGCGGTTCAAACCCACCAGCCACTCCTCAGAAGGAAGGTTGAGCAATCTACTTCCGTAGTGATACTGCCTTGGAAACCCAAGGAGGGTGCTATGAGTCAGGTGTGACTCCACAGCACATAACAACAACAACAACAAGGTTAACTAACTTATGATTGCACAACTAATACGTAGTGATTGATACCAAAACCAAACCCACTGCCATTGAGCTGTTTCCAACTCATAGCAATCCCCATTGGGTTTCCAAGGCTGTAAATCTTCATACCAGTAAATTGTCTCATCTTCCTCCTGCAGAGCAGCGAGTGTGTTTGAAGCGCTGACCTTCTGTTTGCAGCCTTATCCACAAGACTCACTCACTGTTGTTGAGTCGAACACGGCTCATAGTGACCCTTCCTTGGGTTTCCAAAGTGGTATCACTATGGAAGTAGATTGCCCAACCCTTCCAGCACCTTGTAAGTAGTGATAGTGGAATTGAAACCTAGATCTGCATAAATTCAGGGTCTATATTTTATTTTTTGCAATGAGAGTTGAGTACAATAAACTGTTCACCATTAACATATTTACCAAATGTTAAATTATTTTTTGCTACATTTTTGTGGTCTTTTCTCTATCTCTCTGTTTCTGTTGTTGACTGCCACTGAGTCAATTTTGACTCATAGTGACCGATATGACAGAGTAGAACAGCCCCATAGAGTTTCTTAGGCTATAATCTTTACAGGATCAGATTTACAGGTCTTTTCTCTCTCTTTCTACACACCCCAAAATTTGTAAGCAGGTGTCAGAAAGAATAAAGAACTTCTCCTCCATATGCACATGCCATTATTCCAGTTGGAAATTTAATATTAATTCAAAAATATCATCTAACATATTCTCCATATTCAAAATTTCCCCCTAATTTTTAATAGTAAGATTCTTATATTTGACTTCTCTTCTATATTGACTTCTCTATAGCAACACAGTGATTTGTATAATAGCAAAAAAAAAAAAAAAAAAGGTGTATATCTGACAACATACAAATGGTTAAGAATATTATGCCTCCAAAAAAAAGTGAAGTGTCTAAAGGAATTTAATGGCATAAAATGCAAATGCTTATAATATAATGTTAAATGAGAAAAGATAGGGCATTGAATTTGAACTTACACATTTTCTCTTTAAACAATTCTGAGTTTAATGTTCATAATTGCAGGGTACCTTGTTTCTGGGGTTATAAAGAAGAATTAGACACAACCTTTCTCATTTAGGATTCTTAGTAGAGATGGGAAGATAAACATAGGTGCTAATAGTAAGTCTGGGTAAATAAATCAGGGTTATACAAATATCTTAAGGGAGGAATCAAGGAACCCTGGTAGCACAGTGGTTAAGCAATTGGCTGCCAACCAAAGTGTTGGCACTTTGAACTCACTAGGTGTTCTCTGGAATAAAGATGTAGCAGCCTGTTTCCATAAGGATTTATAGCCGTGGAACCCTAGGGGCAACTCCATATAGTCCTATTGGGTCACTACGAGTTGAAATTGACTCAACGGCAGTGGGTTTTAGTTTTGGGGAGGAATCTGGGTTCCTTAGGAACACAGTAAGGGGAAGGCTTCCCAGAGGAAGACTGGTGTTCCTTATTAAAAATTACAGAAATGTTATACATAGAGTGAGCTGAATATCCAATGTATTAGGAACTATTTTCAAGTGGTGGGATTATGGGTTATTTTTATTCTCTTTATTTCCCCTGCTTTCCATGTTTTCAACAATATATATACACATTCCTTTATAAACAGAAAAAGTAATTTGTTTAAGATTTATAACAAAGTATCAGTTAAAATTTACCCAGATCTGTGGCAAGTTGGTTAATATGCAGAACACTGAGATAAAAGTTTTCTTGATTTAAAAAAAAAAAAAAAATTGGTGTTGTTAGTTGCCTATGAGACAGCTCTGATTCCTACCACCTTATGTGTAACAGAAGGAAACACTGCCCAGTCTTGTGACACCTTTATGATCCTTGGGATGCTTGAGTCTCTTGTTGTGACCATTTTGCCAGCCACATTGAGATCCCTAGGTTATTCTAGGTTATTCTTTTTTATTCTTAAGAATCACTTGGGGCTCTGGTTAAAATGTAGATTCTGATTCAGTATAGCTGGGCTGGAAATGCAAATTCTGCAGGGGGTCAAGCCAGAATGAACCTGTTGGAAGTCCTAGTTCTTTTCTAGCAATTGGCTTTTCCTGATAACTTGACCAAAGTAAGCAAGTTAGGGTAGAGGGAGTAACTTACAGTAATGAAAATAACCAAAAACCCAAACCCACTGCCATTAATTGTGTTCTGACTCGCAGCAACCCTATAAGATGGAGTGGAACTGCACCATTTCCAAGGTGCAAATCTTTACAGAAATAGGCTGTCTCATCTTTTTCCTTTGGAACAGCTTGGGCTGGCCCATCATTCAGTTAATAGCTGAGTGCTTTAACTACTGAGTCACCAGGGTTCCTCAATAATGAAAATGTTATTGTTAGGTGCTATGGAGTTGATTCAGACTCTAGAGACCCTATACACAATAGAATGAAACACTGTTGGGTCCAGCTCCATCCTCACAATATTTTCTATGCTTAAGCCCATCATCACAGCCACTGTGTCAATGCATGTCTTTAAGAATTGTCCCCTTTATATATATAGTGATTTTACAAAGCAAATTCATTTTCCATACAGCAGTTCATATACATTTTGTTATATGACATTAACTCTGATTCCTTACAATGTAACAGCTGTCTTTCCACTTCCTCCCTGTGGTTACCTCTTCCTTGTGTTCTTTTTTCCTATGCATTCCTGCCCCCTGAGCTATCTCCCTGTGGAAACACTACCCTTCTATTCTCCCATGATTCATCGTTCTAGGAAGTGTATCTACCTGATGTAACTGTTCACCCTATATGCCTGTCTATTGTTTGGTTGGAAGCCACAGGAGTGAGCACAATTCCAGACCTGAAGGGTAACTAGGGGCCATAGTCTTGGGGGTCTCACGAGACACTAACAGAGCAGTAAACCTGGTGTTTTTATTATTTAAGTTTTGTTCCACATTGTTCTCCCACGCTATCCAGGATCCCCTGCACTGAAGGGATCCTTTTTGAGGACTCTCTACTTTACTAAGCATAATGTCCTTTTACAAAGACTGGTCCTTCCTCATAACATGACCAAAGTACATGAGATGAAGTCTCTCCATTTTCATTTCTAAGGAGCATTCCAGCTGTACTTCTTCCAAGACAGATTTGTTTGTTCTTCTGGAAGTCTAGGGTATACTCAATATTTTTCACTACACCATGATTCAAATACATCAATTCTTCTTCAGTCTTCCTTATTCATTGTCCTGTTTTCGCATGCATATGAGGTGATTGATAGCGTGGGTCAGGCACTTCTTAGTCTTAAAAATGATATCCTTGCTCTGTAACACTTTAAAGGAATATTTTGCAGCTGATTTGCCCATAGCAATAAGTCATTTGATTTTTTTTCCCCCCTTTCCTTGAATCCTGCCCTTTTGCCTACATGCTTCCACATGTATGATCAGCAGGGCCAGGATGAAGATGAAGCAAACAAGATGACAAAGGAATAAAATTTAAGGAGGCATCTACTCTGTGGGTTTTACAAGTGCCTACAGCTCCTTGCTTTTTTTTTTTATTTTTTTATTTTATTGTGCTTTGGGTGCAAACTTACAGAGCGAAATTTGTTTTACATTCAACAGTTTGTGTATATTTGATTTCACGCCCCAATTACCATCCCTGACCATAACACAATCTCCTCCTTTCCAGTTCCTGTGACTACCCACTCCCTGTGCCCTTCTTAACTATGTACTCCTATCTGTCCAGCTTTCTTTCTATGTAAATGCTCTCCCTCTGGTGCCTCATGATTGATGCTCTAAGCAGTGTTTCTCCATAGGGTTGTTGTTGTTGTTGTTGTTGTTTGCTGTCGAGTTGGCCCCGACTCATAGCGACCCCTCCTTGGGTTTCTGAGGCAGTATCACTACGGAAGTAGGATTGCCCAACCTTCCTTCCGAGGAGTGGCTGGTGGGTTTGAACCGCCAGCCTTCTGGTGAGCAGTCAAGTGCCTTAGGCACTATGCTACCAGGGTAGGTGAGTGCATATCCCTGTCGTAAGTGTTCTGCATGTAGGTCTTTCTACTGTTGGGCTGAAAGCCAATCCATGGAGTGAGTCCAATTCTAGGCTTGAAGGGTAACCTGGGGCCATAGTCTTGGGGGTTCCACCAGCCTCTCTTCGACTAGTAATTCTGGTCATTTTTGTGTTTTTAAATTTTGTTCCACGTTTTTCCTCCCACTCTATCCATGATCTCTGGTTTTGATCCCTTTATGAGTGGTTGGCATTGATAGCCAGGCACCACGTAGTTCTTCTGGTCTCAGGGTCCATTATATGGACTAATTGTTTCCAGATGCCTTTGATTTTCTTCACTCTTTGCTTCAGATGACAGGAGACCAATAGTTGCATCTTACACGGCTGCTGGAGAGCTTTTAAGACCACAGTCACCACTCACCAAAGTAGGTTATAGAACAAGATTTTTATGTACTATGTTGTGCCAATTGAGCTTGGTGTCCCCTGGGACTATGGTCCTGAGTCAGCAGGCCTGGTGATTCCCTCTCTCAAGGTGTATGGTTGTCTCTGAGAGATTACTCCAGCTGTTTTCTGTTGCTTCTGTACTGTGTGTGGCTAATTTTCTAGCACAAGTGCATATGTAAGATTATCTTCAGCTAAATCTATCCTTGGTCTAGGGTATATTCCTGTTCACAGACCCTCACCTAATCTTCTCACTTGTCTAGGCATTTATCTGTAGCCTAGTGTTTGGTGTTAGTGGTAAAGCAGTATTGTGCATATACTATTATTTGCCTCTGTTGGCTATATCTTATGTGCACGTTTCAGTGTCCTTCCTTTCTCCAGTGTCATCATGCTAGTCACAGACTTTTTCCATACTGTCCCTCCCCTCACCCAAATCAACATGTGACCCCCAGTTAGTCCAAAATTTTCCCTCCACTTCCCTCCCATCCCCAGTAACCTACAAAATGAATTTCCTTCACTAAGTAAACCTTTCTTTGACTTTTTACTATAATGGACTCATACAATATTTGTCCTTCTGTGATTGACTTATTTCACTCAGCATAATATCCTCCAAATTCATCCTGGTTGTGAGATGATTTGTATATTCTCCATTAGTCTTTAGTGATGGAGCAATCTACTTCCTTAGTGATACTGCCTTGGAAACCCAAGGAGGGGTCGCTGTGAGTCAGGTCTGACTCCACGGCACATAACAACAACAAGTATTCCATTGTGTGAATGTACCATAGTTTGGTTATCCATTCATCTGTTGAATGGCATTTAGGTTGTTTCCATCTTGTTGCTATAGCAAATTGGGCTTCATTGAACATGAGTGTGCACATACCTGTTCATGTCCTGTCTCTCATTTGATTTCATTATAATTAATTATAAGTCATTTGATTTCTTGATGGCTGCTTCCATGGGTGTTGATTGTAGATCCAAGTAAAATGAAATCCATGACAACTTCAATCTTTTCTTTGTTTTTCATGATAATGATTATAATGAAAATGTTGTTGGTGTTAGGTGTCATCGAGTCAGCTCTGACTAATAGTGACTCTATGTAAAACAGAACAAACTGCTGCCTGGTCCTGTGCCATCCTCACAATCCTTGCTCTTGCTTAAGCTCATCATTGTAGCCACCCTGTCAATCTATCTAATTGAGAGTCTTCCCCTTTTTCACTGATCCTCTACTTTACTAAGCATGATATCCTTCCCCAGGGACCGGTCCCTTCTGACAACATGACCAAAGTAGGTGAGATGAAGTCTGGCCATTCTTACTTCCAAGGGTCATTCTGGCTGCACTTCCTCCAGTACAAACTTGTTTGTTCTTCTTCATGATATTTTCAGTATTCTTTGCCAACACCACAATTCAAAACCATCACCACTTCTTCGATCTTCCTTATTGGTTGTCCAGCTTTTCACATGCATATGAGGCATTGAAAATACCATGATATTTAATAATGAAAATAAAGCCAAAAACCAAACTCACAGCCACTGAGTTGATTTCGTCTCACACTGACCCCGTTTGGGTTTCCAAAGCTGTAAATCTTTATGGAAGCAAACTCCCCATCTTTCTTTCATGGATTGGCTGGTGGGTTTGAAGCACTGACCTTTTGTTTAGCAGCCAAAATGCCTTAACACCACCAGAGCTCCTTAATAATGAAAATAGTAACTATTCAGTATCACAATTTTCTCCCTTTGTTCAACAATATTATGTTGATATTGCATAGACAGCACCATCCTGATTTGACATGGCAGATAGATGATAATACAAAAATATATTAACCCCCAAAATAATGGGGATTATTAAAAACTAACAGTTGCTGTCTAATCAGTTGCAACCCATTGCAACCTATATGTGTCAGTAGAACTGTGCTTGTAGGGTTTTTAATGGCCCATTTTCTGAAGATAGATTTAGAGGACATTATTCTGATGCATCTCTGGGTGGATTAAACCACCAATCTTATGTTTAGTGAACAAGCCCATTAACATTTTGCACCACCCAGGGACTCTGGGATTATTTAGATGCCTTATAATAATGTTTGACTGTTCTTAAAATAACCATAGAGATGGGGCATGTACAAGCAGCCATCCTAAGTAATTTTAGGCCTTCATAAGGCTTAAAGCAACCCCTCCCTTTAATAAACAAATATTGTGATGGCAAATGTTACACATTTTGCAAGAACACATGGTCCATACTTTTAAAAAGTTATGAAAATTGTAGATTAGATAGCATGTATTATTATTTTTTGTTTTTACTTTCAACATTGGTTCCTTTTTATTTTGTGTTTCCCTTAGCATATGTGCGATATTAGGAGCCCTGGTAGCACAGTGGTTAAATTGCTTGGCTGCTAACCAAAAGGTTGGTAGTTTAAGCCCACCAGCTGCTCCATGGGAGAAAGAAGTGGCAGTCTGCTTGCATAAAGATTACAGCCTTGGAAATCCTATAGGGCAGTTCTACTCTGTCCTATAAGGTTTCTGACTCAGAATCGACTCCACAGCAAGGGTTCTTTCTGTGTGTATGTACACTGTCAATTTGCATAGAGGTTATAATGCATAGTACAAAGAAATTATGCTTAATAAATTTATAGTCTTCTATATGGAATGGTGACGTGCAAGTTCGAAGTAATGGAGTGGTTTGGAAAGTTTGTGAAATTGAAAACGCAGAAGGCAGATTAGGACCTTGAGCAAAAGTCAGGGTCAGCATGAAGATGAGGTGTGTATATTGCTGTCAACTTAGAAGCAATAAATCAGATGATGGATGTTTGGAGGACAGAGGAGGAAGAATTTGTCTCCTTTCTAGTTACTTCTTTACCACCTGTAATGCGCCTGACTCCTCTCCCATGCCATTGCAATGTGTTTATTTGGTAAAGTCAAAAAGCTCCTTTAAAGATAATTTAATTCCTTTTAATTAAAGGAACCTATTTTAATAGCTAGCACTTTGATACATGTAGTGCTCACAACTCCGGACATATTGAACACCACTGCTCATTAGAAAACTCTTTAAAAAGTCATTTAGAGCAGACAATATCTTCTGTGTAGCAAATGCCAGCCTATAATTCAGACTCAACATAATTGCAATATTATTCACAAATTCACAGACAAATTTTGTAAACATCTGAAAAAAGTTAAGATCCCTGCACATGTGGACTGGAATGTATCTTTTAGGTGGGCAACAAGCAACATTCACCATTTTAATTCTTCTCGCTTTTATTAGGGATGTATGCACTGTAAAGAACCTAGGATTATCCAGAGGCTAATAAATCAATGGTTCGTTGCTTCTGCCCCTGCAAATGGCTTTAGAATTAAACATTTATTTTACTGAAAACAAAGGTGTAAACTCCAGAAATCTAAATTAAATTTAATGATATATTTTCCTTGCTGAGTCGTTACCTCACCCAGACAAGTGTAAGTTTAAGGAGAATGATTTGATCTCATTACCTTGCTGCTTCTGGCAGCTGGTGGTTATCACAGATGGTGAAGGTTTTCATCAGATGGCCATGAAACCTGAAACCCTGAACAAAGGGGAGGTTCCACCCATCCTCCAGGTGGTCATTTCCCATAATTAATGCCTTAGGGAAAGTTCTGCTCAGTAACAGTATAATAGCAGGGTAAGCCTGCCAGGGAAGTGACACTTTCCAAAACAATTTTTTTTTTTTTTTAATACCTTTTCCTGTCAGTCATATAGCACAGTACACAAGAGAATTGTTTTCTAACAGGGGATCCAATTAGAAGACAAGTATTCAGTGTAGTTTTTCCTACTGATTGTGCTGACAAAATCCAGGTATTCTATAATTGGAGCATTCAATTGTATTAATCACTTATCATTGTCTGGATTATCTGGGAATGGTTTCTCCACTTTAAGTGCCTAATACGTTTCATACACAAAATTTAGTGGGGGCTAATCACTGACATACTGTGAAAAGGAGTATTCTTTTAGTGCTTAACAAATTGAATGTAACAGCTTCTCTAGTTGGAATGGGCTAATTTTATCAGGGACATTGTTTGCAAATAAGAAACCTGTAATTTGTATAACTCTGCCCCAACCTGGAATCATATATCAGCTACTGAAGAGTCTTATTAGAAATGAGGTAGGAGTGTTTAGCCTTTGCAAAGGGCTGTAAACTATATCCTTCACAATGAGCCATCCTACAGCGATAATGACTACCATGGTTTGAGTGTTCATTATGTGCCAGACTCCTAACAAATATAATTTTATTTAATCTTTATAAAAATCTTTAAAATGGATATTATCTTTAATTTTGTAGAGGGAAAAAACGCTACTAAGAGGTTAAATAATTTTCATAATTTTACAAAGCCAGGGGTGGGTTAGGATTAGAACTCAGTTCAACTCTGCAAAATTTGTTTCTTCTTGTATACAAGTTGTTACTGAACTTCATGATTCATCAGAATCACCTGGAGAGACTGTTAAAATGTAGATTTTTGAAGCTCACCCAGAAGTTCTGATTCTGTAGCTCTGGGCTGGGGACTTAAGAATTTGCATACTATTTTTTTTTTTTTTTTAAGAACTTTCTTCTTGTTCTTATTACTTACTTTTACTGTGGTGAAGAGAATTTGCATTCTTTTTTTGGGGGGGTTATTTTAAGAGTTTGTTTTACATTCAACATCATGTGTACATTTAGTTTCATTCCCCATTTACCATGTCCAACCCTAAGCCAATCTCCTCCCCTCCCTACCCTGCAAACCCTTCCCCTGTGCACCTCATACTTATGCACCCCTGTTTGTCCTGCATTTCCTCAGTTTGAATGTTGGTCCTTTGGGGTCCCATGGTCTGTTGCTCTAAGGGATGTATTACCATTGAGTATGTGGATGCAGCATCCTGGGTTAGGTGGTCTGCGTGTACATCTTGTTAACTATTGGGCTGAGAGCCCGCCCTGGGGGTGAGTTTTATTCCAAGCACCAAATGTATTTCAGGGTCATAGTATTGGCAGTCTCACCAGATTTCATCTGACCAGTAATTCTGGTCGTTATTGAGTTTTTGGATTTTGTTCCATGTTTTCCCTCCCACTCTATCCAGGATCTCCAGATTTGATCCTTTCCTGAGTGGTTGGTATTGGTAGCCTGGCACCATCCAGTTCTTCTGGTCTCAAGGGCCATCATATCTTAGGGCTGATTGCTTCCAAATGCTTTTTTTTTTTTTTTTTGCATTCTTCTTCACTTCCGATGTTAGGAGACCATTAGTTGCATCTTAGATGGCTGCTTGAAAGCTTTTATGACCCCAGTCGCTACTCACCAATGTATGATGTGGAACAATGCTTTTATGTATTTTGTTGTGCCAATTGAGTCTGGTGTACCCCAGTACTATGGTCCTGAGGTAGTAGCTCTATTGGATCTCTCTCCCATAGAGTTGGGATGTCTATGAGGGATTACTGTGTGTCTGTCTTCTATTGTTTCCATAAGGACTACAGGTATTTTGTATCACTGGTGTCTGTACAAGATTAGGCTCAGCTGAGTCTACCCTTGGTCTAGAGTATACCTCTATTCACTGATCCCAGTCTGATCATCTCAGGTGTTTATGTATTTATCTGTATAGCCTAGTGTTTGGTGTTAATGACAATGTGGTATTGTGGACACATTGGTTGGTTTTAGCATCTGTCGTCTATCTCTTATGTGCACAGTTCGGTGTCCTCTCATTTCCCAATGTTATCATGATGGTCATATATCCTTCCCATATATCCCTCCCCCTACCCATGTCAGCGTGTAAGCCACAAGTAGCCCTAAATTAATCCTTCCCATTACCTCTCCATCCCAGTAACCTACTAGGTGAGTTCCCTTTCCCAAGCAAACCCTTCTCTGTCTTTTTACAGTAATGGGCTCATATAGTACTTGTCCTTCTGCGATTGACTTATTTCACTCAGCATAATGTCCTCCAGGTTCATCCACGTTGCGAGATGATTTGCATATCCCTTGTTGTTCTTTAATGTGGCATAGTACTCCATTGCGTGGATATACCATAATTTGGTTATCCACTCATCTGCTGTTGGGTATTTAGGTTGTTTCCATCTCTTTGCTATGGTGAATTGTGCTGCAATGAACATAGGAGCAAATATGTGTGTTCGTGTGCTATCTCTCACCTCTTTAGGATATATTCCTAGTAATGGAATTGCTGGGTCAAATCGTACTTCTATTTTCAGTTTTTTAAGAAAATGCCATACCGTTTGCCATAATGGTTGTACCATTTTGCAATCCCACCAGCAGTGCACAGGAGTTCTGATCTCTCCGCAACCCTGCCAGCATTTGTTACTATCTGATCTGTTGAACTTTGATATTATTGCTGGGGTGAGATGGTACCTCATTGTTGTTTTGATTTGCATCTCTAATGATTAATGATCATGAGCAATTTTTCATGTGTCTGTTGGCTGCCTGTTTATTTTCTTTGGTGAAATGTCTGTTCAAGTCTTTTGCCCATTTGTGAATTGGGTTATTTGTCTTTTTGGTGTTGAAGTGTTGAAGTTTTCTGTAGATTTTGAAGATAAGTTCTTTGTCAGATATGTCACAGGCAAATGTTTTCTCCTAATCTGCAGGTTCTCTTTTTACCCTTTTTTTATGAAATCTTTCGATGCGCACAATAATTTAATTTTTAAAAGGTCCCAGTCATCTAGCTTCTCCACTATCTCCTACACATTCTGACAGTCAATTTATGCTGTAAATTAGGGCTCCTAGATTTGCCCCTATTTTATCCTTTTTTTTTTTTTAAAGAAAATAACTTTCTTCTTATTCTTATTATTTACTTTTACTGTGGTGAAGAGAATTTGCATTCTAACCAAGATTGAGGTGATGCTAATGTTGCTGATCTGGGGACCACACTTTTGAGAACCCCTGCTCTATACCATCCTGCCTCTTATAAGAAGTAAATTGAATTCAGGAAAATGGGCTGATGATTGTCTAGTTTTTGAAAACCTTACACTGTAAGAAAACTTTAATTATAATTAATATAAATTTATAATTAAAGGCAGGGATATTTTATTTCTACTATTGTTAACAAGGAAAAGTTTTGGCATAGGGAATAACAGTTTAAGTCTGTAAACATGAATCTGCACTTGGTGGCTCAGTGGTTAAAGAATTGGGCTGCTAAACAAAATGTCAGCAGTTTGAACCCACCAGCTGCTCCATGGGACAAAGATGCAACAGTCTGCTTCCATAAGATTTACAGCTTTGATATAGGGCAGTTCTACTCTGTCCTGTAGTGTTGTTAAGAGTTGAAATCAACTCAATCGCAGTGGTTTTGCCATGTACAAGTATCAAATTAGAAGCTGTTGTGGGTAAGTGCAGTGATTAATTGGAAATGATACTTTTCTTTCCAGAGCTTAAACATCTAAAGAAGAGACATATGTTTAAAAATAGTAGATAGAATACAGAAATACAACAGAGGTAAAAATATCAAGCTGGGAGATATTCATTCCAGCAGATATTAATTTCAATTTAGAGAAAATTATTTCTGAATGCTAAGTTTATTTTTCTTTATCTCAGATGTGTGTTATGGCATACTCCTGACATTCTATTTTCTTGCTTTCCTCATACTCTAGGTAAATAAAAAACATTTTTTTATGAATTTCATGTAGAAGGTGGGAATTATGCAACAAATGATTCCGTCTTCTGACTATGTATCAATTAAAACAATGAGAAGCTTTAAAAGGAGTAACAGCCTTAATTTTCATTTGGTTTTGGCCACTGAGTTTTCCTTGGATGGCAGCTGTCATTGAGGCAGTGAAGGCCCAGAACTTCAAAGACATGATGGTTACTCTGATTTGGCTGCTGGAGAATGCTCCGCCTAGAAGGGGTGGTCCATTCTGCATGCCCCTGAAGAGTTTACTGTCTTTTCTGCAGGGGCAGAGGAGAGTTTTCTGTGAGATAATTAGCAAATTAACAATTCTTAACTTTGTCTTCCTGTGTCTTTCTTTTATGCAAATTATTTTTAGAGATTAATTATGATGTAGGGCTGGAACATTTCCCTTAGGCATCCTTTAAAAGTTGTGGGTACAGTGTCAATGATCAGTGCTGAGGGACGCAGGGTGGATGGGATTCCTTCGGCCTGGACACCCTAAATCTATCGCCTTTGTGTCATGTTCTCTCTGTGTCATTCTCAACAACAGCAGAGTGACATTTTAGCAATGATTCATCAAGAAGTCCTTTTTCCTAATACTTTCTGCATTTTATAATTCAATCTCTTTATTCAGATGAAAGAGTCTTCTGGTTTTTCTTTAAAAATACCAAAATCTACAGTAACCCTGAAAACACATTTATTTTAATACCATATATATAAGCTTTAAGAAATTTTGGGTAAAAATATTCTAAAGATATATCCTGGCTTTTATTATATAACCTGAATTATAAGTTTTCTCTCTGTTATCTCCATAGGTATGTGAATTTAAATATCATATTTTTAGTTGCTTGCTTTATGATTTTTGATACTAATAACTAGTGTACACTATAGTTTTACAGTGCACGAGGCCCTATGTGAACCCCTTTACATACATTTTTCTTATTTAATACTTACTACCATCTATGAAAAGAGCTCTGGTAGCATAGTGTCTAAGGTACTTGACTGCTAACCAGAAGGCTGGTGGTTCAAACCCACCAGCCACTCCTCGGAAGGAAGGTTGGGCAATCCTACTTCCGTAGTGATACTGCC
>NW_006921610.1:2787349-2789436 GCF_000298275.1 Orycteropus afer afer | reverse complement strand
GGGCCGACTCCACGGCATGTAACAACAACAACAACAACACAATCTATGAGAAGGTGCTCTGGTGGTATAGTGGTTAAGGCATTTGGCTGCTAACCAAAAGGTCAGTGGTTCAAACCCACTAGCCACTCCATGGAAGAAAGATGAGGCAGTCTGCTTCCATAAAGATTTACAGTCTTGGAAACCCAACGGGAGTCGCTATGAGTCAGAATCAATTCGATGGCAGTGAATTTGGATTTTTTGGTTATAATCTATGGGAGGACAGTGGGTTGCAGTGGTCAAATTCTCAGTTACTACGCAGGACCTCTGGCATGTGCTCAGGTGTCCCATCAGACTTCACTTGACAAATCAGAAATTCAAAAATAAATATATTAAGAATTTTAAGACAGCAATTGAAAGGATTAAAACATAAATGTTGAGCCCTCTTCTGAGCCTTTCCTTCAGAAGGGTGGAATTCATTAAAAAAAGACTAAGGTTCATGAAGATTTATAAAATCTCATGCCATGAAGCTGGTCCTGCTAATACTAAGTACAGAGTTTTGAATCCAGCACAGGTATATGGGACTCCAAAGCCTAGTTTCTTGCCATCCTAGAAATCATGGTCACTTATGATTTGTATAAGTTTATTACAGATCAGAAAACACCCAATGAAGGCTTTTACTATGTGTAATCTGGTAGCGTAGTGCCTAAGGCACTTGCTGCTAACCAGAAGGCTAGCGGTTCAAACCCACTAGTCACTCCTCAGAAAGAAGGTTGGGCAATCTTCTTCCATAGTGATACTGCCTTGGCAACCCAAGGAGGGGCTGCTGTGAGTTGGGGCTGACTCGATGGCACATAACAACAGCAACAATATTAGGGAAAAAGACTAACACTCAACTTTAGCAACCATGCTATAGGGAGCTTTTACTCTTGGTAGTCATTTTTCTATCAAATAATGTGTGGGATGTGTATTATTATCTATATTGAAAGCATAAAAAATGAATCATGTTGATGCATATTTATTATTATTCAAAAATAAAAAAAGATTTTCTTATTTTGGTCACCTTCAAACTTTTCTCATTAGCCTGTTAATTAGATTTTTCTGAAGCAATGCTTAATCTTGACCATGTGATTCTCGGCTTCAGACAGTAGACACCCTGGGATGTGATAGCCAGCCTCCTGGATAAGTTAGGCTGGACTCCTTTGTTTGGTTTGGAGGCTGACTCCCAGGCCCAGCTCTCTGCTGCTACAATTTAATGACAAATTTCCCTATTAAGTCTGTGTTCAAATTTCATCTGAGGAAAGAAAAGCAAATTCACCAGTGAACTTGCACGTTTCCCATTACCCTTAATAAAACATATTCCACAGTGAAGAGTGACATTTTCAAAGAACAGACCTTTCAGCAGACTGTCTCTATGCCATTGTACATAAACGAAGTCTGCTAGGTCACAAAAGGAGATGCTGGCGAAGTGGATTAATATGTAAACCTAGGTGCCTTACAATGATGAATTCTAGGGCATACTTTGTGAAATTCATTTCATTTTGAGGACAATTGTGCCTGGAAATTAATTTGTATTCATAAACTTCCCCTTTCTCTCTTAAGAAAATGACAGGTTTTGTTCTTTTTGAAAAGTTTGTTTTTAACAATGTGGTAAATTAATTCTGTGGAATAAGGATGATATAGGAAATTATAGATAGAACTGCAATGAATTTCCTCAGAAATGCAATGGATAGTGTGTTAAGAATTTTTGAATTTTTAAAAGAATATATTAAAATTCATAATATAGGTATTGCTCATTTTAACATGAGGGATGTAGAAGCAGTCTTAATTTCTGAACAAATCACTTCAGCTAAAAGCATTGGGATTTAATTATTGTCCTTTTCTGAGTACACAGCGGTTCTCCACATGAGATGAGAGCCAGCAGGGCATAGCTTAGGGGATTTGAGCTTGCCTCCTGAGGACAGGCATCTGAGATAGCCTGTCATCCTTGTGTATCTATTGTGTATCAATCCAACAAATACAATTTCTTTTTAAAGGATCACAAAACATAATTTTAAAAGTACAAATATGTAGACTGCCACTAAAGACAGTTGCTGTTGTTAGGTGCTGTC
>NW_006921610.1:2770521-2778969 GCF_000298275.1 Orycteropus afer afer | reverse complement strand
GATTATCTTCTGTGTCTGTGTTAATTGGTTTCCCTTTTCTTTGTTGAAGAGGGTCTGTGCAATCCTTCTGCCTAGTCCGCCATCTTGCCCCGCCTCCCCGGGTTTTCTTTATTTTTGCTGACCCTGTACTGAATACCCACTGAGATGTTTCAACAAACAGATGCTGCACTGGAGGCACTCACTCCTCTATGCCAAGAGATTTGGAAGACAGCTACCTGGACAACTGACTGGAAAAGATCCATATTTGTACCTGTTCCAGAGAAAGCTGATTCCATAGAATGTGAAAATTATCAAACAATATCATTGATAACACACACAAGTAAAATCTTACTGAAGATAACTCAAAAACGGTTGCAACGGTATATTGACAGAGAAGTTCCAGAAATGCAAGCTGGATTTAGAAGGGGATGTGGAGTGAGGGATATCATAACTAATGTCAGATGGATTTTGGTTCAAAGCAAAGAATACCAGAAAGATGTTTACTTGTGTTTTATTGACTATGCAAAGGCGTTTGATTGTGTGGATCATAACAAATTGTGGATAACATTGAGAAGAATAGGAATTCCAGAACACTTAATTGTACTTATGAGGAACCTGTACATAGACAAGAAGGCTGTTGTTCAAACAGAACAAGGGGATACTGTATGGTTTAAAATCAGGAAGGGAGTGCGTCAGGGTTGTATCTTTTTACCATATTTATTCAATCTGTATGCTAAGCAAATAATCTGAGAAGCTAGACTATAAGAAGAAGAACATGGCATCAGGATTGGGAGAAATCTCATTAACAACCTGAGATACACAGACAACACAACTTTACTTGCTGAAAGTGAGGATGACTTGGAGCACTTACTGATGAAAACTAAAGACTGCAGTTTGCAGTATGGATTACACCTCAATATAAAGAAAACAAAAATTTCCACAACTGGACCAATAAGCAACATCAAAATAGATGGAGAAAAGATTGAAGTTGTCAAAGACTTCGTATTGCTTGGTTCTACAATCAACACCAATGGAAGCAGCAGTCAAGACGTCAAAAGATGTATTGTGTTGGGAAAATCTGTTGCAAAAGACCTCTTTCAAGTGCTGAAGAGCAAAGATGTCTCCTTAAGGACTAAAGTGCACCTGACCCAAACCATGGTATTTTCAACCATCTCACATGCATTGTGAGAGTTGGACAAAGAATAAGGAAGACTGAAGAAGAGTTGATGCTTTTGAGTTGTGTTGGTGAAGAATGCTGCAAGTACCATGGACTACTAAAAGAACTAACAGATCTGTCCTGGAAGAAGTGCAGACAGAATGCTCCTTGGAAGTGAGAATGGCCAGACTTCGTCTTATCTACTTTGGTCATGTTGTCAGAAGGGACCATTCTCTGGAGAAGGATGTCACGCTTGGTAAAGTAGATGGGCAATGAAAGAGGGAAGGCCCTCAACAAGATGGATTGACACAGTGGCTGCAGTGATGGGCTCAGGTATAGTAGGGATTGTGAGACTGGCATAGGACTGGGCAGTGTTTTGTTCAGCTGTACATAGGGTCGCTATGAGTTGGAGATGGCTCAATGGCACCTAATAACAACAACACCTACTACTTTATCAAGCATGATATCCTTCTCCAGAGACTGGTCTCCCCTGATAACACATCTAAAGTACATGGGCCAAAGTTGTACCATCCTCACATCTATGTAGCCTCCTGATTGTATATCTTCCAAGACAGATTTGTCTGTTCTTCTGGTTTGTGTATTCAATATTCTTTGCAACACCATAATTCAAATGCATCAATTCTTCTTCTGTCTTCTTTATTCTTTGTCCAGCTTTCACCTGCATATGAGGCAAAGAAAGTAGAATACTATAGTAAGTAGATTTTGAACTCCACAGGTTTGGATCCCCACTAATGAATTGTCAGGAAGAAATATGAAGCTTTATGGGTTAAGCATTTATTCACTGGTGACTTCCCAACAGTATTTTCAGAATATTATCTTCAGAGGGGACAGAATTAATAAAAGAACCACTAAGCTTCATGAACCATGTATTTTCTTAAAAACAAACAAAATAAGACTAATGATACTTCTGATTAGTCAGGTAGGATAAACGATGCATTTGATTACATGACAGGCATATGAATTTTGTTGGCACAATGACTCAATTTTACTTTTTATTACTCTGTGTGTCTGATGTTATTAAAACAATGTTTCTCCAGATTTAAAAATAATGTATTGAATAGAAAAATCTGCATCACTATGCCTTCAATAAGGAAAGTACTAAGACAGTGCTCGGAATAGGTGTTTGTCATTTATCCTGCTTACCTAGAAGAGGAAGAATAACCAAAGGAGGATAAGTCATAAATTACAGCACTTAAAGATGATGGCAGCATGCCATGGATGATGTTAAGAATCTAGTTGTGCTTCAGAAAAGTCATTCAGAACTCTCTGCTCTTGTATCTTGTCAAGGTGGAATCACTTCTAAATTTGTATTTTTACCATCTTCTAGTGAAATGAAGTTTTACCTTCCCCAGTCTTCTATAAAGAAATATATTGAAGATTCAGGATGCCCCTCTCTTTGCCAACGTCTCTGTTCTCTGTTCACTGTTCCACACAAGTCTTCACCCTTCAGCTCTGGAAGGGGGTCATAAACAATAAAGCCCAATAAAACATAAAGAACTGAAAAGCCTGTTATTTCTTTCTTTGAATGACAGCAGATTCAGGCTAATTGTAATTTGGGTGAAAGTTTACAGAGCCAATTCACTTTCCATACGGCAGTTCACACACATGTTGTCTCATGACATTGACTACAATGTACCCCAATGCAACAGCTCCCCTCCCTCTTCCTCCCGATAGTTACCTCTTCCCTGTGTCCATCCCTCCATGCACTCCTGCCCCCTGAGCTGTCTCCTTGTGCATAAACAGCCCTTCTTTCTCCCAGGATTTTTCCCTCCAAGGAGTGTATCTACCTCAGGTACATGTTCAACTCTGATGCCTGTCTTTTGTTTGGCTGGAAGCCACAGGTGTGGGTTCAATTCCAAGCCTGAAGGGCAGCTTGGGACCATAGTTTCAGTGGTTCCACCAGGCTCTATCAGACCAGCAAAGCTGGTCCCACATTTTTTTTTTTTTCCAAATGATTTTGAGTTTTTTTCCACATTGTTCTCTCTCTCTATCCAGGACCTCCTACATTGATCCCCCTCCATGTGGTTGACAGTGGTAGCTGGGCACCATCTAGTTCTTCTGGTCTCATAGTTGTATAGGCTGAGGATTGCATGGTGAACCAGTCGCTAGGACTAATTGTTTTCATGAATCTTTGATTTTCTTCATTCTTCTTTGCTCTGGATGAGGAGAGACCCATTGTTGCATCTAAATGGCTGCTTGTAAGCTTTTAAGATCCCAGTCGCTGCTCACCAAAGTAGGAAGTGGAACAAAGTTTTGTGCAGTATTTTATGCCAATTGAACTTGATGTCCCCTATGACTATGGTCCCGAGCCCACAGGTTCAACTACTCAGTCCCTCTGGGTACCTGGCTGTGACCAAGAAGTGACTAAAACCTTGTCCCTTGTCAACTCTACTATGCACCTGGGAATTCTTACAGAACATAAAAATACACTTGTAGAGCCATTGTCTGCCAGCCCTATACATGGTCTTGGGTACACTCCCTGCTGCATAGACATACCTAATAGTTCAGCCTGTCCACCCATCTGTCCACCTGTATACCCATGTCTGCCTTCACTGACAATGCAGTACTCTATGTGCAAAAGGGTTCATTTTTTTGTTGTCTTCACCTCCCATGCACCTCTCTCTGTCTTCCTCAATGTCACCATGTTGATCACTCACAATTTGGTACATTATCTTTCTCTTCACCCAAATTAATACTTGTCTCTACCTATCTAACAGTGTCCCTACCCTACCCTCCCACCCCTGGTAACCAACAAAGAAAATTTCCTTCCATATATAAACTGTTCCTTGACTTTTACAATAATGGACTAATACAATATCTGTCCTGTGATTGACTTATTTCACTCAGCATAATGTCCTAGAAGTTCATTCATGTTATGCAGTGTTTTACAGATTCTACATTATTCTTTAGGGTTGCATAGTATTCCATTGTGTGTATGTACCACAGTTTGGTTATCCATTCCTCAGTTGATGGATACGTAGATTTTTTCCAACTTTTTCTATTGTAAATAGTGTATAGCTCACCTTTTAAATTCACATTTAAATTCCAAGCAGAATGGGAAAATCTTCTCTGATTTAGTTTTCCTAATATGAAGAATTTTGCAATCTTTTGCTGAAAATTGACAGGGGAAATACATTTTTCTGATGATTTTTGAATTTTGAGGAGGGATTAACTTCAGTCTTCTAAGAAAAATACTTCAGGAAAACAGGTAAGCCTCATCTAATGTTAAAGTATTTACAAGTTTAGTAGTAGTGAGCAGAAAAAGCACTAAACATTTTTGAAATTATTAGCTGATGTGACCTTACTTACGAGAGCTGCTGCAACTATGTATGTGTGTGTTTTCCTTTTTATTTTTTTAGTGGATTTGTCTAGAAAACAAGTGATTATAAACTAAATAGTCAATCAAAGGCTAAAGCTGCATCAAATTAATTCTTTAACTGCAACAAACTGATGAAATATAAGGACTCAAGCTTTTTACAATCCTATGGTTTGAAAGAAAATTTGGCTACAGTATTTCTGCTAAAGTGTCAGAGTCTGACCAAATACCACCTAAGTGGTAAATTCTCAAAGGACTGGTGACAGTTTTCTCTTTATATCAATACAATAATCCTTAAAAACCAAATCCACTACCATCTAGTCGATTCTGAATCATAGTGACTTCATTGGATTCCCGAGGTGGTAAATTTTTGTGGAAGTACATTGCCCAGTCTCCCTTCCATAGAGTGGCTGGTGTGTTTGAACCACCAACTTCTGGTTAGCAGTCAAATGTCTTAGGCATTATGTCATCAGAGCTCCTTATATCAACACAATGGTCTGTCTTTGAACTAGCTTGCCAGGGTGGGAGAATGTAAAATTATTTATTGGTATACCAGAAGCATACTTTTAATTTAAGGTGAAAATATTTCATGTCCCAATAACTACTGAAAGGGCTAAATTTTATTTTTGGAGAGATGACTCAAGCCATAGTATTTTCAGCCACCTCAATTGCACGAGAAAGTTAGACAATGAATAAGGAAGATCAAAGAACTGATGCTTTTCACTTATGGCATTGGCAAAAAATGTTGAATACACCATGGGTTTCCAGAAGATGAACAAATCTTTTTTGGAAGAAGTACAGCCAGGATGCTCCTTAGAAGTGAGGATGGCTAGACTTCATCTCATTTACCTCGGACATGTTATCAGAAGGGACCAGTTCCTGGAGAAGGACATAATGCTTGGTAGAGAGTCAGCAAAAAAGAGGAAGACCCTAAACGAGATATATTGACACAGTAGTTGCAACAATGTAATCAAACATAGCAACAACTATGAGGATGACAGAACCAGTCAATGTTTTGTTCTGTTGTACATAGGGTCACTATGGGTCAGAACCAACTTGATGACACCGAACAACAACAACAGCAACAAATGCATTAAGGTAATGTTGTTGTTGTTGTTATGTGCCGTTGAGTTGGCCCTGACTCATAGCGACTCCTCCTTGGGTTTCCGAGGCAGTATCACTACAGAAGTAGGATTGCCCACCCTTCCTTCCGAGGAGTGGCTGGTGGGTTTGAACCGCCAGCCTTCTGGTTAGCAGTCAAGTGCCTTAGGCACTATGCTACCAGAGCTCCCATTAAGGTAATAATGAGGGGTAAAAATGTTGTTTGGAAATATGGCAAGCATGGACAAAAATTTTTAAGGGCTGCTAAATGGACTTAACAGATTGGGAAGAATGTAAACAAGTTAGTAGTTACTATTCCCTTCAGATAAGAGAGGCAAGAACAGGGCTTGTTCAGTTTACCTGCCTCCAGCAAATCAAACCAACCCAGTGTATATTAGTATAGACCCATTCTATGCCCTTGTGTTAACTCTGTTAATCACTAAGAATTTCACTCAAGATTGTAACCAGTTCAATTTTTATTTTTTTAACAACAGTCCTTTTTTCATACCCCTATACCATTCTCCTCAAGGATTAGATTTGACATTTCAAGATGCCAAAGATCATTATGTCCCAATGTACCTTGATAGGACTAGCTTTTTGCAGTTTGACCCATCCTTTTGCCAAGATGCCTGAGTGAACTCTCATAATAAAAGCCAATGTTTCAATTGTTGCAACAGGAGCACAGAGAACAGTTTAGCCAGATACTTTTTGAACTGAAATGTTCAAATATATTGAATTTCTTAACTCCCAATTTCTCAAATCAAGAGCATTCTCTGGAGAATAATGAACTGACAGTTTCCTCTCATGTAACACGGTTCACACCAAATATCACATCGTTCAATAGAGTGAAAGAAAACTATATTGATTTTTTTTTTCATGGGGAGTGTGAAAACAGGCTAATCATTTAGCTAGACTTGTCATTTAACCTGGATAAAGGTAATATTGCAGAAGAACTTTTTCTCGAAAAAAATATTGTTAAGCCAGAAGAGTTTAGAGCAAAGATAATACAAATATTGTAGACATCTAAAATGTGCTACATTTTTATGAAAGGAAGATATGAATAGATATAAGCGGTGTTTGTATAAAACTCATTTCACCCTTCCCTATTCTCTCATTATAGATTAGGTGCCCTGTTCTATTCATCTCTGCATATGTTTTAGAAGGTTGTTATCATTGTTTCCCTCAACAGATCATAAACTCATATACAGAGAGTTTTTGGCTTTTTCTGTCAACTCAGCACATAGCACAGTGTCTTGTATAAAACTGATAACTAGAGAATGGATGTATGCATGAAAATGGAAAAAATTGATAAAAAATAGAACGCTGAGCCTGATCTCAGTTTTGTTTAGTGGTTATGAGTGTGAGCCCTACAATCAAATAGCATGTAAACCTGGAGCATCACCTACTAACTCTATGACCTTGTGCAGTTTACTGATTCTAAGCTTTGGTTTTTGGCATGACATGAGAACAATTGTAGTTCCTCCAGATTAAGTGAGGTGATTATCCAGACCTCTTAGAAGACTACCTGACTTATAGCAAATGCTCAACAAATGCTAATTATTAGTATGTATCTTTTTCAACATTTTAAACCACAATATTACTCTTACAAAACGTGGTTTTTCCCCCCGTAAAAGATGAGAGAATTGAGTTTGGAGTCAAAACATCTGGGCTTGAATTCTAGATTTTCATATTTATCAGCAGCTGGAAGAGTCTTTAGGATTCCCTGAGTATTCTGTAAACTAAGGATATTAAAATTTAATTCTCCCATTTATTTTCCTATGTTATTGGATGAAGTAATATTTGCAAAGTGCATAGAGAAGAGCAATAGCACAGTATATGACTCACTTTCCATTTAGCTGATTCGACGATTGGGTTAATTAGCTTTGCAGTGCAAAAATTATATATTGAAGTCACTCAAAAGAAATGCAGAAAGAATAGGTTTGATGTCTATGGAAAATAAGACAATTACATAGATACACAGTGTATTTCATTCATATAAATGCATGTTGGTATCAATGACTAAACTTGGCATTATTATAAGCCCAAAATATTCTTTTCACTTGTTTGTGGATTTGTCTTTTTGGTAGTCTTTGGGTAAGGCAGAAAGGTCACTTTTATGTTAGTGTAGTAAGCCTGTAAGAGGAAGATACTCAATGAGATGGATTGACATAGTAGTTGAAACAATGGGCTCAAACAAAGCAACAATTATGAGAATGGTGTAGGTTGGGACAGTTTTTGTTGCTGTTGTTGTTATTGTTGTAAATGGGATTGTGATGAGTTGGACCTACTTAATGGCACCTAGCAAGTAAGGCTTGCAGGCACAGAGGCTGTGTTTGATCTATTCTTTATCCCCCAAAATGTTTTTCAGGGTGTAGGACAATGAGGATAAGTTTATAGGACAACTTGGCTAGGACATGATTCTCAGTGGTTTGACAGATATTGTGTAATCATCCTCCATGTTGTGATCATATTTGAGCAGCCAAGCACTTGAAAGAAGAGTTTTTTGTGGGTGTGACCTGCACCCAGTGCATATGGATGTTCTGACAATGTTCGCCTTCTCTTTTGATCCTGCATTTGACTTGTTATTCTCTGATCTCCAGTTTTTTGACATGAGCCATCAGCCTGCCATCTGACCTGAACATTTAGGGATTTGCCAGGTCTTGGAGACCCATGAGCCAGTAGCTTGCTGTCTGACCTGCCAATTTGGAGATCATCAGCTTCTGCAACTACATGAGTAAGTAGCCACCAGCCTGATGCCTGACCCACAGAGTTGGGACTTGCCAGCTTCCAGAACTTCATGAACCATTTCCTTGAAGTTAATCTCTCTCTCCTTCTATAAGTGTGTGCATGTGTGTGGGAAAATCTATCTATCTAT
>NW_006921610.1:2767975-2770261 GCF_000298275.1 Orycteropus afer afer | reverse complement strand
ATGTATGTATGTGTATATGTATATGTATGTATGTATATGTATGTATGTATGTGTATGTATGTATGTATGTATATGTATGTATGTATGTATGTATGTATGTATATCTCACTGGTTCTGCTTTTCTAGGGAACCCAGACTAAGACAGGACATGTAGCAAGAAATCAATAAAGAGTTGTTCATAGATGACCTTTTGATTTGTATTTTATTACCCAGAGTTACTGAAATGATAGACTGCCTGATATGTTCAGTGTACCAACTGGCTAAAAGGAAGTGTAACTTTATAATGCTTAAAGCTTAGTCTACATTTCCTCTAATAAAATACTTTTATAATTGGTGCATGGATCTATTCCTTATAAATGAATAAATTGTTTAAAAGTATGTTTATGAAATGTTCTATTGTTCCACAGATTGTTTAGATGGAGGACAGAAAAATTGGGTCAATAGAATACAGAGAGAAATAAAGAACTGGAAAATTTCTAATTGGATCATTGTAGATAATGGATAATTATTTTCCTTTTTTGTATAGGTATATCCCTGCTGTGTTGGAATTTGATGCCTCTAACAATAGGCAATAGTTTTAATTGAATACTTTGCATTTCACAAATATATCATCTTGACTCAAATTTGAGAACACATTTAATGGAAAAATCATTCAAATTTAAGCAGTGTACCTCAGTAAGTAATTTGGATGAAACCTGATTACTGAAGGTGTTTATTTCAACTTGATTATTCTTTATTGCATTGTGTTACCAATTTATACTTATTAAAATGCTAATGTTCCATGTTAATAAAGGATCATAATTAAAATTTTTAATTTTCCCAAATTGAGTAAGACTGAAACATTTACAAGAAATCCTACTTGCCTATGTACTAAATAATGTAACATGAGACTTCAAAATAAGATGACCAGAAGCAATTTGGGACTATAAGCTGTACTGGCAGGTTTTCGTTTTTCTTGAGTCATTTGTGAAGCTTGCCTAGAAACTTCTAAATAGCTCGTCTGTAAATATTGACGGATAAGGGTGGAAGCCGAATCTTTAGCTATATGTAGCCACTCTAAGCTTAATTCTTCATTCTCACTCTACCTTGGGTCTGTTACATTAGCCCTTATTTGTGCTGATAGCACCAAAAAACACTGTGTATTTGTAAACACATTTGATAAATTGCTGTATTTGGTAGGAACAGATGTTGGTTCTAAATATTAATATCCTTAGTGTTGCTGTTTCACAACAGAAGCAAAATTTTTTGTAATGATTATTTGAAGTGCTTTTAATGGGAATTAAGTCTTTGCCACAGCACTAAATTTACACCATTGTTGTACTTTCTCAGGTTAAATATTCATATTGTGATATCATTACATATCTTGTCAGAAAGTATTTAGGGACATATAGCTTGTTTATGATTTAACTGAATACTTATATACGTACAAATAATCAGAGATGTTTATGAATTTACATGAACCAAGTGGATTCCAAATGTAAAAAGAAAATTAATTGCAGTTATACAATTTTAAGTTACTTGAAAGTCCTTTAAGAGAAAAAATAAAGTTTTTGTTGCCCTCTTACATATTTACATTTTATCTTACCACCAAAATGTATTGTTGCCTAAGTCTAGTGTTAGGAATAGGCACCATGCAGAGGTGTCTGAAAAATAAAATAATTTAAATATAAATTCACTGTTTTTAGCTGCCATAGTCGATCTTGACTCATGGCAACTTCATGTGTGCAGGGTAGAATTGTTCCATAGGGTTTTCAAGGATGTGATCCTTTGGAAGCAGATCAAGGAATGCAGCCTTTCCAGGCAACTCTAGGTGGGTTTGGGTTGCCAGCTTTTTGGTGAGGGGTTAAGCACTGTGGCATCCATAAATCCAATAGAGATGTTTCTGTCAACTTACAAGATATGGGTTATAATGCTTAAGTACGACACTAGAAGGTAATGTAGAATGTACCACTGCTCCACCAGTTATGAGTAACAATGTCAGTCATTCACAAGGAAGATAATTGGGAGTGAGCTTCATAGCAGCTAAAGACTGACATCACTTCCTAGTTACTTGGTATTTGCGGGAAACATATACACCAGTGAAGACTTTTGTGTATTGGTGAGACTTTTTTTTTTTTTTAAGTTTTTCCCTTACATTCTGAATAATGTGATTCTGTTTGATAAATACTTGATATGAGCAGTTCTTATTTTATCTTTAAATTTTATTTCTTAGGTCTAAGTGGTTTGATATAAATTATCTACATGGAATGGTGTCCCGGGGTGGTGCAAATGGTTAAGTGCTTGGAA
>NW_006921610.1:2765670-2767770 GCF_000298275.1 Orycteropus afer afer | reverse complement strand
TGCTAGTGGCAAAATGTCTTACCCACCATACCACTAGAGCTCCACAGTTTCTAAAGATGCTGTAAAAATTACTACAAACCTGATGGCTTAAGACAACAGAAATTTATGCTCTCACAATTCTGGATGTCAGATTCAGGTGCCTTATAAGAAAAACTTGGTTATCTAGTTCTGAAAAATCAGCCACTGGAAACCATATGGAACACAGTTCCACTCTGACACACATGAGTTTGTCATTAATTAGAATGAACTTGATGACTTTTTTTTTTTTAGTTTTATATGGGACCAGAGAAATTAATATGGAAGCAGTATAAATGGTATTCCTTGAAAAATCTTTAATTATGAAATATTTCAAATATGCAGAAAATTATATAGCAAAAGCCCATATACCCACAATCCATTTTAACAGATACTGCTTTATGGTTATTTTTATTAAAAGAAATGAAACATCTGAGATGTATTTAGCACCCTTCCTCCCCGTTTCTTCTTCCTTCCCTCCCTTTCTTTCTTCCTTCCTTGTGACTAGTGTGATTCATTGCCAGGCATGTCTCTCTCTATATGCTTTTTGATGTAGGTATCTAACCATAAATAATACAAATAATTATTTTGGATGCTTCTTTATTTTATACAAATGATATGCTAAAACAAAACAACAACAAAAAACTCACTGCCATGGAGTCGGACATCATAGTGACACCTCCTTGGGTTTCTGAGGTGGTATCACTACGGAAGTAGATTACCCAGTGTTCCTTCCAAGGAGGGGCTAGTGGGTTTGAACTGCCAGCCTTCTGGTTAGCAGTCAAATGCCATAGCCACTATGCCACCAGAGCTCCTGCTTATCATTTTGTAACCAGATAATTTCACTTAACTTGTTTTTGAGATTTATCCAGCAGTGAGTTTGGTTTTCTGGTTTTGGAAGTGAAAACTAATTCAATAAAGGGATACTAGAAGTAATTTTATAATGATAAAGTTGATAACATAAATAAAGTAAACTAATTCCTTGAAGGCATAAATTAACAAAATTTACTTAAGAATAAATAGATAATATGAGTAATTCTGTATCTGTTAAATAAATTAAATTTATAGTTAAACATCTTAAAAAAAAAAAAAAATCCCAGGCCTAGATGGCTTCACTGATGAACATTACCAAGAATTTAAGAAATAAATAATACCAATTCTATGAAATCTCTTGTAGAAAATAGAAGAGAAGGAACATTTCCTAACTCATTTATAAGATCAGCATTATTCTAATATCAAAATCAGAAAAAGATATAAGAAAACTACATATTAATGTCCCTTATGAACATAAACACAAAAATCCTCACCAAAATGTTAGCAAATCAAATCTACCAGCATATTCAGATAATGATACATCTTGGCCAAACTGAATTTATCCTAGGAATTCAAGGCTCATTTATTCCAAAATCAATCAATGTACTCAATTGTATTAATAGACAAAACTAGAAAAAAAGATTATTTCAGTATATGTAAAAGCATCAACAAATTTTAACATCCATTTGTGGTATAAACTCTCAACAAACTAAAAATAGAAGATAAACTTCAGATAACATTAAACTTAATAATGAAAGATTGAGTGTTTTCCTTTTAAGAGCAGGAACAAGGCAAGAATGTCATTTCTCACCACCCTCAGTCCTCACTTATTAACTATCTCCTTATCTAACACTTCACATTTACAACATTAATAAAAAGTCTATTATCTGACCATTTTTTGCATTAATGATATATGTATGGCAGTAACAAATGCTGAAGTGTGAGATGAGAATAATGCTGGTTGTAATGAATAAGGTTATGTGTTAGCTTGCTGGGCCATGATTCTCAGTGGTTTGGTAGTTATGTAGTGATGTAGTCATCCTCCATTTTGTGATCTGATATGATCATCCTCCATTTTTGCATTGCGCTGCTGTTATCATAATGACCTGGTCTGTGGACTCTAACTGTGTTGATTAGTGGGTGTACTCCTATTTAATATTGTTCTGTAAAATCTAGTCAATGTAATAATAATAATAATAAAACCCAAACCCACAACCATCAAGTCAATTCCAATTATGTTGTTGTTGTTGTTATGTGCCGTTGAGTTGGCCC
>NW_006921610.1:2759380-2765570 GCF_000298275.1 Orycteropus afer afer | reverse complement strand
CCAGCCTTCTGGTTAGCAGTCAAGTGTTTAGCCACTATGCTACCAGAGCTCCTAATTCCAATTATAGAGACCCTTTAAGATGAGCAGCCTTCTTCCATAGAGATTGACAGCCTTGGAAATTCTATGTGGCAGTTCTACTCTGCCACATAATTGGAATTATAGAGACCCTTTAAGACAGAGTAGAACTGCCACATAGAATTTCCAAGGCTGTCAATCTCTATGGAAGAAGGCTGCTTCATCTTTCTCCCACTGAATGGTGGCTGATGGGTTGAACTGCCAACCCTTTGGTTAGAAGCTATAGGCTTTAAGCATTACACCACCAGAATTCAAATTTGAATAAGGCAAGAAAAATATATAAAAAGCATATTGATCAGAAAAGAAGAAACAAAACTCTGTAGATGATATGATTGTCTACATACTGTTGTTGTTAGGTGCCATTGAGTCAGCTATGACTCATAGCAACACTATGCACAACAGAACAAAACACTGTTTTGTTGTGTGCCATTTTCACATTCTTTGCTATACTTGAGTCCATCATTGCAGTCACTGTGTCAGTCTTGTCGATGGTCTTCCCCTTTTTCACTAACCCTCCACTTTAACAAGCATGACATCTTTCTCTAGAGAATGATCCCTTCTTACAATATGACCAAAGTAGGTGAGAGGAAATCTAGCCATTCTCACTTCCAAGGAACATTCTGGCTGCACTTCTTCCAGGACAGATTTGTTAGTTCTTCTAGCAGTCCATAATACTTTTAGTATTCTTTTCCAATATCACAACTCGAAAACATCAATTCTTCTTCAGTCTTCCTTATTCATTGTCCTGCTTTCACATGACTATGAGGTGATTGAAAACACCACGGCTTATGTCAGGCACAGCTTATTCTTCAAAGTGACGTCTTTGCTTTTCCACATGTTAAAGAGGTCTTTTGCAGCAGATTTTCCCACTGGAATACATCTTCTGATTTCTAGACTTCTGCTTCCATGGGTGTTGATTGTGGATCCAAGTAATAAGAAATCTTTGACAATTTCAATCTTTTCTCCATTTATCATGATGCTGCTTATTGGTCCAGTTTTGAGGACTTTTGTTTCCTTTGTGTTGAGATGTAATCCATATGGCAGACTATAGTCTTTCATCTTCTTATCAGTAAGTACTTCAAGTTATCTTCACTTTCAGCAAGCAAGGTTGTGTTGTCTGCATATTACAGATGATTTATGAGTTTTCTTCCAATCCTGATGCCATGTTCTTCTTCATATAGCCCAGTTTCTTGGATTATTTGCTCAGTATTCAGTTTGAATAAGTATGGTGAAAGGATACAATTTTGACACACACCCTTCCTGATTGTAAACCATGCAGTATCCCCTTGTTCTGCACAAACAACAACCTCCTGGTCAATCTACAGGTTCCTCATGAGTCCAATTAAGTGCTCAGGAATTCCCATTTTTTTTTGCAATGTTATCCATAATCTGTTATGATCCACAGAGTTGAAGGTTTCTGCATAGTCAATAAAACACAAGTCAACATCTTTCTGGTATCTTTTTTTTTCAACCAAGATCTGTCTAACATCAGCAATAATATCCTTCATTCTATCTCCTCTTCTGAATCCATCTTGTATTTCTGGAAATTCCCTGTCAATATACTGCTGCAATTTTTTTTTAATTATCTTCAGCAATATTTTACTTGCATGTGATATTATTGATATTGTTCGATAATTTCCACATTCTATTGGATCACCTTTCTTTAGAATAGACATAAATATGGATCTTCTCCATTCACTTGGAGAGGTAGCTGTTTTCCAACTTACTTGGCATAGATGAGTATGAGCCTCCAACATGGCATCCAGTATCCATTTGTTGAAACATCTCAGTGAGTATTCCATTCATTCCTGGAGCCTTGCTTTTGCCAATTCCTTCAGTGTAGCTTACAGTCTTCCTTTAATACCATTGGTTCTTGATCATATTCCACCTCCTAAGATAGTTGAACACCTACCAATTCTTTTTGGTACAGTGACTCTGTGTATTTCTTCCATCTTCTTTTGATGCTTCCTACATCATTCAAGGGAGCTCTGGTAGTATAGTGCCTAAGGCACTTGACTGCTAACTAGAAGGCTGGTGGTTCAAACCCACCAGCCACTCCTTGGAAGGAAGGTTGGGCAATCTACTTCCGTAGTGATACTGCCTCTGAAACCCAGGGAGGAGTTTCTATGAGTTGGGTCCAACTCGACAGTACACCACAACAACATCTTTCAATGTTTTGCCCATAGAATCTTTCATCTTTGCAATGAGGATTGATTTTTTTCTTCAGTTCTTTCAACTTGAGAAATGCCAAGTATGTTCTTCTTTACTGGTTTTCTAACTCCAGGCCTTTGCACATTTCATTATAATTGTCTGTCTTTCAGAGCTGCTCTTTGAAATCTTCTGTTTAGCTCTTTTGTCTTGTTATTTTTTCCATTTGTCTTAGCTACTCTTCCCTTAAGAACAAGTTTCAGAGTCTCTTCTGACATCCATTTTGGTCTTTTCTTCCTTTCCTGTCTTTTTAATGACCTTTTGCTCTCTTCATGTGTGATGTTCTTGATGTCATCCACAATTCGTCTGGTTTTCAGTCATCGGTGGTCAGTGCGTCAAATTTATTCTTCAGATGGTCTCTAAATTCAGGTGGGATATAATCAATATCATATTTTGTTTTTTGTGGACTTGTTTTAATTATTTTCAGATTCAGCTTGAACTTGCATATGAGCAATTGATGGTCTGTTCCACAGTCAGCTCTAGGTCTTGTTTTAGCTGAAGATATTGAGCTTCTCCATTGCCTCTTTCCACAGATGTAGTCGATCTGATTCCTGTGCATTCCATCTGGTGAAGTCCACGTTTATAGACACCATTTATGTTGTTGAAAAAATGTATTTGCAATGAATAAATCATCTTTCTTGCAAAATTTTATCATGTGACCTTGGTGTCCTTTCTATCACCAAGGTTTTATTTTCCAACTACTGGTGATTCTTCTTTGCTTCCACCTTTTGCATTCCAATCACCAATAATTATCAATACATCCTGATTGCATATTTGGTCAATGTCAGACTGCAGAAGTTGGTAAAAGTCTTTGATTTCTTCATCTTTGGCTTTAGTGGTTGGTGTGTAAGTTTGAATTATAGTAGTATTAACTGGTCTTCCTTGTAGGTGTATGGATATTATCCTATCACTGACAGCATTGTACTTCAGGATAGATCTTGAAGCACTCTTTGTGATGATGAATGCCACACCATTTGTCTTCAATTTGTCATTCCTGGCCTAGCAGATCATTTGGTTATCTGATTCAAAATGGCCAAAACAGTCCATTTAAACTCACTAATGCCCAGGATATTGATCTTCATGCATTCTATTTCATTTCTGACAACTTGCAATTTTCTTAGTTTCATACTTCTTACATACCAGGTTCCAGTTACTAATGGATGTTTGCCGCTGTTTCTTCCTGTTTTGAATCATGTCCCATTAGCTAATGAATATCCCAAAAGCTTTACTCAGTTCACATCATTACGATCAATTCTACTTTGAGGAGGCAGCTCTTCTCCAGTTGTACTTTGAGTGCCTTCCAACCAGAGGGGCTCATCTTGAGCACTACATCAGACAATGTTTCAGGGCTATTCCTAAAGTTTTCCAGTATGTATCAGACAGTGTTTCACTGTTATTCATAAGATTTTCACTGGCCATTTCTTTGAGAAGTAGATGGCCCCTTCCTTCTTCCCAGTCTGTCTTAATCTGGAAGCTCTGTTGAAACCTGTCCACCATGGGTGATCTTGCTGGTAATTGAAATATGGTTGGCATAGTCTCTACCCTCACTGCAACATAGAAGTCACAATATTATGACAAACTGAACAGATGAGTGGTGGATTGTCTACATGGGAAACCTCAAATAATGTACAAAAAATTTCCTAGAATTAACAAATGAGTTTATCTAGGTTTCAGCAAACACAGTCAACCTCTAAAAATCAACTGTTTTTCTGTACTTCTTTTTTGTTTTGTTTTGTTTTAATCTATATATTCTCTTCTGTAGCCAATGATGCAACAACAGCTATAATATTCCTTAGGATACTGTAGTTAGATGAAAAATATCTGAAAAGCTGTTTTTGCCTTGTGCCATTGAGTCATTTCCTATTCATGGCCACCCTATGTACTACAGAGTAGAATAGTGTTTCCTTGGCTGTAATATTTATGGAGGGAGATCATCAGCTCTTTTCTTTTACAAGGCTGCTGGGTGGATTTCAACTGCCAATCTTTAGGTTAGTAGTTTAATGCAAACAATTTGCACTACCCAGGAATCTTTTGAAAAGATATTGTGTCCTAATCCCTACAATCTGTGAATGTTACCTTGTGTGGTAAAAGATATGATTAAGTATCATGAGATGGGAAGATTATCCTGTATTGTTGAGGTAGACCCTTGATAATGCAATCATAAGTATCCTTAAAAGATGGAAGTAGTTACAGAGTTCATATATACAAAGAGGGGAAGGTGATAAGAAAATGGAATAGAAAGAAATTTGAAGATACTTGCTTTGAAGATGGGAATGATTTGGCCACAAACCAAGGAATACTAGCAACTACCAGAAACTGAAAGAGGAAAGGAATGGGTTATTCCCTACAGGGTCCATAGAGAATATTTCCCTGCTGATAACTTGATTTCAGAATTTCACCTCTAGAACTATGAAAGAATAAATTTCTGGTTTAAGTCACTAAATTTGTGGTAATTTGCTATAGCAGCCACAGGCATGTATAATAGACTTTCAGATTAGTAAACAGTTCTTTCACTTCACACTCCTCAAATCATTCAACTTTAGTGTAACATATTTTTCAACCTGGGATATTGTTTGTTTTGGTTGTTAGGTGTCATGGAGTCATCTCCATCTGACATCAGCAATGATATCTCTCATGCCACATCCTCTTCTGAATCCAGCTTACATTTCTGGAAGTTCTCTGTCAATATACTGTTGTAAACATTTTTTACTTATCTTCAGTAAGATTTTACTTGCTTGTAATATTAATGATATTTTTCAATAATTGCCACAATTTGTGGGATAACCTTTCTTTGGAATGGGTACCAATATGGAACTTTTCCAGTCAGTTGGCCAAGTAGTTGTCTTCCACATCTCTTGGCATAGCCGAGTGAGTGCCTCTAGTGTGGCATCTGTTTGTTGAAACATCTCAATGGGTATCCTGTCAATTCCTGGACCCTTGTTTCTTGCCCCTTCCTTCAGTGCAGCTTCAACTTGTTCCTTCAATACCATTAGTTCTTGATCATATGCCACCTCCTGAAATGGATGAACATCGACCAGCTCTTTTTGGTACAGTGATATTGTGTATTCCTTCCATCTTCTTTTGATATTTCCTGCATCATTCAGTATTTTGCCCATAGAATCTTTCAATATTGCAACTTGAGGCTTAAATTTCCTCTTCAGTTCTTTCAGCTTGAGAAATGCCAAGTGTGTTCTTCCCTTTTCGCTTTCCAACTCCATGTCTTTGCACATTTCATTATAATAATTAACTTTGTCCTCTCAAGCTTCTCTATGAAATCTTACATTTAGCTCTTTTATCTTTTTATTTCTTCCATTTGTTTTAGCTACTCTCCACTCAAGGGCAAGTTTTAGAGTCTCTTCTGACATCCATTTTGATCTTTTCTTCTTTTCCTGACTTTTTTTTAAAATTATTATTATTTATTTATTTTTATTGTGATTTGGGTGAAGATTTACAGAGCAAATTCACTTTTCATACAGCAGTTTACATATACTGTGTCTCATGACATTGACCACAGTTTACCATAATGCAACAGCTCCCCTCCCACTTCTTCCCCATAGTTACCTCTTCCCAGTGTCTGTCCTTCCATGGACTCCTGCTCCCTGAGCTGACTCCCTGTGTATAGGCAGCCCTTATTTCTCAATGAATGTTCTCTCCAAGGAGTGTATCTACTTCAGGTAAATATTCAACTCATATGCCGGTCTTCTGTTTGGCTGGAAAACACAGGTGTGAGTTCAATTCCAGACCTGAAGGGCAGCTAGGAGCCATAGTCTCAGTGGTTCCACCAGGCTCTATTGGACCAGAAAACCTGCCCCCCCCCTTTTTTTTCTCAAATGATTTTGAGTTTTGTTCCACATTGTTCTCTCTCTCTATCAAGGATCTCCTACACAGATCCCCTTCCAAGTGGATG
>NW_006921610.1:2755254-2755782 GCF_000298275.1 Orycteropus afer afer | reverse complement strand
TGATTCCAGCTCTTCTTGGTGGTTTTTTATCATTGGCTCATTGGTGGAGAAGGATCTAGTGGCTCTCACTCAGTAAGGTAAGTTGTAGGATGTGTGGGTGTAATTGTGTCTTTTGGGGACTGTTGTTGTCTCCTACTCAATTAGACACAAATTACAATTGAATGACCTTCAAAAAACTAAAAGCACATGGACAAAAATCAAACCATGTAATCATACAGGAATAGTAACCAAAAAAGGAAAAAAGGGAAAGAGAAGAAGAAAAAACAAGAAAACCTGCAATATCTGGAGATAGGGCACTAAGAGAAAAAAAGTAGAGGAGAATAATGAAGGAAAAAAATGGGAAAAATGCAAAAAGAAAAATACACAACTGGGTTACCCACGAGAAAAAAGCAGGAAAAAATAAATAAATAAATAAAATTTCAACCAGGAATAAGGAAAAGAAAAAATGCTGAAAACTAGGACCTGGGAGGGGAAGATTAAGAATAATAGTAAAAAGGACAAAAATATTAATAATAATAGTTGTTTTAA
>NW_006921610.1:2748284-2753354 GCF_000298275.1 Orycteropus afer afer | reverse complement strand
TCCATGTGCATACGTGCCATTTGTGTTGTTGACAAAAGGTATTTACAATGACTAAGTCATTGGTTTTGCAAAATTCTACCATGTGATCTCCAGCATTATTTCTTTCTCCAAGGCCAAATTTTCCAGATACCGGTGATTCTTCTTTGTTTCCAACTTTGGCATTCCAGTCACCAGTGATAATCAGAACATCTTTGCTGCATTATTTGGTCAATTTCAGACTGCAGATGTTGGTAAAAGTCTTCAATTTCCTCATCTTTGGTTTTAGTGGTTGGTGCATAAATTTGAATAATAGTATGAACTGGTTTTCCTTGTAGGTGTGTGGATATTATTCTATCATGGATAGCATTGTATTTCAGAATAGATCTTGAAACATTCTTGTGACAATGAATACCACAGCATTTCTCTTCAATTTGTCATTTCTGGCATAATAGATCATATGGTTATCTTATTCAAAATGGCCAAAACCAGTCTATTTCAGCTCACTAATGCTTAGGCTATCAATCTTTATGGTTTCCATTTCATTTGACAACTTCCAATTTTCCTAGATTCATACTTCATACAATCATGTTCCAATTGGATGTTTGCAATGCATCAATGGATGTTTGCAGCTGTTTCTTCTCATATTGAGTCATGGCCACTTCAGCAAATGGAGACCCTGAAAGCTTTATTTTATCCATATCATTAAGGTAGGCTCTTCTCTGATGAAGCAGCTCTTTCCCAGTCATATTTTGAGTGCCTTCAGACCTGAGCAGCTCATCTTCTGGCACAATATCAGACAATGTTTCAGGGCTATTCTTACAATATTTCAGTAATATATCAGATAGTGTTTCACTACTATTGATAAGGTTTTCACTGGCCAATTCTTTGAGAAGTGGATGGCTTCTTCCTTCTTCTGAGTCTGTCTCAGTCTGGAACCTCCACCAAAACCAGTCCGCCATGGGCACTCCTGTTGGCACAGCCTCCAGCCTCACAGGAACATACAAGCCAGCACAGTACAACAAACTGACAGACAAGTTTGTCTCCCTTAGCTGTTCCAACCACTCAGCTCACTTTCTGGGCTACCCCCACCTGTTCCTGCTGGCCCTGTCTGCTGCTGCTCCCTGCCACCTGGGGGCTGTCCTCCACCTACCTTACCTGTTCTGGCCACCGTCTCTGCCTGTATCTGTATATGTGTTCTTATTTGAGAAAATAGAGTCTTTCTTTTAAGTTTTGTGAATTAAGTTATACCAGATAGGGTAGGTCTTAATCCCAATCTCTTCTGAGTTGCTGTTAGGGGCCCTAGAGGCAGCTCTGACTCCTAGAAACCCTTGTGCAACAGAACAAAACATGGCCCTGTCCTGTACCATCCTCACAATCCTTGCTATTAATGGGCTCCTTGCCCACTAATACGGCCACTATGTCAATCCTTCTCATTGAAGGTTGTTTTGGTTAACTAGTACTGCTCTAACAGAAATACCACAAATGGAATGCTTTAACAAACAAGAGTTTATTCTTTTACAGTTTTGGAGGTAGAAGTCAGAGTTCAAAGTGCCAAGCTCTAGCGGCTGGGTGAAAACCCTTTGACCTTGGCTTCAGCTCTGCCCCTGGCTCCTGGCCCTCAGAAGCTGGAGGCTTTCTTTGCTCAGGCAGCTGCTGGCTGCTGAGGCTGACAAACCCAAGATCAACAAGTACAAAGGCACAGTCCTGATGTTACCAAACCACACAATAGGCCATTAACTCAAGTCCATTGAAATTACCAAGATCTGCAGAGGATGACAGACTACTGGATGAAGATTCAGCTACATGCAGGGTTCAAGGGTGAGTACAGTGGATTTACTATGTAGAATATTTTGACTTATCAATATTTTATTTACTAGCTTTTGACATTTTTCAAACTTTAAAAGGCCATTTACAATATGAATATTGTAAAATTAAATTTCCCATGTTTCCTTTTAGTTTCTTTTTGTTGTTTCATGATAGGATTTATTTTTTCAGTTTCATTGTGGTGAAAATATGAATAACAAAATATATGCCATCTCAACTATTTTTATGTGCACAATTCCATACCATTGATTACATTCTTCAGTTGTGCAACCATATCCATTATCCTTTTCTCAAACGTTCTATCATTATTAACATAGACTTAGTGCTCCCCTAAGCAAAATCTTCTCTGTTTTCCCTAACCTCCTATCCCAGGTAACTGCTAACCATCTTTGGTTTCTATATAGTTGCTTATTTCATATAAGTTGAGATCATACAATATTTGTCCTTTTTTTTGATTGACTTATTTTACTCAGCATGGTATTTTCAAGATTCATCCTTATGTTGTATGCATCAGGACTTCATTTCTCTGTATGACTGAGTAGTATTCCACTGTGAGTATATTCCACATTTTGCCTATCTGTTCATCTTTTGATGGACATTTCAGTTGTTTGCACCTTTTGTGTACTGTAAAAAGTGTTTCTTTGAATATTAGTGTACACATTTCTGTTTACCTGCCTGTCTTCACTTGTTTGGGTAGATAGGATTGGGATTGCAAGTTCATATATAGTAGTTCTTTGTTCAGCTTTGTCAGGAATTATCAAACTGTTTCCCACAGTGTCTGTACCATTATACATTCTCACCCAGAATGGATGAAGATTCCAGTTTCTCTATAAGCTCTCCAACATCTATTTCCTTTGATCATTGCCATTCTTGCAGGGATTGGGTGGTATCATATTGTATTTTTGATTTCCCTCCTAAACAAAAGGTCAGTGGTTTGAACCCACCACTCTGTGGAAGAAAGATGAGATGGTCTGCTTCCATAAAGATTTACAGCTTTGGAAATCCACTTGGGATCGCTGTGAGTCAGAATCTACTCAATATCAGTGGATTTATTTTTATAGTTTTTGTTGTTGTTGTTGTTGTTATTGTTGTTTTAGCAATGACGAATGATAGGCATCGTGGTGATACAGTGGTTAATTGCTTTGATGCTACCAAAAGGTTGGTAGTTAGAACCCATCAATGGCTCTGTGAGAGAAAAGACCTGATAATCTCCTTCTATAAAGATTACAGCCTAGAAAATACTATGGAACAGCCATACTCTGATATACAGGGTCATTGGAAGCAATCTACTTCCATAGAGGTACCACCTAGTAAACCCAAGGAGAGGTCGCTATGAGTTGGGAATGACTTGATGACAATAAGGTTTAAAAAAAAAAAATTATATCAAACATCTTTTTATATGCTTACTGGCCTCCTTTTACTATTTTTATTGTTTGATGAGACAAAATAAATGGTCAATTTGAAGACTCATACACCATTTAGTATTATAGGAAATAGACTATAATGATAAAGATAAAGGATGAGTTAGTTCAAGGCCTTCCAAAAAAGAGTTACTGAGATGACCCTGCCAGTGTGGAGAATGGATTTTTGTGGTAAAAAGACTGTGTTATATACAAGTGTATTATACTAATTTGGGAGATGAATTTTACAACATAAATAGAGTAGAATACATGGCTTGAAGGTATTTAATATTACAGAATCTGAAAGAGTTGAAGATTAACTGGCTGGGAGAGGTATGGAAAGGCAGAAGTTAAGACTGACTTCTAGATTCTAGCTGAAGAAGTCAGTGGGTAAGAAGAAAGAGGATTATGGGAGGGAGGACATAAATTCAAATTTGGTCAGGTTGCATTTGATAAACCTGGGGGAATTATACATATTAAATTACTAAATACATCTATTGATTACATTCATTCGATTTTTTCATTCAAGAGATGTTGGTTAAATGCCTTCTCTGTGTCAGGCACAGCTGAAGATCTGTATACCCATTTCCCTGTTGTAACAAGTGAGACAGAAAGATGGAGCACATGTGAATATACTTATAATTTATAAAGTATATCTAAGAAGAAAGAAGGTGAATAAGGCTTAAAATAAACATTTACCTGTGCACAGACAAAATAGGCTAATAATAAATTGAGACCAAAAAATAGCCAAAGAAGATGTATTTGATGTATTATTTTCTGAAACTTTTTTTTAAAAAAACTAAATAAATATTCAACTTCAATATTAAATCAGACTGTACCCTTTCAGCAAGGCTATAATTTATTAACAGAACTTTTAAATGTTTGAATCACTTCCTTACTATCCTTGCCATTTTCTTTTGTGCTAAAACTCATTGTGCTATTGTTTAGAATCTCAGGATGATTCAAATTCAGGGATATAATATAGAAATTAAAATATTTCTTATTCTGTTACATGAAATAATTAGGTGATATTTTTATATATGGAGCTCTGCTAACTAGAAGGTTGGTGGTTCAAACCCACCAACTGCTCTATGAAAGGAAAATGGTGCAGTTTATTTCTATAAAGATTTACTCTCTCAGAAACCCAATGGGGGTTGCTATGAATTAGAATCTACTTGATGGCAGTGAGTTTGAGGTTTTATGTTTTAGTATGTTGACTTTTCATTTAGAAATCATTTTTTTGAAGAATTACTGATATATTATACTGTGGTAATGCTCTCAGAGAAATAGATAACAGAGTTAATAGCTTGTAATTATCAAAGCAAAGGGGACCAGAACAGATCGAGGAGTCAGCCGCAGTGACCCAGGTGAAGAGAGGGAACCCAGGCCATGCACTACAAGGAGTGAGTCAAGAAGGCAGGGAGAGGAGAGAAAAGGCAAAGGGGACTGGAACAGATCAAGGAGTTAGCCACAGGGATCCAGGTAAGGGTGGCTGGAGGAGTTTCCAACAGCTGAGGAAGACAAACTTGTCTGTTGATTTGTCCTACTGTGGTGACATGTTGCTGTGAGTCTGGAGGCTGTGCCACTAGTGTTTCAAACCCAGTGGGGTGCACCTGTTGCACAGGTATTAGCCCGGCTTGAAGACTGAGACAGGCTAGCAAGAAGGAGGAGGCCATCCACTTCTCAAAGAACTGGCCAGAGAAAACCTTATGAACAGCAGAGAAACGCTGTCTGATACATTACTGTACAGCTTTATGAATAGTCCAGAAATATTGTCCAATACAGAGGAGGAAGATGAGTCAATTAGCTTAGAAAGCTCTCAAAGTAGGACTGGGAAAGAGCTGCATTATCAGAATAAAATCAGCCT
>NW_006921610.1:2739826-2745869 GCF_000298275.1 Orycteropus afer afer | reverse complement strand
TTCCAATTGCCTCGTATGCATGTGAGAGCTGGACAATGAATAAGGAAGACTGAAGAAGAGTTGATGCTTTTGAGTTGTGGTGCTGGCAAAGAATGCTGAAGGTCTCATGGACTGCCAAAAGAACTCACAGATATGTCCTGAAAGAAGTGCAGCCGAGATATTCTTTGGAAGTGAGGATGGCCAGACTTCGTCTCACCTACTTTGGTTATATTGTCAGAGGGGACCATTCCCTGGAGAAGGACATCATGCTCGGTAAGGTGGAGGGTCGACAAAAGAGGGGAAGACCTTCGAAGAGGTGGATTGATACCGTGGCTGCAACAATGTGCTCAAGTGTAGCAAGAGTCATGAAGCTGATGCGGGATCGGGTGGTGTTTCATTCTACTGTGCATGGGGTCACTATGAGTCGGAAGTGACTCAACAGCACCTAGCAACAACAACAACAATTTTCAAGTCAATGCCAATTCTTCAGCTTTTATCAAATTGGAAAGAAAAAAAATAAAATAAAGCAATTGAGTTGTTTCCAACTCATAGCAACCCTTTAGGACAAAGCAGAACTGCCCATAGGTTTTCCAAGGCTGTAATCTTTATGAAAGCAGACGGCCACATCTTGTGCCTGCAGAGCAGCTGGTGGGTTCAAACCACTAACCTTTCAGTTAGCAGCTGAGCTCTTTAAGCATTGTGCCATCAGAAATTCTTTTACCAAATTACTGCTACAAAATAGACCCATAGTTAAAGTGTTTCTAGAACATACAGATGATAATATTCATCTGAAAATAATAGCTGTGAAGTGAAAATAAATCTTTTACAGGTGTAACTTGCTCAGATCTTTTGAACTGAGAAAGTTGCATCAATGTGGCCAAGTACTCAAAGAGAGTAGCTTTCTTAAGCCGCTTAAATGTAAGGTATTTTCAAACCCAATTACTACCTCTTTTCTAAAATCTATGTATGTTAGCCAATAGCATTTACCTTAAATGTTTCCAGAGGTCAATATTTAAGCAACCTTATTTTCCCATTGGTGAATTTACTTATTAAAATGTCACTTAAGTTATTTTTCAAGGGCATCTAATTCTGCCTTTACGTGCTTGAAAAATATGATCTCAGTTGCAGAAATAGGGCAGGCATTTGTGACTCCAGTCCTTGATTCAGGTAATACATTGATTAGGGAGCAAACTGAAACTGACTTAAACAATAAAAATAATTTACTGGTGCTCTGGTAGCATGGGAGCTCTGCTAGCATAGTGGCTAAGACACTTGACTGTTAACCAGAAGGCTGATGGTTCAAACCCACCAACCACTCCTCAGAAGGAAGATGGGGGGCAATTTTACTTCTGTAGTGATAGTGCCTTGGAAACCCAAGGAGGGGTTGCTATGAATTGGGTCCGACTCGACAGCACATAACAACAACTACACTGGTAGCATAGTGCCTAAGGCACTTGACTGCTAACCAGAAGGCTGGCAGTTCAAACCCACCAGCCATTCATCAGAAAGAAGATGGGGCAATCTACTTCCATAGTAATACTGCCTCAGAAACCCAAGGAGGGGTCGCTATGAGTCAGGTCCGACTCGATGGCAAATAAAAACAACAGCATACCGAAAGGTCCAGAACGTTGGCAAACTACAGGTACAAATTAATTGGGACTTCCACTCCATCTTTCTATGATTCCTTGGCATTTCCTTCCTAGCTGTTGTCCATATTTCCACAATGGGTCAAAAGTTCTATAGCAGGTCCTGACCTCGCTGATCAAATTGTGGTCAAATAACATTCTTGGAACCTGGACCAAGGACAGTTCCACACAAATCAAATGGACACTGCCAAAGAATGTGAAATTAAATTAATATTGGGGTGAAAACTCCAATATGAATTTCAGGTCCTGCCATGGGTCCTGTCAAATTTGTAAGAAAATACAGCTTAGTACTTTACATGGTAGTAATTCAAGGAAAAGAGATACTGTAAAGGGTCTTTTTATCCTTAGATGTGATTGTGTACTAAGATCTTTTTATTTAAAATGAAAATGATAAAGCTCATTTTGAAGGATGCCACTAACTCATGAATTCAATTAAAATAATGGACAAATAATTTTGCTTTTAGAATAGTACACTTTTAGGCATATCTTCATCTTTGAAGTTTCAAAAAGCAAAGATGTCATTTTGATGATTAAGGTTGTCTAGCCCAGGTGATCTTCTTTTCAATTGCCTCATATGCATGTGAAACTTGAGGCATGAAAAAAAAAAGACAGAAGGAGAACTAATATATTGGAACTGTGGTCCTGACAAAGAATACTGAATATACTCTGGGTTACCGGAAGAACAGTCTTAGAAGAAAAACAACTAGAATGGCCTTTAAAAGTGAGGATGGCAAGACTTCAACTAACTTACTTTGGACATATCATCAGAAAGTACCAACTTCTAGAAAAGAATGTGCTGTTTGGTAAAGTAGAGGCTCAGTGAAAACAAGGGAAACCCTCAAAGAGATGGACTCAAATGATCACAAAGATGGTTCAGGACTGGTGAATATTTTGCCTGTAGGTAAGGTTGTCATGAGTTGGAGTTGAATCAAGGGCAACTAACAATAGCAAGTATATCTGGCTCATAATAACTAGGCAAGGTTATGACATGGATAGTAGTTTTACTTCATAATACTACTGTGGTTATTTTGAAAAGGAGAAGAGACCATCTAAATGAGCCCAGGTTTTCTCCAAAGATCCCACTGGTTGATTTAATGTAGAAATCAGGCAATTATAAATCAATATTTACAAACTCCTTTAGGGAAACAAGTTTTATTTGGTGTTAATCTAGCAGCTTAGTCAGCATTAGGCTTCTTTGTATTCAAAACAGAGTACTTAATGTGACAACATTATTTCATTTACTTTGATTAGGTCTCTCAATTAGGACATCAGTATATTTAAGATAAGTGATGACAGGTCTTGGAAGAAGTTGAAACAGTGACATCATTACAGGAGGGTGTTGAGGGTGCAGACCACACTGGGTGACATTACCAGAAGGGGTAACACCAAAACCACTGTCTATACAATTTATGTGCAGTGTTTGACCAGAAATTTTATTATTTTTTAAAAAAATATTATTGTTAGTTATAACAACATAAGCCCAGCTGACAAGTATCTATACACCTACAAGGCAATTATGCTAATTTACTTTTTGAACCTTCTAATGTGCTCTGGTCAGAGCTGTCATTATTACCCAATTACAATGACACTTTTAATCGTGGTTTCTTCTCTAGTGATACAAACACACATTCTTATTTTCATTGCTGTCAGTGATTTTAGAGTCACTGATTTTGCCAAATTTTCTGGTGTTTTAGCTAAAATACTGTGATAATTAGTATTTGTGAACCTATATCAATATGTTTCTTAATAATGAAGTAGTAATTAAAAGAAAAAAGGAAAAAGTTAAAAAAGGCTTCCACTCAGTTATTAATAATGCTGTAATTCAGCATAGAAAGATTTTACAAAGCTATTTTGTTATTAGCATTCATATAATCTAAGAAATATAACATTTAAGAAATTTACAGTTATATTTATCACGTATTATTCTTTGATTAAAATTGATAATAAACATTACTAAGGATTCTGTATAGTCTATTATCAGAGGAAGTCCATGGGAGGGGTTGACACCCTGAGTTACTGCACTGGGTAACACCAACCACAGTGATGCTATTAAGTTGAAAATCTGAATTAGAGACATACCATCTTTCTCAACTATGGTTTAATGCCACAGAAGAACTAAATGAGACATCATTTGTGTTCATGTCTTAATATTGCTTAGCACAAAATCTCAAATATGACTCATTCAACTATCCTTTCCTTAATATCTATTATGCATATGAAACTTTTAAGGTGCTTAGCTTCCAAGCTCTTAAGATCTAATGAGGAAGGTATATGTATGAATAGAAACTAAGCACTGAAGAGAAATACGAATACAATTTTGGTAAAAGAAGGAAGAAAGAACAATTCAAATGTCGTGGAAGATGAGCAAGATCTTCCTAGAAGAAGTGAAATTTCAATTCAAGTTTAAAAGGTGAGGACAGCAGTGATAAGTGGATGTGTGACAGGACTCTATTTTTCCCCAGGAAAAATAAAGAGTAATATCATAAAGTCAGGAATATATGCAAAAGTATGAAGCATAGTAGGAAGTGATGCTTAAAGGTATATTATGTCTAAATATATAATGATAAAGGTCTTGAATCTTATGCCAAGGCATTTAAACTCTACTCTATACGAATGTACAGAAGAATGTCCAGTAAAGGACTAAAGGATTATATACAAAAATGCTTAAAAAGACTAATTACTTTTTTTTTTTTTTGGTATTGTTATTTGGGTGAAAGTTGACAGAGCAAATTCATTTTCCATACAGCAATTCATACACATTTTTATGTTATGACACTGATTGTAATCCCCATAATGTAACAGCTCTTCCCTTTTCCTTCCTATGGTTACCTTTTCCTTTTGTCCTTCTTTCCTATACATCTCTGCCCTCAAAGCTATCTCCCTGTGAAAATACTACCCTTCTGATCTCCCATGATTAATTGTTCTAAGGAGTGTACCTACCTGGTGTTAAAATTCTCTTGATATGCCTGTCTACTTTTTGGGTGGAAGGCACAAAAGTGAGATCACTTTCAGGTCTGAAGAGTGACTAGAGGCCATAGTTTTGGGGGTTTTCACCAGTTTCTATCAGGCCAGTAAGCCTGGTTTGTTGTATGATTTTGAGTTTTGCTCCACATTTTTCTCCCACTCTATCGAGGATCTCCTGCACTGACCCCTTTCCAAGGGGTTGACAGTGGTAGCTGGGCACCATCTAGTTCTTCTGGTCTCATGGTCATGTAGGCTGAGGTCCACTAGTCCCTTAGACTAATTGCTTCCGTGCATTCTTGATTTTCTTTATTCCTCTTTGCTGCGGACAAGGAGAGACCAATTGTTGCAACTATACAGTCACTTGCATGTTTTTAAGACTCCATTTGCTTGTTACTACAGTGTTGTTATGTGCCATGGAGTCAGACCCAACTCATAGTGACCCCTCCTTGGGTTTCTGAAGCAGTATCACTATGGAAGTAGATTGCCCAACATTCCTTCTGAGGAGTGGCTGGTGGGTTTGAACCGCCAACCTTCTGGTTAGCAGTCAAGTGCCTAGGCACTATGCTACCAGAGCTTCCCTTACTAAAGTAGGATGTAAGAAAATGTTTTTGTGTAGTTGTTGTTGTTGTTGTTAGGTGCCATTGAGTTGCTTCCAACTCATAGTGACCCCATGCACAGCAGAACTAAACACCACCCGATCCCATGCCAGCTCCATGATCCTTGCTGTACTTGAGCCCATCATCACAGCCACCGTGTCAATCCATCTTGTCGAAGGCCTTCCACTCTTTCATCGACCCTCCACCTTTCCAAGCATGACCTCCTTCTCCAGGGAATGGTCCCCTCTGACAACATGACCAAAGTAGGTGAGACGAAGGCTGGCCATTCTCGCTTCCAAGGAGCATCTCGGTTGCACTTCTTCCAGGACAGATCTGTTATTTCTTTTGGCCGTCCATGGTACCTTCAGCATTCTTCACCAGCACCACAACTCAAAAGCATCAGCTCTTCATCAGTCTTCTTTACTCATTGTCCAGCTCTCACATGCATATGAGGTGATTGGAAATATCATGGCCTGTGTCAGGTGCACCATACTCCTTAAGGAGACATTCTTGCTCCTCAGCACTTGAAACAGTTCCTTCACAGCTGACCTACCCAGTGCTACATGTCATCTAATGTCCTGACTGCTGCTTCCATTGGCCTTGACTGTAGAACCAAGCAACGTGAATTCTTTGACAACCTCAATCTTTTCTCCATTTATTGCGATGCTGCTTATTGGTCCAGTTGTGAGGATTTTTGTCTTCTTTATATTGAGATGTAATCCATACTGCAGACTGTGTTCTTCAATCTTCATCAGTAAACGCCTCAAGTCATCCTCACTTTCAGCAAGCAAAGTTGTATCATCAGCGTATGTCAGGTTGTTAATGATTCTTCCTCCAATGCTGATGCCATGTTTTTCT
>NW_006921610.1:2739140-2739726 GCF_000298275.1 Orycteropus afer afer | reverse complement strand
AGATCAAAATGGATGACAGAAGAGACTCTGAAACTTGCCCTTGAGTGGAGAGTAGCTAAAGCAAATGGAAGAAATGACAAGATAAAAGAATTGAAAAGAAGATTTCAAAGAGCAGCTTGAGAAGACAATGCAATGCCAATTACTATAATGAAATGTGCAAAGACCTGGAGTTAGAAAAGGGAAGAACAGCTTCAGCATTTCTCAAGCTGAAAGAATTGAAGAAAAAAATTAAGCCTCAAGTTGCAATATTGAAAGATTCTAAGGGAAAAACATTGAATGGTGCAGGGAACATCAAAAGAAGATGGAACAAATACATACAGTCACTGTACCACAAAGAACTGATCAATCTTCATCCATTTGAGGAGGTGGTATATGATCTAGAACCAGTGGTACTGAAGGAGAAGTCAAAGCTGCAATGAAGGAATTGGTGAAGAACAAGTCTCCGGGAATTGACAGCATACCCATTGAGATATTTCAACAAATGGATGCCACACGGGAGGCACTTACTCAGTTATGCCAAGAGATTTGGAAGACAGCTACCTGGCCAACTGACTGGAAGAGATCCATATTTGTACCCATTCCAAAG
>NW_006921610.1:2733238-2734571 GCF_000298275.1 Orycteropus afer afer | reverse complement strand
AAATATGGATCTCTTCCAGTCAGTTGGCCAGGTAGCTGTCTTCCAAATCTTTTGGCATAACTGAGTGAGTGCCTCCCATGCGGCATCTGTTTGTTGAAATATCTCAATGAGTATTCTGTCAATTCTCAGAGCCTTGTTCTTCACCAATTCCTTCATTGCAGCTTTGACTTCCTCTTTCCGTACCATTGGTTCTAGATCATATGCCACCTCCTTAAATGGATGTGTAGTATATTATGCCAATTGAGCTTGATGTCCCCTGCAACCATGGTCCCATGCCCACAGGTCCAACAACTTGTTCCCTCAGGGTGATTGGCTGTGGCTAAGAAGTTATTATAACTTTGCCCCTGTTAGTTCTACTTATATGGACATTCTTATAGCACATACAAATACATATGCAGAAATATCATCTTCCAAATTTATATATGGTTATTGGTATATTACCTTTTGTCTAAACATACCTGATCATTCCACCTGTCTACCTATGTATCTACCTATAGATTAACGTTTGTCATTCCTGATAGCACAGTATTATATATTTAAAAGTGTTTACCTTCTTATCTATCCCTCTTGTGCACCCCTCTGTGTCCTTCTTTCCCTTAGTGTTATTGTGTTGGTCCCTTGCTTTTGGTATATTGCCTTTTCCTTCACACAAAACAATACTCGTCACTTACCTATCAAGCAATTTTTCCTCCTCTCCCTTCCCATCCCTAGTAGCCAACAAAGAAGCCTTCCTTCCATATATAAACATTTCCTTGACTTGTTAGCATAGTGGACTAATACAATATTAGTCCTTCTGTGATTGACTTATTTCACTCAGCATAATGTTCTCCAAGTTCACCCATGTTATGTGGTGTTTCATGGAGTCTACTTTACTCTTTAGTGTTTCATAATATTCTATTATGTTTATGTACCATAGCTTGGATATCCATTCCTCTGTTGATTATCACTTAAGTTTTTCCCAACTCTTTACTATTGTAAATAATGCTGTGATGAACATGAGTGTGCATATATCTGTTCGTGTCCTGGCCCTCACTTCTTTAGCATATGTACCTTGTTAGGGAATTATTGGAACAAGTGGTATTTCTATTTCCCACTTTTTAAGGGCTCACCATACAGATTTCCACAGTGGTTGTATCATTTTACAGTATATAGACTAATAACCCTCGGCTACATTAAAAATTGAAACTCTGAAAAATTTATACATACAGTGGAATACTCTGTAGTAATAAGGAACAAGGATGAGTCTGTGAAACATGTTATAACCTGGATGTCTGAGGACATAATGTTTTTGTTGATGTTATGTGCCGTCGAGTCAGACCCAACTCATAGCTAC
>NW_006921610.1:2723613-2727638 GCF_000298275.1 Orycteropus afer afer | reverse complement strand
AAAAAAAAAAAAGAAGTATCTATATGTATATGTACATTCAGATATGTGTGTATGTGTGTGTGCACATATGTATTCAGAGAGGGCAGTTACTGATACTTCTCAGATGCAATGAAACACCTTGAAAGAATGGTCTTCTGGGTTTGAAGGCTTAGGTCCTTAGTTTCAAGGGACAGTTCAATCAATTGCTACCACAAAATTAATGTTCTTTATCTTAGTGAGTTAAGTGGCATCTGGTGTTTTAAAGCTTACAGGCTTACATCTAAGACACAGCTATTGGTTTCTACTCATTAGGAGAAAAAGAATTATACCAAGTTCTCAGAGAAGAAACTAGTCTATAGATCTGTTTGTGTACAAAAGCCACAGCCTCGTTTACCCTAAGACCAGAAGAAGTAGATGGTGCCTGGCTACCACTACTAACCATGCTAAAGGGCCACAATAGATGGACCCAGATAAAAAGAGAGAAAATCATGGAACAGAATTCAAATTCTTAAAAATTCCAGGGTTACTGGACCAACTGAGCCTGGAGGACTCCCTGAGGTATCATCCTGAGATACTCTTTAAATCTTGAAATTATCCCCTGAGGTCATCTTTTTGTGAAATAACAGATTGGCACACAAAATTAAGCATATTACCTTTGATTATAGAACTCCATTCAAAAACCATCTATATGAGTTCAAAAAGGTCAACAATTACTCTAAAATAAAGACGAGAAGACAAGGGGAACAGGGAAAGTAACCAGGACACAGTTAATGAGAATGTTGACACATTGTGAAGAATGTAACTAATTCCACTAAATGATTTATGTAGAAATTGTCAAACAGGAGCCTAATTTGCTATGTAAACATTCACCAAAACACAATAAATATTATTAAAAAATTTGGAACTCTGACATATTCCAATTCTCAAGGAAAAAGAGGAAAAGATAGAGTGAGAACAGTTATCAAATATTAGTGATTTCTATTTTCATAGTGTCAATGGCAAGAAAAGGACGGGTCTGAATTGAGAGATAAGTTCAAAGTGGGATTAATATAATTCAATGACATTAAAGATTAGCCTTGGTGGCTCAACGATTAAGATCTCAGCTGTGAAACAGAGGTTGGTTATTTAAACCCATCAGTCGTTCCATGGGAGAAAAGATCTGGAGATTTCATTCTTTATATATTACAGCTGAAGAAACCCAATAGGGCAGTACTACTGTGTCATATAGGGTCACTATGCGTGGCAGTCAACTCGATGGCATTTACAACATCAAGGGTGAGCTAAAAGTTGAACTCAAACATAATCATGGCTAACACTGCTAATTGCTTTTAAAGATTTATTCTCCTTTCTTAGTTAATGAAAGAGCCCAGAGTTGGGCACATTGCCACACAGCTAAAGGACTATATTTTATAGCTTCCATACCTTACTGTGACTATGTGACTACATTCTATGCTATGAGGTGTAAGTGTCCCTTCTAGAAATTCTCATTAATGAGAATTATTTATTTCCTTCTTCCATTCCTTTCCTTTCAGTGGCTGAGATGTGGATGGTATGAGCTAAAGCACTACCAACCATGTTGTACTTTGAAGTAGGGGCCAAATACTAGGTGTGATGCTCCTGAGGATCAGCAGCAGATTAATAGCAGTCTGAGTCTTTGCTGTCTTCAGTCCCACCACTGAGGACTGAGAGTGCTTACTCTGGATGCCTTGTACATGACATAGAAATAAGATAAAAATATCTTTTTAGTCATTCTTATTTTGGGGTTTTATGTTATATGGACCTAAACTAAATCTAATTCAGTGACAATCAGGTTTTATATCTAAGAAATTATATAGCAGTCGGAGTTACATTAGCAAACAACCCCCAAATTTTAATGGTTCAAAGCAATAAAAACTTTTTTGTAATGTCACATGACCATGTCTAACTTTTTTTTTAATTTAATTTTTGGTGAAAATATACACAGCAAATCTGCTCCCATTGAAGTTTCTAAACATAATGGTCAGTGATATTCGTTATAGTTTTCACATTGTGTCAAATTCTTGTTATTTCTGCTCTAGTTGTTCTACTTCCATTTACTCAATTTTCTGGTCTCCCATCTTTCTCACCTATGCTTTATAATAGTTGTTCACCCTTTGTCCTTATACAGTTTTTTTTTTTTTTTTAAGATGTAATACTCAATGGTGAAAAGCTTTACTCTTTGGGCTAAGGGGTCACTTAGTTTAAAAGTGATTTTAGGGGATAGTTTCAATTCAAGATTTGAGAAGCAACTCAAGGCCATAGTTTGGGGACTCCTCCAGCCTCAGTATATCCAGTAAGTCTAGTTTCTTTTAGAATTTGAAGCTCTGTTCCACATTTTTCTCCCTTTTTATCAAAATTCATCTGACATGCATAACTTTAAGGGGGTATGGAAGTGTCAAATTTTTGTGTGCCAGAAGAAGAGATCCGGAAATATTGGTGATCATCATTAATATTTGTCACACAAGTTTTAAATGATGTTATTAACAAGTAAAAAAAAGTAAGAAAGAGGGACGGAAGTAGAGGCAATGAATTTAATTATGACCATCTTGCCTGTTTAAATAAGGTTTTGTATATTCAATACAAAAGTGAACATATGGATATAGTGTTTGAGTGACACTAGATGTAGGGCATTTATGTACATATAGTACATATGTATGTACACATTTATGTACATGTAGAATGTAAGTCAATGGTGAGAGAGCACTAACTGAGGCCATTGTAAGTAGAGAAGAAAGTATGTGATAGAATACTGGAGACTTATTTCATTTAAGTACACAAAGGGAGGAAAAGGAGCTAATGCAAGAGCATGAATCTGGTTAGAGACTGCTAGCAGAAAAACCAGGAAAAAGCTAGGTAACATAATCCAGGTGACAATTTTGCAGAGAAGTGACATCAACTAAATAGAGAAATTATATCAATTATAGTATTTGAGAAAGCAGGTTTCAGAGAGTTAGTAGTGGGATCAGATTACAGTGAGTTATGGAGAAAACGAGACAAGATAGGACATATGATCTGAAAGTAGCAGTGAGGTTTTTGGAGACTAACAGGAAAAAAAAAAAGATAAATTAGTACACACAAGAACCCAATCTATCTTATATATGTCAAGGAAGATGTAAATTTTAGAAAGTAGCATTTTATTGGAGTCATCTAACTTTATAAGAACCCACTTGAAACCAGTATTAAATATTGAACCAGCCCATCACCCTGCATTTATACTGTTTTCTGTGAGACTTTCCTTGGTAGAAATAAAACAGTTACACAAAGGACATTCTAATAATTTCCCCCCAGTGAGATTGTAGTTTGCAGGAAAAAAATGTCATAAACCTAGTGCCATAAAAGTAAAAACTCAAAGTAATCTAGTAAATACGGAGGAACAAACAATGGTGATAACCAAGATTGAACTTCTAAATGGACTAGAGTGATTCTCAGCATAGTTAATAAAAAGCCTAGTCTGCCAGGATGGTCTCTTGATAATCAATTTCCTCCCTAGCACACTGCCCTTTATATGATCCACCTATCTCACAACTAAACTAATTTTACCTAGCAACAGAGATTTTTTTTTTTTTTTCTTAACTTAATTTATTTATTTCAACATTCTTATCTGTGCTGGTTGTAGAACTGGAGTGAATACCAGGTCTAAATACTAATTGTACTAATTAGGGACAAATATAAAAAGATAGACAATAAATATTTAAACCTTTATGTAAGTCAAGTTATTCTATACTTTTACTCAGTATATGACAAAATCATAACATAAACATTTGAGAGACTGAAAAAATCCATCAATGATCAGTTAAAAATTTGAAATATAAGGAATATCAATAAATAGCAATAGTTACAAACTCTAGATGAATTAAGCTGAATTTCATATTTGATAATATAAAAAATCTTTTTATGTTTAAAGAACTAAATAGCATCATATACATATAGTATATATATTGTTGTTGTTGTTATGTGCCGTCGAGTCAGCCCCGACTCATAGCGACCCCTCCTTGGGTTTCCGAGGCAGTATCACTACGGAAGTAGGA
>NW_006921610.1:2720690-2723118 GCF_000298275.1 Orycteropus afer afer | reverse complement strand
GAGTGGATGGTGGGTTTGAACTGCCAGCCTTCTGGTTAGCAGTCAAGTGCCTTAGGTACTAAGCTAGCAGAGCTCCTATCCTAGGCATTAGTGAGCTGAAATGGACCAGTTTTTGCCATTTTGACAGACAACCATATGATCTACTATGCTGGGCGTGACAAATTGAAGAGAAATGGGATGGCGTTCATTGTTACAAATAATGTTTCAGGCTCTATCCTGAAATACAATGCTGTCAGTGATAAGATGATATCCACATGCCTACATGGAAGACTAGTCAATCCTACTATTATTCAAATTTATGCACCAACTTCCAGAACCAAAGACAAGGAAATTGAAGATTTTTACCACTTCTGCAGTTTGAAATTGACCGAACATGTAGATGTGTTAATTATCACTCTTGACTAGAATGCAAAAGTTGAAAACAAAGAAGAATCCCCAGTAGTTGGGAAATATGGCTTTGGTGATAGAAATCATGCCAGAGATCACATGATAGAATTTTGCAAGAGCAATGACTTAGTCGTTGCAAATACCTTTTTCAACAGTGAAAACAGTAGCTATACATATGGACTTCACCAGATGGAATACGTGGGAATCAGATCACTACATCTGTGATGGAGAATCAATATCTTCAGCTAAAACAAGGCCAGGAGCTGACTGTGGAAAAGATCAGCAACTGCTCATATGAAAGTTAAAGTTGAACTTCAAGACAATTAAAACAAGTCCATGAGAGCCAAAATATGACCTTGATTATATCTCACCTGGATTTAAAGATAATCTAAAGAATAGATTTAATGCATTGAACACCAATGACTGAAAACCAGAGGAATTATGGGATGACATCAAGAACATCATCCATGAAGAAAGAAAAAGGTAATTGAAAAGACAGATAAGGAAGAAAACACCAGAATAGATGTCAGGAGAGACTCTGAAACTTGCCCTTGAATGAAGAGTAGCTAAAACAAATGGAAGAAATGATAAGATAAAAGAGCTGAACTGAGAATTTCAAAGACAAAGTCAATGATTATAATGAAACTTGAAAAGACTTGGAGTTACTAAACCAAAAGGGAAGAATGTGCTCAGCATTTCTCAAGCTGAAAGAACTGAAGAAAAATTTCAAGCCTCAAACTGCAATATTGAAAGTGTCTATGGGCAAAATATTGAATGAGGCAGGAAACATCAAAAAAAGATGGAAGGAATACACAAAGTTGCTATACCAAAAAGAATTGGTCAATGTTCATCCATTTCAGGAGGTGGTGTATAATCGAGAACCAATGGTAATGAAGGAAGTAGTTGAAGCTTCACTGGAGGAAGTGGTGAAAAACAAGGCTCTGAGAATTGACAGAATACTGGTTTAGATGTTTCAACAAATAGAAGCCACACTGGAGGCACTTACTTGTCTATGCCAAGAAATTTGGAAGACAGCTACCTGGCCAACTGACTGGAAGAAATCCATATTTGTACCCATTCCAAAGAAAAGTGATTCCACAGAATGTGAAAATTATAAAAAAATATCATTAATATCATACACAAGTAAAATCTTGCTGAAGATAATTCAAAAATAGTTGCAGCAGTATATTGACAGAGAACTTCCAGAAATGCAAGCTGGATTCAAAACAAGGCAAGGAATGAGGGGTATCATTACTAATGTCAGATGGATCTTGGCTGAAAGCAGAAAGATATTTACTTGTGTTTTATTAACTATGCAAAAGCATTCAACTGTGTGGATCATAGAAAATTATGGATATCATTGAGAAGAATGGGAATTCCAGAACACTTGATTGTGCTTTGTGCAGAACCTGTGCACAGACCAGAAAGCTGTTGTTCAAACAAAACAAGGGGATATTGCATGGTTAAAATCAGAAAGGGAGTGCATCAGGGTTGTATCCTTTCACTGTATTTATTCAATCTATATGCTAAGCAAATAATCTGAGAAGCTAACTATATGAGGAAGAACATGGCATCAGGATTGGAGGAAGACTCATTAACAACCTGTGGCATGCAGATGACACAACCTTGTTTGTTGAAAGTGACGATAACCTGAAGCAAACAGTGATGAAGATTGGAGACTACAGTCTGAAGTATGAATTGCACCTCAACATAAAGAAAAGAAAAATCCTCAGAACTGGGCCAATAAGCAGCATCACAATAAATGGAGAAATGATTGAAATTGTCAACGATTTCATATTACTTGGTTCCACAATCAACACCAACAGAAGCAGCAGTCAAGAACTCAGATAATGTATTGCACTGGGCGAAATCTAGTACAAAAGACCTCTTTAAAGTCTTGAGGAGCAAAGAAGTCTCATTTAAGCAAAGGTGTGCCCAACCCAAGCCAAGATATTTTCAATTGCTCCATATGCATGTGAAAGCTGGACAACGTATAAGGAAGACCAAAGAAGAGTTGATGCTTTTGAGTTGTGGTGCTGGT
>NW_006921610.1:2707849-2719657 GCF_000298275.1 Orycteropus afer afer | reverse complement strand
ATCTCTTTCACAGCAGTGCATGTCTCTCAGGAGCACGTGTCTTTCTCTCAGTAGTGTGTTTCTTTCAGCAGCATGTCCTTCTCAGCCAGCAGTCAGAGAGAGTTCTTCCCCTAGTAGGCCTCCTTTTGAGTCTGGCAGAGTGGCCAGACTAGCCAATCATAACATCAAAATTCTGAACACCTGAAAGAGAGCAAGCCTCCCAGAACATTGCTTTGTGCCACTCCCAACAGAGATACTCCAGGTGGATAACTTTTATAATCAGGAGCTCCTCAGTTGCTCACAGCAAATTCCACCATGGACTTTACAAACACTTATGGCTAGAAAAGCTATACCAGGTAATTTACTATACCACACTCAGATTTAATGAAATGACTGTTTAGTTGAATTCCTTCCCTGAATGAAAAATTCAATTTCATTGGATTTAAAGTATTTAAAACATTAATCACAGTTAATTATATAGAAGCATGAACTTGACTCAGACTGGGAATTGTTTTATGTAATAAGCTAGATTGGTACCTGGAAAACAACCTAAACCATACATTCATAGGAAAGCATCATATACTGAGGTTGGGGGGGGGGCACACACAATGTATCTAGGTGTATCTAGGCTTTCTGTGTTGTTGCCTTAAAGTTAATCTATCTTCAATTAATTAAATTGTCATAATATCAGTCTGAGTACCAATGGGAAGAGAACATTATCAAAACACTGTCTAGAGCAATATTAGTCCATGACGGCTATTAGGAAAAATTTAATCAATTATAATCATTCAGAAGACAGAAGGAGATTAAGAATCATTGGGAAAAATTAAAGTGTATTTTAATGGGTTATAGATATCTGAGGAATCTCTGGGTGATGCAGATGGTTAAGGTGTTTGATTGCTAACTCCAAGGTTGGAAGTTGAAGTCCACCAGAGACCTGGTGTTCTAATTTCAATCTACTTCCAAAATATCACCCATTGGAAATCCTATAAAGGACAGCTCTACTGACACACATGGTGTCATCATAAATTGGAATCTACTCTTTGGCAACTTTTTTTTTTTTTTCAAATGCATATTTGTAGTGTGGTGGATCAGCTAACCAGAATGCTGGCAGTTCAAACCCACCAGCCACTCCTCAGAAAGATTGGGCAATCTACCTCTGTAGTGATACTGCCTTGGAAACCCAAGGAGGGGCTGCTACCAGTTGCTCAATGGCAGTGAGTTTGATTTGGATGATGGATCAAAAAATTGGAAGTGTGTCAATATGAAAAATAAAATAGGGTATGAAGCTAGGGGTAGAAGTTTGAATTTTTACCAGGAGAACTTTGAAAAGAAGTTGATTATAGGAGAATTCAGACAGCAAACACCCTTTGTTCTCTGTTCCTTCATTAGTATATTAACAGGTACATTTGTGTGTGGGAAGAAAAAAAAAACATATCTGATGTGTTTTTTTTTTTTTTTAATTCATGGAAATAGTATTGATTCCCTGTGGCAATTCTCTGTTTACAAGATCTTAGTTAGTGTTGAACTGATTGTATCATCAAAGAAAGGGTGATTAATTGCCATGACCAAGTAAAATCTGAAGACATTCTATTTCACTGCAAAATGTCACTCTCAAAGCCCCCACCTCGGGAATATTAAAAGTAAATAACATTTTTAAAACTCCACATTTTACAAGTAATGAAGAAGTAGGCTATTCTTTGAAGCAGGGATTCTTAATCCGGCAGGCAATATAAAGGGGTAAAGCAGTCTGGGTGTCAGACAGCAAGGGTCCTATGGGCTGCAGTAAATTGGAGAAAGTGTCCTTGTTTGAAGGAGCCACTTTAACTCACTCCAGCTCATTGTTGCCATATGGAAATTAAAGCCTGAACTTGCCAGATCTTCTAATCTTTAAAGATAAGACAAAAATCTGGACCACTATGTAAAAATCTTTTGATTTTTTCAAGTAGTGCCTTCAAAAATTTAAAAAATAATATGCTGTCCAATCAAATATATGTGGATTCAGTCTAGCTAGCTAGCTAGCTAGCATAAGGAGCTGCTACCTTATGCCTTCTGCTTGAAAGACATTTTTGTTTCAGATTTTAAAATATATTGAGGAGAAATTAAAATATCCATTAATTTTGAAAAACAGTTGCTAATATGTAATTTAGTCATGGTAATGTCCAAAGTACTGTGAGGTTCACAAACAATGAGTAAGGTATGACTGCAGGCTTTGAAGAACTTCATAAGGGACCATGTGCACACATATCAGACTAAAACATTAAATGGATGTCTAGTGATCTTGTTGCTCTTTTCATTACATATTTTTTAAAAAAACCTTCAGTGAAAAATTAAACTACTTAAAGTTCACTCTTAATGTGAGAAAATAAGTTGTATGCTATATATAGAAGTATATGGTTACTTCTATATAATAAAATTTTTGCTTCTGGGACTATTTGCTTTCTAAGGAATTAATGTCAAAATAATGTTCTTATTTTCCCTTAAAGAAGAATTTATATTATTTTTCTTTATGTACAGAGCTCTAAATTCTGTATTTGGTATTCTACTTATGCTTGATTTTAGGTGATTAGATTAATTTCTAAGTATGGTAGAAGAATTTCCTGCTGAATTAATGTGTCAGTGAACCTTCATCTTAGGTAAACAGATGAAAATTAGTTTTAAACTAGTTGACTTGAGCATAGTGGCTAAAGCACTTGACTGCTAACCAGAAGGCTGGCGGTTCAAACCCACCAGCCACTCCTCGGAAGGAAGGTTGGGCAATCCTACTTCCGTAGTGATACTGCCTCGGAAACCCAAGGAGGCGTCGCTATGAGTCGGGGCCAACTCGACGGCACATAACAGCAACAACAACAACAACAACAAGGGCAATTTTAATTGGGTGGTTCATTTGTTAGTCTTTCTCTTTGTAGTTAAGAGGGGAACTGCATTTAGGAGATGGAACAATTTTACGGAAACTATAAAGCATTGCATTTTCCTTGTGTAGTTTTGAAAGGAACCTTTCTCCAGTCAACTGAAAGAGGCAATATTTTTCTTCCCACAAATTCCTAGTAGATTTCCTTTTTTATTATCAAACCAGGATAAAATTCTTCCATTTTTTGCATCAAGCTGGCAAAAAAGGGTCATCAGAGCCACCAAATGCCAAATAACTGGTTTAATAATAACATCCTCCATCCCTCAATAGTTCTTTTTTCTCACTTACTGCTTTTTCTTTCCCTGCTTCTATTCAATCAGGGTCTACTAACTTTCTGGAGCTCTGCTCCAGGGAGCCAGACAGAGCTGTGAGTATTCCAGTTCTATCTTACCTTCTGCCAAAAACAGTTCTGAGACTAATATATACCTTGAAAGCCCTTTTGGCAAAGATGAAATTATATCCTAATATCTAGTAGATTTTAGTACTTAATTCTGTTCCCTTCCATTTCCCTTTTGACTTGACTGCTTACTTTAGTTTTCTTTCCCTTTTTGCTGTGGGCTTTTTGGGGAGTGCTCAGAGGCATCCAAAGGAAATGCTTTGTCCCAGTGATCACACAAAGTGCTGGAGAGGTTTGATGGGCTGCAACTCAGAAGGGTATCTATGACTATTCTCACCTCAACATATTATGTGTGAAGTATGTTTAGGTTTTAAGGAGCTCTGGTGGCATAGTGCCTAAGGCATTTGACTGCTAACCAGAAGTTTGGCGGTTCAAACCCACCAGTCACTCGGCAGAAGGAAGACTGGGCAATTTACTTCCATTAAGATTTACCACCTCAGAAACCCAAAGGAGGTTGCTATGAGTCGGACACCACTTAATGGCAGTGGGTTTGGTATATTTAGGTTTTACTCCACTATTGCAATCATTCTTAAAAATCTATCAGATAACAAATTAATAATTATTTGTTGAATATCTAGTATGTGCAGAGTGTATAGGCAGGATCTAATAAAAGTACAAACCCTAATCTCCAGACAGTTACCCCATAGCCAGACAGGAACACCTAGATTTTAAAAAGCAAGGAGAAGAAAATACATCATAGAAATATAAAAGACAAAAATAAGTTGGTAAAGAAAGCACTAATGCACTTCTCTGGGCCCTGTGAGCCTTAGAAATGAGAGATGAGCAGAAGAACAAATAGGGAAAGAGGGCTTTGGTGTTGGAGTTTGGTTTGGAAAAGCAGGAGAACATTCTAGGTGGTGAAAGTAACCCAAGAGGAGGCAAGAAAGGACATGTTCTATCTCACACGCTCAAGATTCCACTCTCCGCTTGGAAACTATTAGGTTAATCAGTGTTAACAAAGCATGGGATACCAGGTCAATCTGTTACTCAGCCCTCTCTACACCTATTTGCACTTCTGATGGAACAAGTATCAGTGGCCAGGCCTCTGGGGCAAATATATTTAGATTCCGGCCTCCAAGCAAGTACTTCCATTGCTTACACCTTTAGTTTTTGAAACTATGACAGAAAGAAAGAAAGGGAGAGAGAAACAAAGAAAAACAGTGGGAGCAGAAGAGAGAGGGAGAGGAGAGAAAGAAGAAAGGAGAAAGAAAGAAAGAAGGTGAGCAAGAGGGTGAGGGAAGAGAGAGAAAGAAAGAAAGAGAGAGAAGGAGGGAGGGAAGGAGAAGGAAAGAGAGAGATAGGGAGGGAGGGAGGAAGGAAGTCAAGTGATTAGCTCAGATTTGCAGTGCTGAGCAAGCTTTAAAAAATAGTTTCCTGTCTCTCTTCCCTGAAACATCTCATTATTAAAAATCCAAGTTTGGAAATTCTGATTTAGAAAAGGAAAAAGAAAAATAATTGTGTTGATTATCATAGCTTTTGGCTCTGGCACTTTATTCTAGAAGCTAAAAGGTTAAGAAAAGTATACTTGAAAGGGGAGAAATAAAAAGTAACCCCTGAAAGGAAGCCATTTTGCTTCCTAAGTAAGAAGATGAGAGAGTAGAATGACTTGAAACTCCTTTGAAGATCTTGCTTTTCATTTCTGGGAAGATTTAACGTACATACAACGTGATAGTTATTTATCTCATGGTGATCAACAGTAAGACAGATAGGGAGTTTGTACATATACCTACCTACCTACACACACACTCACCCCATAACTGAATTATACATGTGTATAATAATTGCTGTTTATTTGCTACTTATGGGTACTTTTTTAAAAAAAAATCTGTATCCATTACCTATTTTGTCCTAGCAGCTGAGCTTCTAATTACTGCATTTCTGTCAGCTGCTTTGTTTTCATTTCACTTTTACTAATTTTGTTCCAGAGGGAGGAGTTTTATTTTCACTGTTTATCACTGTATTTTTTTCTTTAGAAGAGTCGATTTCAAATATTATTTGTAAATTTATGCATTATTTACAATCCACTGAATTTACTTGCTGTGCTGAAAACTTTTGAAGCTGTTTAACGGACAGAACAATGTTTATTTTTATTTATTACATGAATAAAAAATCACTCAATAGAACTTATAAACTGTAGCTAAAATTGTAGTTTTTATGCCTGCAAGATTTAAAATGTCCATTATTCTCTTTATCCATGTATACAAAGAGATGAGTTTTTGGAAGTAAGACAGTTGTAGCTAGGCAAATCCAAGCACCTGTCATAAACACAAAATAAAGCATGTTATTCTAGTTTGAATGTTGTGTTGATTGAAATGGCAAAATTAGTAAAGGAAGAAAAAAAAAGGCACATTAGAGTTGTATTCAAGTCACCAATTAGCCTGTGTGAAATAAATGTTTATTTATAGTATATTAAAATTCCTTGTAAATTCATGTCATATTGTAGAGTTACTTTGGGAGTTGTGGGGAAAAATCGAAAGAAGGAAGGAAGTAGGGATGGAAAGAAGGCAAAGAAGGAATAAGGAAGAAACAAAAGTGGCAGGCAGGCAGGTAGGAAAAGGAAGGAAGGTAGGAAGCTTTTAGTCATTGCTTTCTCACTTCTTAGTTGCATTACATTTTCCTGGGTGTCATTTTCTACATCTATAAAATTAGGGGCTTAAAATATGCTTCCCTAGTGGTATAACAAAAAAGCACTGAGCTGCTGCTAACTGAAAGGTCTGCAGTTTGAACCTACCAACTGTTTGGTGGGGAAAGAAAGACCTGATGATTGGTTTCTGTAAAGATTACAGCCAAGAAAACCCAATGGGGCAATTCTCCTCTGTCACATGATATCACCCCACATTGAAATTGATGCCACATACTTAACAAGAAAAAGTTTGCTTTAGCTCTACATTCTCTAACTCACTCATTGGATCTCAATAAATGGCAACAGTATTTTCCGATTGGCTCTTCAAAGTTCCAGTGATTATAGAAACCAGTTTGTTAAGAGGAATGGTGCAGCAGCCTTAGTTTCCTCAACTGTGAAGCAGAGATGTACTGGCCTCACAATGTCACAATAAGGAGTGGCAGTAAAGCATTTAGTTTGGTGTCAGGTATCTAGTTTGTTGCTGGGGTTTCAGGTGTCTGGCACAACTTCAATACATAGAAAATCTTCTGTTAAACTTTACAACAACCTACCCCTGAAAGATTGACTATGAACCAATAACCATAGCATTGACTAATTGAATTTTAGAGTTTGAAGTTGACATTTGCAATCTTTTATTGAAACCTTCTCATTTTTAATGAAGGAACAGAATTTCCCAAGTTTTGGTGACTTGCCAAGGCTATTCATTCAGTTAATTTCAAAGCCAGGAATAAAATTCAAGTACTTAACTCCCAAGCCAGGAAAACTTTTTTTTCTTTCTTTCTATTTATTTTTTTAAAGCATCACAATCATTTTATTTTCAATTCTACTGGCCATCCTTTGCAATCCTAGGAAGGCTGAGCACTGGGGGAGAGCATGCAGCTGCCGGGATGGAAAGATAGAACTTGAGGATATTTCTCTTAGCTTATTGTCCACAGAAAAGCATGTAGGTAAGGCATGAGGGACCAGAAGGTATTGGATTCTCTGTTGCTGCTCAAGTGTTCTGAGTCCCACTCACAATCCTGTTTTTGCCTGGAAGATAGGTCATAGGCCATCTTACTGGCAGGCAACTAGGTTTGAAGGACTTTTCACCACATATATGGAAATACCTTGCTACTTATGCATTGATATTCTTCTCTGTGGTCATGCCTACTCAGTGCTATATAAACTATACAAACTGGAACATAATTGGACTTGCAGCCATTGGCCCAGACAAGAGGGAGGAGTGGGGCTCTTGAGCTTCACATTTATCTTAGCACTAGAGGAGTCTGGTGGAAATTCTATGACTTATCCCTTCTGTTTCCTTTCAAGGTTGCCAATAGCAGTGCAGTAGGAGAGCAAGAGTAGGGAAAATTCCCAGTCCCACCCTACTCTGAGGCTGAGCTGTTGGAAATAGGCATGATGCATTAATATCACCAACTCAAGGAGATCTCAGTTGTTTTGGCTATAGCTAGGAACTAAGAGATCCTGGGCAAATCCAAACTAAGTGACATGAAGAAAGCGTCAGCTATTTTATTCTGCTGTAAACAGAGGGATAGAAATGGGCTGTGGTTATAGGTGTTACCAAGATATCCTGGAATTCTGGTATCAAGCTTTCTCTGCCTTTTGGTGCCAAGAATACAACTCAGTCTACTCCACTGGTTTGAAGGGGACACACGTGTAGGATCACAGAAGCCCACAATGAGATATCCAGCACAGCTAGATGTCACTCAGTTCTGGGCTGGCCACAGCTGGCATGGGGCATGGCTAGCTTCTGCTGAGCTTACCAAAGCAGACACCTACAATGATTGAGGTTGTGCTTCTAGCTGTGTAAGAGGCCTAGGCACAACCCTGTGTCTCACTCGCTGTGAGTTTTTCTCTTCCAGGGCAGTTTGATTCTGGCTTCCCATACTGGTGACAGTAATGAGGGAATCCCGACTTGGCCACTTATACAAAGTCCAGAGGTGACACCCCGTAGGGAGCACCAAGGCCAGAAAAGACATTGCTGAAGGCAGGAAGAGGCCACCTGCTCATGGCTTTTTTGCAGCTATCCTCAAAGGTAGAAGAGCACTTGAAAGTTGGATGATTATTGATTGAGGAGTGAGGTAACTCCGTTCCTGGAATACCAAAGGGAGCTACTGCTCAAAGGGTCAGGGCCTGCAGCTGCTGGTGAGGGCTGGCCTCAGAAGAGGAAGCCACGGAGCAGACCTAAAGAGGTTATGGAGTGATAGCTACTCCCTCAGTTGACCCTCTGTCTCGGCAACTCCACTTTGCCAACCAATTGACTCTTTACTTACATCTGCACATGGGGAAGAGAATTGCAGAGTGAAAATGGGCTTAGGGCAAGTGCCCTTCAGAGAAGTATATATGTTGGAAGATGCAGGAGGCAATGCTTAGGAAAAACACTGATCTCACTTTGGGGCAGCTAAAAAGAAAAGACTGAAGCATTTTCCATACTCTCATTAGAGTTAGACACTAATTTTTATACTTGACAGAATTTCACAATGTGAAATTATGGCAAAAATCCACAATGATGGATGCTACTGATAAGGAAAGAAAATGGGTTCTATTAGGTTTAGAAAAGTCTGAACATTTTCATACAGACTGCAGAGGAACCTCTTAGATTAGGACACTGCAGAGTGAGGACTCTGGGTAGTGGGACTGAGGTGGGGCTTCTGCAAATCCTGGAATGCAGAAGCAATGGAATCTTCCATTTGGAAAATGGTTAGATGCCTATGAAGAAGAGGCCAACTACTCCTCTGTGCTTTTCTTCATCCTAGGAATCTTGTGGAGCCATGGTGGTGACTCTTGCATGCTGGGAACTATTGTCTTTTGGCTCAGTGTCCCCTGAGCCCTCTGCATCAGGTCTCCACCAAAGGAAGCTTGTTGCCCTGGAGCAGGGATAGTAGGGTGATTCCACGTGGGCCTGATTCTATTGTGGAAAGAGTCCAGAGTCTGCTTTGCCAGGCCTAGATATATCCAGCCTGATCTGGTCAACAATCTCTCACTATTTATCTACAGAAAGCTAGAAGCAACAGCTCCAGGGATGTAGACATCACTTTGATCTGTGAAGCATCAGGGAACAAGAAGATGGACTTGCAGTCACTGTGACTGATGAGGAGACAGAAGAAAAAAAATGCTATTCATCTCTCAAACCTCAGAGCTTGTCTCTACACAAATGCCTTGTCCATGAGATTAAGTAACCCAAGGTCATTATCATGAAGGATGATTTGCCAGGAGAATAAGCAACTTGATGCATCTCAAGCCCAAAATCCCAGTAGAACTGACTGTGCCCATGTGGGTTACTCTGTTGCCATCTTGACACTTTCCCCACCCTTATTTTACCCTGTCATTTACTGCTTTCTGAAAAATGAGGTAAGGCCTGGAGTCTACTCTGAGGGAGTAAAATTAGCCCCTCACATAGGGCCAACAGGCATTTCAACAAGGACCACAACAAACAATCTTGACCATAGGAAAGTGAATTAGGTCTGCAGTAGAATCAATTCTTTAATATTGATTTGTGTGCTCTGAGGGTGACTTGTTCTGCTTACCACCTACATGCATTGAGGTGTTTATTTGTGGAGATCTGCAGGAGGATCTCCATAGAAGGCATACTGAGACATTGTACTTTTTGTTACTAATTTCTGCAGTGTTTATTTGAAGCACAATTTGACAGCTATAGTCTCCTGCTGAGATTTGAATTATGTATTGGAATATACAGTAAAACCTGTGGAAGCTGGAACCTGTGTAAAGCAGAAACTTATCAGAGAAGAAAAACTCAAATATTTTCAATGGAATAGAGAGTGACACAGCAGTGGGACTGCACTCTGTCAAAGGTGGAAAACTTGTGACAGCCAGAAAAACAAGGCAGCCTCATTGTTGAGTTCTGGCTCTAACTGGTTTTACTGTGCAAGTTTTGAATCTGAATATTCTAATATGGATAGCTTGATCTTGGTTTATCTTGCTGTGGTCAGAAGGAAATTTATATATAAGTAGTACTTTTACCAAGAGGAAAATGGACATGGGGATTGGGACTCCTAAATCAGAAACTTATGAGGAAAATGTTCCCATAAGCAGGCCTTCAGTCCACTCTTATTCGTATCCATTGACCCTGGACCAGAAGTTCAACTTCAAAGAGGCTCAGAGTCTCGCATTGTTTACCAATCACATTGGACTCTTATTGCATATACCTTATCCTGAGATGTCATCATTATGAACTAGAAAATTAACCTAAGTCTTAAAAGACCAAATAAAGCCCTAAAGTTTCATTTGCAGTTTGTGTTGTTCACATGTGAGAGAAACAGTCCTACACTACTTGCCTTGGTGATGGTGTCAGGTTTATGGACTCATATGTACGGGACTTTTCCACAACAACACTTGGTAGAAAATGGATGGAAAAAGTACTGAATCAGGAGTCAAAATACTAGGGATTGTTTGATCTTAAGCAAATTTCTTAATCTTTCTGAGACTCAATTTCTGAATTCATAAAATAGAATAATATTTTTTTTACTTCCTTCACAAGTTTATTGTTCAAGTCAAGAATAACAGTGCTTATATAAAAAAAATTTGAAAATAATAATACAAAAAAAGTCATCATTTATCCTACATAAAAGTTTGATATAGAAGACTATTTACATGACAGTGGAAGACACTGGTAAGAATAGAGTCCAGTTCTAAAAGTAGCAATTAAAATTACTATCATATTTCATTTATTAGTAATCATTACAATATTATTATCAATAAGTCTCTGTTCAGTCACCAGTCACTGTGGTCATTGTTTAATCAATACCTATTGTTGGAGTGCCTACTATGTACTATGTAGGAGCTCTGCTGGTGTATTGCCTAAGACATTTGACAGTTAACCAGAAGGCTGGTGGTTCAAACCCACCAGCCACTCCTTGGAAGGAAGATTGGGCAACCTACTTCCAAAGTGGATCGCTATGAGTCAGATCCAACTCGAAGGGAGTGAATTTTGAGTTTTGACTATACCGGGCACTGTTCTCGGTGATTATAATAATTCAGAGGGCAGACTGGCAGCTGTCATCATGTGGCTCATACTCTAGCAGAGGACTGGAGGTAGGCTATTTATGATTTTTATAATAAATAAGAAAAATATGTAACATATTAGATGGTGACAAGTACTATTAAAAAAAAAAGTAGAGAATATAAGGGGGATGGGGAAAGTCAATCTTGGGGGCAATTTTAACCAGAAGAGTCAGGGTTCACTTTATTGAGAAGGTGACATTTGAACAAAGCACTCAACCCAGTGAATAAGTTTGCCATTCTCATATCTGGGGAAAAGTATTCTAAGAAGAAGGATGAGAGACGTTATAGTAGGTAGATCTTACAGGCAAGACATGGGCTTTTATTTTGAGAGAAAAGGGGACATTGGAGTGACGTGATCTATCCTATGTTTTAACAGTATCACTCTGGCTACTCTTGTTGACAATTGACCATAGGGAGGCAAGGGTGGCAGCAGGAATAGCAGATAAGAGTTAATTGCAGCATTAAAATCTAGGAGCAAGATGACTGGAGATTATGCCAAGATATAAGACAAGTTTACAAGTCAGAGTAAAGCTGATGTGATAGCTCAGATGACATATTATTACCTCAGCAACAACTCTATCTTCTATTTAGGGTTTACCAATAGCTATAAGTAGTAGCTTGGTATGATATTTTAAGGTATATCCTTAGAGAATAGAGACTTAACAGCATTTCTACTAGCAGTATTGTAGGTGATGTCTTTTTTTTTTTTTTTAAAGAATTGGTAGAATGTTTCTTTACCATTTTGGATTAAAAACATTTTTTAAAAAATCCTTGTGGGGAAATCAAAGGCATCCATATTGGTAAGGAAGAAGTCAAACTATCCCTATTTGCTGATGATATGATCCTATACCTAGAAAACCCAAGAGATTCAATCAA
>NW_006921610.1:2689221-2702194 GCF_000298275.1 Orycteropus afer afer | reverse complement strand
CTGTTCCACAATCAGCTCCTGGCCTGATTTTGGCTGAAGATATTTAGCTTTTCCATCACCTCTTGCCACAGATGTAGTCAGTCTGATTCCTGTGTGTTCCATCTGGTGAAGTCTACGTGTACAGCCGCCTTTTGAGCTGTTGAAAACAGGTATTTGCAATGAATAAATCAGTACTCTTGCAAAATTCTACCATGCAAGTTCCAGCATTATTTCTGTCACCAAGGCCAAATTTTCAAACTACCGGTGATTCTTCTTTATTTCCAACTTTTGCATTCCAGTCACCAGTGATAATTAAAACATCCTGATTGAATATTTGGTCAATTTCAGACTGCAGAAGTTGATAAAAATCTTTAATTTCATCATCTTTGGCTTTGGTGGTTGGGGCATAAATTTGAATAATAGTCATATTAACAGGTCTTCCTTGTAGGCACATGGATATTATCCTATCTCTGACAGCATTGTACTTCAGGACAGATCTTGAACATCCTTTGTGATGATGAATGCCAGGTCATTCCTCTTCAAACCGTCATTCCTGGTATAGTAGATCATATGGTTATCTGTTTCAAAATGGCCCAAACCAGTCCATTTCAGCTCACTAATCGTAGGATATCAATCTTTATGCATTCCATTTCATTTTTGACAACTTCCAATGTTCCTTGAGTCATACTTCACACATTCCATTTTCCAATTATTAATGGATGTTTGTTGCTGTTTCTCCTCTATTTGAATGGTGCCACATCAGCAAATGGAGGTCTCGAAGCTTTACCTTATCCATATGAGTAAGGCTGGTTTTACTCTGATAATGCAGCTCTTTCCCAGTCCTATTTTGAGAGCCTTCTAACCTAAGTGACTCATCTTCCTCCTCTGTATTGGACAATATTTCTGGATTATTCATAAAGTTGCGCAGTAAGGTATTAGACAGTGTTTCTTTGCTATTCATAAGGTTTTCCCTGGCCAGTTCTTTGAGAAGTGGATGGCATCTTCCTTCTTCTTAGTCAGTCTCAGACTACAAGCCTGGTTGACACCTGTGCACCATGTGCATCCTGCTGGGTTTGAAATATCAGTGGCACAGCCTTAAGACTCACAGCAACACATCATCACAATAGGACAAACCAAAAGTCAGGTTTGTCTTCCTTAGCTGTTTGAAACCTCTCCAACCACATTTACCTGGATTCCTGTGGCTGACTCCTCGCTCTATCCTGGCCTCCCTGGCCTTTTATACTCTTCTTTCTCCTGCTGTTCTGCCTTGGTGCTTGTGGGGCATGGCCTGTGTTCCCTCTTCTCACCTGGATCCCTGCAGCTGGCTCCTTTCTCTGTCCAGGTCCCCCTGTCATTTTGTGTCTTTTCCCTGCTTTCCTGCCTTGCCACTTGTGGGCCATAGCCTGGGTTCCCTCTCCTCACCTGGATCCCTGCGGCTGACTCCTTGCTCTGTATCAGTCCCTCTGGCCTTTTCTGTCCTGTCCCTGCTTTCCCACTTTACCGCTTTGGGGCATGGCCTGGGTTCCCTCTCCTCACCTGGATCCCTGTGGCTGACTCCTCCAGTGCTTCCTGCATCATTCAATATTTTGCTCATAGAATCTTTCAACATTGCAACTAGAGGCTTACATTTTTCTCCTCAGTTATTTCAGCTTGAGAAATTTTTAGTGTTCATCCCTTTTGGTTTTCTAACTCCAAATCTTTGTATATTTTGTTACAGTAATTGTTTTTGTCTGCTCAAGCTGCTCTTTAAAATCTTCTGTTCAGCTATTTTATCTTGTCATTTCTTCCATTTGCCTTAGCTACTCTCCACTCAAGGGCAAGTTCCAGAGTCTCTTCTGACATCCATTTTGGTCTTTTCTTCTTTACTTGTCTTTATAATGACCTCCTGCTTTCTTCATGGATGATGTTCTTGATGTCATTTCACAATTCTTCTAGTTTTCAGTCATTGGTGTTCAATGCATTTAATCTATTCTTTAAATGGTCTCTAAATTCAGGAGTGATATATTCAAGGTCATATTTTAGCTCTCATGGGCTTGTTTTAACTGTCTTCAACTTCAAGTTGAACTTGCATATGAGCAAGTTGTCTGTTCTTGCATATGGTCTATTGCCCAATCAGCTCCTGGCCTTCTTTTGGCTGGAGATATTGAGCTTTTCCATCTCCTCTTGACACAGATGTAGTCAATCTGATTCCTGTGCACTCCATCTGGCAAAGTCCACGTGTATAGCTGCTGTTTGTGTTGTTGAAAAAGATATTTGCAATGAATAAGTCATTGGTCTTGCAAAATTCTATTATGCAATCTCCAGCATTATTTCTGTCACCAGGACAAATTTTCTGACTACTGGTGATTCTTCTTTGTTTCCAACTTTTGCATTCCAGTCACCAGTGATAATTAACACATCTTGATTGCACGTTCAATCAATTTCAGACTGCAGAAGCTGATAAAAATCTTCAATTTCCTCATCTTTGGCTTTGGTGGTTGGTGCATGAATTTGAATAATATTCGTATTAACTGATCTTCCTTATAGGCATATGGATATTATGGTATCACAAGTCTATTGGTACCATTTTTCAGCAACAAGTGCTTACTTTGTGTCCCTGTGACACATTTTGGTAATTCTTACAATATTTTAAAACTTTCCATAATGCTATTGCTCATTTAATAGACTACAGGATAGTGTGAACATAACTTTTAAATGCTCCAGGAAACAAAACATATCATGTAACTCTCTTTATTGTGATATTTGCTTCATTTTGCAGTGGTCTGGAACTGAACTCACAATATCTCTGAGGTATGCCTGTACTTATATCTTGTAATGATCTTGAACATCATTTTACCCTTTTAATATAAAAGTCTGTTAATTATATACTACATTTTAAAAGTTATCACAAAATAACTGTTATTGTAGTATTTATTATAAATTTCATAAATAACCTAATTTATTAGCTTTGCACAAATTTATTCTTTAATTAAGCATTTTAAAACCTTAAGATTTTTGAACTGCTTAAATTGATCACCTTCCAACTTTTAACTAACAGATAGGCAAACAAATAAAAATGAAACCTTTTATGTTTTAAGATCCATTCTTTTCCTCCCATAAAACAAAAGTGCAAGAAGTATTTCTTTCCTTCTCAAAGCTGAATAACTCCCTTAGCTGATGATCTTCAATATTTCTTCCAGAAATCTGTTGATAATCACTGAGTTTATTGACAGGGTTTTGCCATTAGTCTGGGACTATGAAGGTAGGCAGACCCTTTGAATCTCTGAGTGAACATACTCCATACATATCTGAAACCTAATTTACTTGCCCTTTTCTTTCCCCAGTTTCATTGCCTTGTTGAGATCCTCAGACAAACCTGTACTGGTAATCATGAGATACAGAGCTGCTTCTGTCCTTGACCCTAAGAACATGTAGTATGTCAAAAACCTCTCTAGGTTCTCTTTGGGAATTTAATCTTACTTTATTCTGTAGTCTCAGTGACAGACTCAGTAGTCTAATTTTTCAGTGCTGTTCAGGGAAACAGATACATGGCAAGATGGCAAGGTGGAACTTTCCTTTTTTTTTTTTTTTTTTTTTTTTTTAAAGATGGCATGAGAAGCATTTATTTAGATGAGAAAAAGACATTTCTCTTTTCTTTATTTTGTGCTTACTAAGCCCATGTTTTTTTTTTTTTTTTTTTTTTTTGGTTTGTTCCAATTTGCTTTAGTGCTGTTTGCCAAATATTTCTGGCTCTCTGCCTGCTAGGTCTATGGCAGCATTGCACATCCTTGCCTCCTTAGAAGCTGTTTGACAGTAAGGCTTGTGATAGCCAATCAAATATGAACAAAAGGTATGTGTGTCAGGTCCAAGCAGAAACTTTAAGATTTTTTTAAAAAATCAATTATGCGTATCAAAAAGTAGGTTAGGTGACTGTTTGAAGGGTGGAAGGTAAAGAATCAGTAAAATTATATTTCTATTTTAGAATTATTTCTCTGAGATTGGTGGAGACTAGACTGGTGTGGGAATGTGTTTGCAGGAAGGGAAATAGTGTTACTGGATAAAGGGAGATTATTTATAAACTGTTGTAATTGACCAGGGGTCAGTAAGCTTTATCTATAAAGGGAAGCTAGTAAATATTTTAGGCTTTGTAGTAAATATTTTAGGCTTTATAGCCCAGACAATATCTGTCACTACTATTCAACTCTGCTGTTATAGTACCAAAACAATCATAAATGGTATCTAAAGAAATAGGTATGGTTGTTTCAATAAAATTTTATTTATAAAACCAGGCAGCAGGCCAGGTTTGCATCACTGGCCTAGTATGCTGACCTTTTATAGACTGCAAAGAGCTCTGGTGGTGCAGTAGGTAAGGCATTTGGCTGCTAAGTAGAAGATCAGCAGTTCAAACTCACCAGGTGCTCTGTGGGAGGAAGATGAGGCAATCTACTTCCATAAAGATTTACAGCCTTGGAAACACTATGGGGGTCAGTCACTAAGAGTTGGAAACAGCTTGATGGCAGTGGTTAATACACTGTATCTGTGCTAAAGCAATAGTAATGGGATTGAAGAGGAGAGAGACAGTGATATTTTTTGAGAACCTGCTTTGCACCAGATGTGCTTCAAAGTGCAGACACACATAGTGAACAAAACAGACAAAAATTCCTGTCTGAATAGAGTTTTTATTCTAGGAAAATTAAAAGAATACATTCTACCGTATAGTTCACGTATTAGCAGGGGAAAAGAGATAAGCATGTTATAGGTGTTGTTGTTATGTGCCGTCCAGTAGGACCCTATGCATAGCAACCCCTCCTTGGGTTTCCGAGGCAGTATCACTACGGACAATAAATGGAGAGAAGATTGAGGTTGTCAAAGAATTCACTTGCTTGGTTCTATAATCGATGCCAACGGAAGCAGCAGTCAGGACATTAGACGATGTGTAGCATTGGGAAAGTCAACTGCGAAGGAACTGTTTCAGGTGCTGAGGAGCAAGGATATCTCCTTGAGGACTAAGGTGCGCCTGACACAAGCCATGATATTTCCAATTGCCTCATATGCATGTGAGAGCTGGACAATGAATAAGGAAGACCAAAGAAGAGTTGATGCTTTTGAGTTGTGGTGCTGGCGGAGAATGCTGAAAGTACCATGGACTGCTAAAAGAACTAACAGATCTGTCCTGGAGGAAGTGCAGCCAGAGTGCTCCTTGGAAGCAAGAATGGCCAGACTTCGTCTCACTTATTTTGGTCATGTTGTAAGAAGGGACCATTCCCTGGAGAAGGATGTCATGCTTGGTAGGGTGTAGGGTCGACGAAAGAGGGGGAGGCCTTCAACGAGATGGATTGACACGGTGGCTGTGATGATGGGCTCAAGTATAGCAGGGATTGTGGGGCTGGCGCGGGATCGGGCAGTGTTATGTTCTGCTGTGCATGGGGTCGCTATGAGTTGGAAACGACTTGATGGCACTTAACAACATCAACATCACTACGGAAGTAGATTGCCCAACCTTCCTTCTGAGATGTTATAGGTAGAGACCAGAAAGCATACTGGTATACCCTGCTTTACATACCTTCACTTTTATGAAAGATCTACTTGTTTTCTGCTCACCAAAAGTAATTCAAAGGAATTTTCATATTCACATAAAAAAAGCATTCAGCGTTTGTTTTGCAGTGAGTGAGCCCTTCAAGAGGCAGCATGTACCCTAAGCAGCAAGAATGGAGTCTCCACACTTCTTGCCTGGGAACTACGCTCAGCATCTCAGCATCAAGACCCCATAGCTTGAACTGTATTTTTAAGCAGTATATGTTATTGTTATTTTACATTTTATGTGTTATTTGGTATAATTTGGTATGTTGCTTTTTGAGCCAAAGACCCTCAAAAATTTATGGTTTTTGCATAATGGAAAGAAGCATTAATGGTAATTGCTTCTTCACTTTATCCCATTTAGGCTTACAAATGTTTCCATAGGAATGTTCTACTTTCGGATAGTGGGGGAAACCTGTATTTCAATTCATAGTTCATTGCAGGAAAAAGGCAGTCAAGGCTTATACAGAAAAATGGGGTTAATTAGAGAAAATTTCCTTAATTACACATTGACTTTTTTTTTTTAACTCTATAAAACATATTTTATAATATACGTTCTGCTCCTTGTAATGTTTACATGGTAATCAGTGTATATAAAAATATTTGCATGTGAATGGTCTGGAGCCTCAGTCTGAGAACTGACTGCACAAGGATGAATAATGTGAGCATCCAGTTAACTGTACAAAACACACATAGCAAGGAATGATAAAATGAATGCTTCTATCTGTAGATATTAAATATACAGCTCTTCCTCTGAGTCAAGTGGTGATTTTTTCAGAAAGCCTGGATGACATCTTGTCCATTTATGGAAAATGTGAAGAGGATTTCAGTTTATTAGGAACATCTGATTTTTTCCTTCTTGCTGACCTTTGCCAGCCCTTTACGGTTGTCTGGATGCACATTTAGGCAGCCAGGAGAGTGTGGCTCCTGGTGGAGAAGAATGCAAGGAAAGCTTGTTTCCAAGTGGGGAATGTGTTCAGTGTGGTCCTGTCATGGAATAATGGTGTAAAATAGTGAAATATTGTCCTTCTGACAAGGAGGACAGAAGAGTGGATTGCAGTTTGGTTTTGCTATCCATTTTTATCCCTTGAACCACACTTGCAAAGTAACCAAAGCTTTAATGATACTTTCTTCTACACGTTGACAACTGCTAGTTATGTATAAAATATTCAGCCAGTGGCAGTATAACCAACATCTGCTATAATGAAAAATGTCCTTAAAGTCACCAGTGCCAGAGACTGAAAGAATGTTTCTTGTTTTTGGTTGAGGGGTCTTTTTCCTTCCTGTGTCCCATGTGTCTTCAAACCAATGTATTCTACATGTTGTTGTTGTTGTTATCTGTCGTCAAGTCAGACCTGACCCACAGTGACCTCTCTCTCCTTGGATTTCTGAGGCAGTATCACTATAGAACTAGATGGCCCCGCCTTCCTTCCGAGGAGTGGCTGGTGCGTTTGAACTGCCAGCCTTCTGGTTAGCAGTCAAGTGCCTTAGGCACTATGCTAGGAGAGCTCTTAGCATGTATTTTACATAGGACTTTTTTTTTTTTTTTTAATGTCAGGAGGCTTTATATAATTCAACATTATTTTATTAATGACAATATACCAGGCTCTATTAGAAGCGTGAGTGGCGAGACTTCATCTCATCTACTCTTGTCCTGGTTGTCAGAAGGGACCAATACCTGGAGAAGGATATCATGCTTGGTAAAGTGGAGAGTCAACAAAAAAAGGGGGAAGGCCCTCAAGATAGATTGATGCAGAGGCTGCAACAGTGGGCTAAAATATTGCAAAGTCTGTGAAGTTGGTATAGAACTAGACACTGTTTTGTTCTGTTGTATGTAGGGTCAGTATGATTTGGAACTGACTTGACAGACCTAACGACAACAACAACATGATCTAATATAGAGCATGGAACAAATCAATACAAATCTAGAAGAGCTCTCCATGGAGGATTAAATGTCACCAGGTGAACTGGCTTTCCGTGAAGACCAAGTAGGCCACAACCTAGGAATGGATATTTTAAGAGTATAGCCAAAGGCCAGAGAAAAATTTTCTTCACCCAGTGATGTCTCTAATGACTCCAATACTTTAAATAAATGCTACAAGCCTTGTACCATTGCAATTAGGTAAGAGAAAACCATGCCTTGCAGTGGGAAGGGAAGGAGAGACTGTGAAGGCAGGCCAGGATTTGTACTACTAAAGGGGAAGAGGGAAGAAAATAAACTTTCCTGCTGTAATTCTCCTGGCTTGTTGGTGCACATTATCCTTTCTACCTTCCTCCATTCTTACAGAAGTTCTATTGTATTGAGGTATCCAAACCCCTTTTATATGACTCCGGTGAGCTGACCTCATCTCAATTCCAATCATAGACCCTGATCTGTCTTCAGGTTTTCCAAATTTCCCGGATTATAAGACTCATCTGATAAGCTTATTAAATACATAGTTAAACCACTTCTTCTATTGATTTACTGAGTTAAGGAGCACAGGTGGTACAGAGGTTAAGTGCTCTGTGACTAACTGAAAGGTCAGCAGTTCAAACCCACCAGCAGCTCCATGGGAGAAAGATGTGGCAGTCTACTGATGTAAAGATTTTTAGCCTTTGAAACTCTATGGAATAGTTCTACTCTGTCCTACAGGGTCACTATGAGCCAGAATTGACTTGATGGCAACGAGTTGAATTGAGGTCTCAGGAATCCGTGTTCTTGCCAAACACTGTCAATCATGCTTGCCATTATAAACCTAAAGACTAAACCCACTACCATCAAGTTGATTGCAACTCATAGTGACCCTTTAGCACTTACAGAGTAAAACTAGCCAAGAGAGTTTCCAAGGCTATAAATCTTTACAAAAACAGATTGTCTCATATTTCTTCCCTAGAGCTGCTGGTGGGTTCAAATTGCCAAACTTTTGGTTAGCGACTGAGTGCTTTAATCACTAAGGCAGCAGAGCTCCATGCCTGTCATTGTTGTTAGGTGCCATCGAGTCAGCTCTGACTCAGTGACCTAGTGTTCTACAGAACAAAACACTGCCTGGTCCTGTGCCAGCCTCACAATCCCTGCTATACCTAAGCCTATCATTGCAGCCACCATGTCAATCCATCTCATTGAGGGCCTTCCCCTTTTCCATTGACCTTCCACTTTACCAAGCATGATATCCTTCTCCAGAGAATGGTCCCTTCTGACAACATGACCATTCTTGCTTCCAAGGAGCATTCTGGCTGTACTTCCTCCAGGACAGATTTGTTAGTTCTTTTAACAGTCTATGCTATTCTCAGTATTCTTCACCAACACCACAACTCAAAAACATCAACTCTTCTTCAGTCTTCTTTATTCATTGTCCAGCTCTGACATGCATACAAGGCGATTGAAAATACTATGGCTTTGGTTAGGCGCACCTTAGTTTTCAAGGAGACATCTTTACTCTTCAGCACCTGAAAGAGGTCTTTGGCAGCAGATTTTCCCAGTACAATACATCTGATGTATTGACTGCTGCTTCCATTATTGTGGCTTGTCATTAGGGAAGTGGTAATCAATGCTGATTAGGCTTACCAGTCCAGACCAGTTGTGGTTGAGTCAATTCCAACTCATGGTAACTCCATGTGTAGAACTGTTTTCCATAGGGTTTTCCGTGCTGGCTTTTCAAAAGAAGATTGCCAAGTCTTTTTTTCCAAGACATCTCTGTGTGGACTTGAACAGCCAAACTTTCAGTTAGCATTCAGGTGTATTTACTATTTCCACTACCCAGGAACTCCTGATTAGGTTCATCAGTATCTGACAAAATCGTCATATTTCTTGTTAGTCCAGAGATGGGCTGGTAACTTAAACTGGTCCATGCAAAATGATGGGAAGATCTTCCATTACAAGGTTTTTGGGAGAAGATTTTTTTTTTTTTTGGTACTGTTTTTCCTGAAGAAAGTGTGCTCCCAGTTGTTAATGATAATCACAGTATAACTTTGAGGGTAATTAGCCTTAGGATGAAGTCAATGCTGTGTTTGTGAGAGCAGAAAGCAAATGAACCAGGGATCTTAATGACAAAAGGAGCCATTCATCAATTAACCCCAAAGCCTGCCTTGCCTCTGGAGTTTTTGTTATGTGTGACAATTAATGTGCTTATTTATTAAGCAAATTGTGTTTTCTATTCCATGAAGGTAAAAGCTTTCTAATTGATACACCTGATTGTGATTTTTGTTTAAAGATGTGTTCTTGCCATTAGGAAAAATGTTTACTTTTCTGTTTGCCACAATTAGCAAGGAAAATTATAGAAACTATTAGTCTTTATCATTTCTCTCTGATATTAATTGTGGCACCTAAAGGGAAATGCTTTCTTTCTTTCTTTCTTTCTTTTTTTTTTTTTTTTTTGCATTTATACAACAAATGGAGCTCTGGTAGAGTAGTGCTAAGGCATTTGACTACTAACCAGAAGGTTGGCAGTTCTAACCCACCAGCCACTCCTTGGAAGGAAGATTGGACAATCTGCTTCTGTAGAAATACTGCCTTGGAAACCCAAGGAGGGGTCGCTATGAGTCGGATCTGACTCCATGGCAGTGAGTGAGATACAACAAAACTATTTCAGGATCATTAACTCTAACTCTTATGTCTTTGATATTAGTGCCTAGAGAAAGATAACATTGTTTCAGAAATATATAGAAGTGAGTCTATTTGAAAATAAATACAGGAAACAACACTGGTTAAATCCAGAGTATTAAACATTCCTGATGTGTAATTGGGAGCTCTGGTGGTATACTGCCTAAGATGTTTGACTGGTAACCAGAAGGCTGGCGGTTCAAACCCACCAGCCATTCCTCATAAGGAAGACTGGGCAATCTACTTCTGAAGAGATACTGCCTCAGAAACCCAAGGAGGGGTCGCTATGAGTTGATTTTGACTTGACGGGAGTGTATATTTTCAAATATAAGCTTTAATTTTCCCAAGAAAAAATGAAATGTTTTCTAAAATACCCAGTTACACATATGACGCTCATTTTATCTATAGGATAGGCTGCTGAGGCTCAGCCCCTTTCTTCTGAATGATGTAGGTGTCACTTTCACTACCAGATGTTTATTTGCATTTTGATGCTTACATATTATTGGTGGGCAGAGTGTATTCTATCACTTTTCTGTATCCAGTAGGTTACACATGAGACTGATAAGTCCCATTGGAGGCAAAGAAGGACTGGAAAGTTAGATGGTGCTGGTAAAACTCTCATGCAGTTATCATTAAGGGTATTGCTTTGGAGCCCAACTCCTATGGATTTTCAGAAATAGTTGAGTATGAAAAAAAATTTTCAAAGTATTAAGATCTCTGCTAGTCAAGCAGAGGATAGGGGAGCATTGAGATTTTGAAAGACATTTATATATAGGCTTATTATATTATAAGGTGTTGAAACCTGGGACACACTAGTTGTATTTACTGGATAGTATGGTATGTGTTATTAATGACCTTGGATAAACCTTGAGATGGTTGGTTTTATGGGTCAATTTAGCTAGGTTTTAGTACCTAGTTATCAATCAAACACCAATCTAGGTGTTTCAGTGAAGATATTTTGGGGATATGGTTAAAGCCTATGAGCAGTTAACTTTAAGTAAATGAGAGTATCCTAAATGTCATAGGTGATCCTCACCCAAACAGTTGGAAGGCCTTAAAAGCTAAACTAAAGTTCCCATAAAAAAGAGAAAATTCTGCCTTGAGACTGCAGCATCACTCCGACTGCAAGTTTCAAGCCTATTAGCCTGCCCTACAGATTTTCAAACTTGCCAGCCCCCACAGTTGGTGAGCCAATTCCTTGAAACACCTCTCTCTTGCTTACATATATAATATAAAATAATACAATATGATATGATATATGAAATATGATATATCACACTACATATAATTTATAAATATATTTATTATATTATATACTATATAAATATATTAGATATTATAATATATATTACATAAATATATTAAAAAAAAAACATTACACCACCAGAGCTCCCTCTGGTGCTCATATATATATGAGGGAGTTCTGGTAGCAGAGTGCCTAAGGCATTTGACTGCCAACCAGAAGGCTGGTGGTTCAAACCCACCAGCCACTACTCGGAAGGAAGGTTGGGCAATCTACTTCTGTAGTGATACTGCCTCAGAAACCCAAGGAGGGTCGCTATGAGTCGGGGCCAACTCAACGGCACATAACAGCAACAATATATATATATATATATTTTCCCAGGCGATATCACTACAGGAGTATATTATCCCACCTTCCTTCCGAGGAGTGGCTAGTGGGTTTGAACCACCAGCATTATGGTTAGCAGTCAAATACCTTAGGCACTGTTCTGGTTACCTAGTGCCTCTCTGACAGGAATATACCACAAATGGGACGGCTTGAACAAACAGGAGTTTATTCTCTTATAGTTCGGGAGGCTAGAAGTCCAAGTTTAAAGTGCCAGGCTTTAGGGGATGGGTGAAAGCCCCTTGACCTTGGGCTTCAGCTTGGCTCTTGCTCTCAGCCCACTGAAACTAGAGGCCTCTCTTTACTCAGGCAACTACTGGCTGCTGAGGCTAAGAAGCCCAAGGTCGACAAATAAAATGGCACAGTCCTGATGTTACCAAACCACATGGCAGGCCATTAATTCAAGTCCATTGCAAGTCCCAAGGTCAGCAGAGCACGGCAGGCTGCTGAACAATGACATGGCTACATGCAGGGTTCAAGCGTGCCATAAGCCTAGAGAGCATTCTCAAAGCTTCTTCTTATATATGGAAAGCAGACCACATCCCTAAAGCAGCCTCTCAGCTGCTTGTGGTAGATCCCACCATGGAATTGATTGCCAGTCTCATCATGGAGAATAACTACCACCAGTTGTCCAGCCACTCAACCAGGCCCAGCCAATCTGACACACAAACTTAACCACCAGAGCTCCTGTTTTCCTACTGTTTCTATTTCTCTGAATAACCCTAAATAATACAGAACTTTAACACTAACTTTCCCCCAATTCAGGACTTAAAACTTGAAGCTGCCCCTGGGGATCTATTAAATAGTACATACAAGCCAACAGACAAAGATCCAAGCTCTCCAGTGTTCCAGAGCTGGTCACAAGGACTCAGGTGTGAGGAAAATAAGATTGACAGGTAACGTAAACTCTCAGAACTAGTGTTCCTCTCCCTGACCCCTGGACTTGGCAGAGGATGAAAGGTATAAGAAAGAAAATGTTAGAAATAGCACTTTCTACAAACATACCTTCTTCCTTAATCCCTTAAGTAGTATTGAAATAGAGGGGTCACTAAAGAATTTCCCATGTAATGTGGGAACTTTCAGTTAAGTTTGATCTTCATTACAGTGACTTTTGTGCACAAAAGAGATTATTTAGAGGCATCTTTGTTTTTTTTTCAAAATCACTACTTGTTTCATTTAAGTTTCAAATTAAATCCAATTCTTCCTTATACTTCAAAGTTCCAATTACAAAT
>NW_006921610.1:2682196-2689101 GCF_000298275.1 Orycteropus afer afer | reverse complement strand
ACTTTTTATGTGGTTTGGGTGAAAGCTTACAGAGCAAATTAGTTTCCCTTCCTACATTTCATACACATTTTTTTGTGTGACAATGGTGGCATTCCTTTCAATGTAACAGCCCTCTTCCCAATTCCTCCCTGGGTTCCCCATTTCCAGTCTTCCTTCCCAGACACTTCCTGCCTTCTGAGCTTTGTATTTGGGAAATGCTGGTCTTTTGGTATCTTATTGTTGATTGCACTGAGAAGTAAGTTCCTCTCTGTTGTTATCATTCACTTTATAGGCCTCTATGTTCTTGCCTGAAAGCTGATCACCAGTGGTGGGTTCAGTTCCAGGCTCAAGCCTGGATGTCTAAGAGCTACAGTCTTGGGGATTCTACCGGTCTCGATCAGGCCAGTAAGTCTGGTGGTTTTTTTTTTTTTTTTGGTCTGTCTGTTTGTTTTTGTTTTTTGTCCTCCTACTCTCTTCTGTTCTTCTGGTCTCTCGGTAGTGGAGGCTATGGTTCATGTGGTCCTTAGTCCTTTGGACTAATTGTTGCCTTGAGTCTTTGATTTTATTCACTATTCTTTGCTCCAGATGGGGATACCAATAGTTGTATCTTAGAAGGCTGCTTGCAAGCTTTAAGACCCCAGTTGCTATTCACCAAATTAGGATCTAGAACATAGTTTTTGTGGACTGTCTTATGGCAATTGACCTAGATGTCCCCCAAGACTGTGGTCAAAGTCCCTAAGTCCAGTGACTCATTCCTTCAAGGTATTTCACTATGGCTAAGAAAGTTTCAAAACTTTGCTGCCTGTGTGCTCCTCTGTATCCTTGGGTATTTGCAGAACACACAAATACATATATAGAAATACCATGCCAAAGCTATATACACAAGTGGCTGTACTCCCATTCTGTTTCCCCTGTACTCCCATTCACCTTCCCTTGTTTAATTTGCATGTCTACCCATGCATCTGCTCATAGATGATTATTTGTTATTACTATTATTGCAGTGTTGTGTATGTAATAGTGTTTACCTTTGTAGTCGTTTATTCTTATACGCCTCCCAGTGTCTTTCTTTGCCTTAATCATGCTGGTTTTCCCCTCCCCCTTAGTGTATATTGCCTTTTCTTCATCCAAGTTAATATATCTCTATTCTCTAACTGGTGATTTACCATCTCTTCCTCTTCCATCCTTGGTAACTGTCAAAGAATGTTTCTATCTGTGTATAAATCTTTTCTTGAATTTTCTCATACAATATTTGTCCTTTTGTGATTGACTTATTTGACTCAGCATAATGTTCATTCATGATATGAAGTTTTCACAGATGCAACATTATTCTTTAACATTGCATGGTATTCCATTCATTCATCCATTGATTGGCCCTCCAGTTATTTCTCTATTTTTGCTATAGCGAATCACACTGTAATGATCGTGGGTATGCATGTATCAGTTTGTGTCATGGCTCTTATTTCTCTAGGATATATGCCCAGTAATGGGATTGTTGGATCATATGGTATTTCTATTTCCAACTTTCTAAGGAAGCACCATACCATTTTTTACAGTGGTTGTACCATTTTAAAGTACAACATCATTGTCAGGATTTGTTCTTTTCTGATGTTTTGAGCTTTGCTATTATTTCTGGAGAGTGATGATAATGCATTGCTGTCTTGATTTGCATCTCTCTAATGACTAATGATCACAAGCATTTCTTCATGTGTTTGTTAGCTGTCTGAATGTCTTTTAGTGAAGTGTGTGTTCTTGTCCTCTGATTATTTTTTAATTGCATTATTTGTCTTTTTGTTGTTGGAGTTTTGAAGTTTTCTATAAATTTAGAGATTAGTCCCTTGTCAAATATGTCATTGCCAAATCATTTTTCCCAGTCTGTAGTTTCTTAAATATTTAAAAATGCAATTACAAATTTAGTATCTTCAATTTTCTCTTAAGTACTTTTTCTAACAAACAACCATTCCCAAGTATCAAACATCTTGTAAATATAAATTAATTGAATAAACCAAAAACAAAACCAAATTCACTGCCATCAAGTCAATTCCTACTCATAGCAAACCCCACTGGGTTTCCAAGGCTGTAAATCTTTATAGAAGCAGATAGCCCCATTGTCCTTCTTTGGAGCACCTGATAGGTTTGAACCACTGACCTTCTGATTAGCAGCCAAATACCTTATCCACTATGCCATCAGAGCTCCTTGATAAATTAAATATATCTTAGTAATTAAAGTGCAATAATTTTTAAATCTCTAAAATATGCCAATATTTTTTTCACACTTGATCAAACACTCTTAACACCTCTCAGCCTAAATTCTTAAGTCTAAATCAATAGATCAGTTACATACTTAAATTGACCAACCTTTTAGATATTTTAATGTTCCAAATTCTCTTAAATATTAAGAGCAATTGAAATAACAAAAGTATAGAAATTATTTCCAAATATAATACAAAATACTAGTATTATAGATTTTATTTTCTTCCCCATCTCTATTTTTCAATGGTTCTCAAAGTGTGATCCCAGAATTAGCAGCATTACCGGGAACTAGTTAGACATACAAATGATGAGAATCTGACCAGAACTAAGGAATTATAAATTCAGTGATGGAGCCTAGCAGTCTGCGTTTCAATAAAACCTCCAGGTAATTTTGATGCAGGCTAGAGTCTGATAACTACCTTCACCTTTGATGATAAATCAACTATATCAATCCTCTGGGGTTATCTTCGCAAATGAATTTGGAATTAAATTCTCAGCTGATAGAAGTTGCATATAAAGAGAGATTTTTTTTTTTTGGCCAGGCAGGAAATGTGAGTTTTCTTATGACAATGAGTTAGTAGTAGGGACCTTATTTAAAATAGCCCATAACTCCCAATCAGTTAATAGATAACCCACATCTGCTGGAATCAAGTTGCACATTAATTATCAAATCTTATTTAAGTTTATAGCTCCCATCTAAGCAGCTTTACCACTTGATCATCTTCAAATAATCTTTTTCTTGTTTGATCCTAATCTGGATCATTTTCATGTGTTTTCTTCACTGAAAGGGCCACAGCTCTTACAGGTATATAAGTGATACCTGTTCTGGCTACCTAGTGCCACTCTGGCAGGAATATACCACAAATGGGGTGGCCTTAACAAACAGGAGTTTATTCTCTTATAGTTTAGAGGCTTTAAGTCCAAGTTCAAAGCACCAGGTTATAGGGGCTGGGTGAAAGCCTCTCAACCTTGGGGTCCAGCTCTGCTTCCTGCTCCTGGCCCACTAGAGCTAGAGGTGTTTCTTTACTCAGACAGCTGCTGACTGCTGAGGCAGAGAAGCCCAAGGTTGACAAGTAAAAAGGCACAGTCCTGATTGTTACCAAACCACACAGCAGGCCATTAATTCAAGTTCATTGTAAGTTCATTGTAAGTCCCAAGGGCGGCAGAGCATGGCAGGCTACATGCAAGGTCCAAGCGTGCCATATGCTAGAGACCATTCCCAAGGCTTCTCCTTATGTACAGGAAGCAGACCACATCCCAAAGGCAACTAACTACTCAGCTGCTTGTGGTAGCCCCCACCATGGAGTTGATTGCCAGTCTCATCATGGGGAATAGCTACCACCAGCTGTCCCACCACTCAACCAGGCCCAGCCAAGTTGACCCACAAACATAACTACCACAGTGTCTATTTTAATTCTGCTTACCTAAAGTCGTTATGTGTCTCTATGGACCCAGGATTAAACTCAGGCTAGTAACAGGAGCTCTGGTAGCATAGTGCCTAAGGCACTTGACTGCTAACCAGAAGGCTGGCAGTTCAAACTCACCAGCCGCTCCTCGGAAGGAAGGTTGGGCAATCCTACTTCCGTAGTGATACTGCCTCGGAAACCCAAGGAGGGGTCGCTATGAGTCAGGGCCAACTCAACAGCAAATAACAACAACAACAACAGTAACAGGAGAATGTGAGAGTAAAGGGGGACTTGTAGCCTGATTCCATGGGAAATTTTGAAAGCTAGGAACCTTGTAGAGGATCACAAACCACAAGAACAGAAAATGAAATAGAGTTGGTCTTGGTAGCCAAGGGTATTATTTATAGTAAAAAGTAATAGAACGGTACTCCCTGGAGTTCTGAAAAAAAAGGTGCACACATGCCCTAAAGGGAATCCACCTGATTCTGCCTTCCCAAGGCCATTTAATCACAAAGTCCAGGAACCCATAGTTGGCTCTCTCATGCATGGGGCAGGCCTTTTGTGAAAGAGATATAGACAAATGCTGAGGAAACACTTAGTAGTTAGTTAAATTAATCAGCCTATTATTTCATTTATAAATATTAATAGAAAACCACAGATCATAAATAATTGGAAAAACAAGGCCTGAAAAAGGAAGACCATGACAAATAAGCCAACTAACCACAATAGAAGCAAAGACAGCATAAACAAACAAAAGTATCAGTAAATTCAGAAAACTTCAAGAAGATACTGTCTTCACAAAAAAAAAAAAAAAAAGAAAAATAAATTTAAAAAAGGAAGGGAGAGAGAGAGAAGAGCAATGACAAACAGGTAATCAGAGAACAAGAAAGAGTATGACAAATTCAACACGAAATTCCAGACCTGAAGGGCAGCTAGGGACCATAGTCTCAATGGTTCCATCAGGCTCTATCAAACTGGCAAACCTGGCCTCCTCCCCTGTTTTATTTTTTTTCCCAAATGATTTTGAATTTTGTTCCACATTGTTCTCCCTCTCTATCCAGAATCTTCTACATAGATCCCCCTCTGAGTGTTTGACAGTGGTAGCCAGGCACCATCTAGTTCTCCTGGCCTCATAGTTGTATAGGCTGAGGACTGCATGGTGTACCAGTCATGAGGACTAACTCTTTTAATGAATCTTTGGTTTTCTTCATTCTTCTTTGCTCTGGATGAGGAGAGACCCATCATTGCATCTAAATGGCTGCTTGCAAGCTTTTACAATCCCAGCCATTACTCGCCAAATAGGAGGTGGAACCATGTTTTGTGTAGTATGTTATGCCAATTAAGTTTGATGTCCCCTGTGACTATAGTCCCTAGCCCACAGGTTTAACTACTTTGTCCCTCTGGGTAGGTGGCTGTGCCCAAGAAGTGACTGCAAACTTGTCCCTTGTCAGCTCTACTATACCTCTGAAAATTTTTATAGAATATACAAATACACTTGTAGAGCCATTGTCTGCCAACCCTATATATGGACTTGGGTACATTCCCTACTGCATAGACATACCTAATAGTTTAGACTGTCCACCCATCTATCCACCTGTATACCCGTGTTTGCCTTCACTGACAATGCAATACTGTATGTGCAAAGGGTTCATCTTTGTTGTCTGCACATCCCATCTACCTCTTTATGTCTTCCTCTTCCTCAATGCCACCATATTGATCAATCACATTTGGTACATTTCCCTTCCCTTCACCCAAATCAATACTTATCTCTACCTATCTAACAGTGTTCCCTACACTACCCTTCCATCCCTGGTAACCAAGAAAGAAGATTTCCTTCCATATATAAACCGTTCCTTGACTTTTACAATAATGGACTAATACAATATTTGTCCTTATGTAATTTACTTATTTCACTCAGCATAATATTCTCCAAGTTCATCCTTGTTATGTGATGTTTTTCAGATTCTACATTATTCTTTAGGGTTGCATAGTATTCCATTGTGTGTATGTACCATAGTTTGGTTATCCATTCCTCAGTTGATGAACACCTAGGTTGTTTCCAACTTTTTGCTATTGTAAATAGTGCTGCAATGAACATGGGTATGCATATGTCTGTTCTTGTCATGGCTCTCACTTCTTAGGATATATACCTAGTAATGGAGTGGCTGGATCAAATGTTATTTCTATTTCCAACTTTTTAAGGAATAGCCATACTGCTTTCCACACTGTTTGTAACATTTTACAGTCCCACCAGTAGTGTATGAGAGTCCCAATCTCTCCGCATCCTCACCAGCATTTGTTATTTTCTGTCTTGTTGAACTTTGCTGCTAGTGTTGGAGCAAGATGGTATCTCATTGTTGTTTTGATTTGCATCTCTCTAATGGCTAGTGATCATGAGCATTTCTTCATATGTTTGCTGGCTCCCTGAATATCCTCCTTGATGAAGTATCTACTCATGTCTTCTGCCCATTTTTTAATTGGATTATTTGTGTTTTTATTATTGAGGTGTTAGAGTTTTCTATAAATTTTAGAGATAAGCCCCTTGTCAGATATGTCATTGCTGAATATTCTTTCCCAATCTGTAGATTCTCTTTTGACTCTTGGAGAAGTCCTTGAAAACACATAGAAATTTAATTTTTAGAAGGTCCCATTCATCTAGTTTCTCTTCTGCTGTTTGTGTATTTTGAGTTATGCTTGATAGTCTATTTATGCTATATATTAGGGCCCTTAAATTTGCTCCTAGTTTTTCCTTGAGGAACTCTATAGTTCTAAGTTTCATATTTAAGTCTTTGATCCATGTGGAGTTCATTTTTGTGTATTGTGTGAGGTAAAGATCTTGTTTCATTTTTCTGCAAGTGGGTATCCAGTTTCGCCAGCACCATTTATTAAACATTCTCTTCTCCATTTAATGGATTTCAGCCCTTTGTCAAAGATCAGCCTACCATAGGTCGATGGATCTATTACTGGGTTCTCAATCCTATTCCATTGGTATGTGTCTGTCACTGTATCAATACCAGGCAGCAAGAAAAGCCTATAGTCACCAGAAGAAAGGAAATAATCAATATTTGAGCAGAAATCAATGAAACAGAAAATAGAAAGACAATAGAAAAAGTCAACAAGACCAGAAGTTGGTTTTTGGAAAAGATTAATAAAATTGACAAACCACTGGTGAATTTAACAAAGGAAAAGAGGGATAACATGAATAACAAATGAAACAGGTGACATTGCAACAGAACCAACTGAAATAAAAAGGATAATATCAGGATACTA
>NW_006921610.1:2679630-2680736 GCF_000298275.1 Orycteropus afer afer | reverse complement strand
ATTGCTAAAAATAGTGAACTTCAAGGTGAAAGGAAAAAAAAAATTCTAAGTTTCTACAGGAAAGTAATATAAGCCTGAAGTCATATGAACATGATTCTTATTTAAAAAAAAAAAAAAAGAAAATGAAAATCAGGCTGATATCATACACACAGCTTGGGTCCAAGTAGACAAAAGAGAGCAATGTCTTCAAAGATCTGAATGGAAATGCATGTGTACCTAGAATTATCTACCCACATAAATAGTGCTAAAATGTAAGTAAGGGGGCAGTAGAGATCTCGGAAAACAAGAAATGATACTTTAGAAAAATTTGTTTCACAGATCAAACCATCAATCAAACAAACCAATCAGAGAAAGAGAAAAGCAGAAGACACAAATAGTGATGATAAAGCAAAACCTGTGACACTTAGTTAATTTACATAATTACATTTTTTTTGTATGAATGTAATTCTTTTACCGAGAAATCAAACCAAACCAAACAAAACAAAAAACACCATTGAGTAGATTTTGACTCATAAAAGCAAGGTTTTAGGACAGAGTAGAGCTACCTATAGGGTTTCCAAGGCTGTAAATCTTTATGGAAGCAAACGGCCTCATCTTTCTCCCACAGGGAGGCTGGCGGGTTTGACTTGCAACCTTTTGGTTAGCAGCTGAATTCTTTAACCACTACACCACTAAAACTCCTTCTTTTTAAGAAGGAGCTCTTGTTAATCTTTTCTCTCTCTCTTGTTAAGAAATAATTCCTAAATACCATATATTGATTAGGAGCTCTGGTAGCATAGTGCCTAAGGCACTTGACTGTTAACCAGAAGGCTGGCGGTTCAAATCCACCAGCCACTCCTCGGAAGGAAGGTTGGGCAATCTATTTCCATAGTGATACTGCCTCAGCAACCCAAGGAGGGGTCGCTGAGTTAGGTCCAACTCAATGGCACATAACAATAACAACAATATATTAATTACAGAATGTTGGAACTAGGGATATTTTAAATTCTAGAGTTTAATTTTAAAAAACAAATATATTAGTTAAGAAATGGAAGGACCAACAACTGAGGAATGGATAACCAAACTATGGTACATTCACACAATGGAATACTATGCAACGCTAAAGA
>NW_006921610.1:2677461-2678036 GCF_000298275.1 Orycteropus afer afer | reverse complement strand
AAAAAAAAAAAAAAGAAAGGAAATGGAAGGAGAATATATTCAAAGAGCAAATTCATCCATTTGAAAAGGATTTACTGAACACCTATTCCTTGCCAGGCACTTTGCTTAGTACACAGTACACTGTAGGGAGATGTCTTGCCACAAGGAGATTAAGATTAATTTCAGCGACTATTGATCTGATATAGGAACTTCATGGTGCTGTAGAAGCACACACGAATGATATTAGAGCCAGACTTGATGAAGAATGGGAGGGAGAACACATTGTTCAGGGAAATGGCAACTAAGAATGATCAGGGGAAAAAAAATCCAGGAAAAGAAGAAACTAAAAGTGATGTGAGGACATGGCAATGAGAACACTCATGGTGCTGTCGAAGAATTCCATTTCAAGTTCTCTGGAGTATAGAGATCTGTGGGATGAAGTTGGAGAGACAAACAGGGCTCACCATGTCAGTCCCTTCAACTAATGGTGGAGCAATAGCCATGTTGTTGTTGTTAAGTGCCGTCGAGTCGTTTCCGACTCATAGCGACCCCATGCACAGCAGAACGAAACACTGCCCGATCCCATGCCAGCCCCA
>NW_006921610.1:2658658-2675876 GCF_000298275.1 Orycteropus afer afer | reverse complement strand
CTTCCATTTGCTTTAGCGATTCTCCGCTCAAGGGCAAGGTTCAGAGTCTCCTCTGTCATCCACTTTGGTGTTCTCTTCTTTTCTTGTCTTTTTAGTGATCTCTTGCTTTCTTCATGTCCATTTCTTCATAGCCATAGCCACTTATTAATTTTTTTAAGAAGAAAAAGGAGTGGATAATAGATTGTATATTAGAAATATTACTCAACTTCTGGTCAAACATGGTGGAAATACATCCATTTACCTATCAGAAAACCAATAAAAGCTTGCTATAAAGTATTTACTCAGTGTAGCTTGGGTTTGAAAAAACTTGGTTTTCATAATTTGGGGTTAAAACTTCAGCTCTATAACTTACTACCTGTGTAATCATGAATATGGTACTTAATCTTTCTGAGCCTTGGTTTCTGTCTTGTAAAAATGAAAACACTTACTTCTTCCCTGCAGGGCTTTTGGGAGTCAAGTGTTATAAATGAGAATTTAATGTGAAAGCACAAAACACTGTGCTGGCTGTGTGCAGGCTCTTTTGTTCCAAGTAGTGGAAGCTCATCTCCAACTAGATGAATTCAAAGGAAGGGAATTGTTATAATTATATTGGCGTGTCTCTCAGAACCCAGGAGTAAGAAAGAAGCTTGGCCTGGGAATAACTAGAGCCAGACACTTGAAAACTGCAACTTGTTCATCTTTCATCTATATTGACTTTCTTCTCATTCCCTAAAGGCTGAATTTATCTGCTCCTTTAGTCTTGTTGTGGCTTCCAAAATTTCAGGGTTGATATTTTTTTTGTTCAATTAATAGTCAAACAGAGTTGTGATTTCTTAATTTCTTAATTTCATTTCCAAGTCTCTATAAGGGACTCTGTTATGCTCATCTGAAGTCTGGTGTTCCATTCCCAATTAACTGTGGCTAATAGGTGGGTTCTTGCTAAGTGCCCATCAACTCATAGATGAGTTGTAAAAACATAGACTGAAAAAGGAAGACCATGAGAAATAAGCCAACTAATAAGCCCATCAATCCACATACAACAGAACTAAATACTGCCTGGTCCTGTTCCATCCTCATAATTGGTGCTATGTTTGAGCCCATTGCTGTAGCCAGTGTGTCAACATAGCATGTTGATGATCTTCTTCTTTTTCACTGACCTTCTACTTCACCAAGCATAACTGGTCCTTCTTGTAACATGTCCAAAGTATATAAGACAGATTGTTGCCATCCTCTCTTCTAAGAAGCATTTTGGCTGTACTACTTTCAAGACAGATTTGTTCTATGTGGTATATTCAATATTCTTCACTAATATTGCAATTCAAAGGCATCAGTTCTTCAGTCCTCCTCATTCATTGTCCAACTTCTGCACACATATAAGGTGATTGAAAATCCCATGGCTTAGTCCTCAAAGTGACATTTTTGCTTCTTAACACTTTAAAGAGGTCTTTTGCAGATTTGCTCAATGCAATGCAGTGCACTAATACAGAACCAAAAAAACAACAAAAAAAAACAAACTTACTTCTGTTGAGTCAGTTCCAACTCATAGCGACCCCTCCTTGGGTTTCTGAGGAGTATCTCTATGGAAGTAGATTGTCCAATCTTCCTTTTGAGGAGGGATTGGTGGGTTTAAACTGCCAGCCTTTTGGTTAGCAGACAAATGCCTTAGGCATTACACCACCAAGGTTGGGCTATTTTTTCAAAAGAAGAGAAACACTTCCAAAGGAAATATAACAGTCAGGGTCTCAACAAAAGAGCAAATAGCCCCACACATAGGAACAATTTAAGGAGGATTTCTATAAAAATGACTTTTTACAAAAATGTGGGCAAGTTTCAAGGAAATTGTAAAAGGAATATATCAGACGACGTAGAGACGACTAGGCAAATTGGCTACAAAAGACCTTTTTAAAGTACTGAAGAACAAAGATGTCTTCTTGAGGACTAAGGTGCATCTGACACGAGTCATGGTATTTTCAATTGTTTCATATACATGTGAAAACTGGACAATGAATAATGAAGACCTAAGAAGAGTCAATGCTTTTGAGTTATGGTGCTGTTGAAGAATGCTGAAAATACTATAGACTGCTGTAAGTACTGCTGTTAGTACTGAAAGTACTAGACTACTAAAAGAACTAACAAATCTGTCCTGGAAGAAGTGCAGCCAGAATGTTCCTTGGAAGCAAGAATGACCAGACTTTGTCTCACCTATTTTAGTCATGTTGTCAGAAGGGACTATTCCCTGGATAAGGATATCATGCTTGGTAAGTTGGAGGGTCAAAGAAAGACAGGAAAGCCCTCAATGCGATAGATTGACACAGTGGCTGCAATGATGGGTTCAAGTACAGCAAGGATCATGGAGCTGGTGTGTTTCGTTCTGCTGTGCATGGGGTTGCTATGAGTCAGACATGACTCGATGGCACCTAACAACAGCAACGACATAAGGAATCATGCAGGAACATGGGTTTAGCCCAGTGTGAGTCACCATCAAAACACCATTAGGGATAAGAAGTAAGAATTTACTAGAACCCAGAAGGAGAGAATTAGATAGCTAAGGCTTCCTTGAGAGGAAGCTTCTTTTGATACAGCCAGGGAGAAAACTAGTGAAATATATACCCTGGCCTCATACTTTCTCCATGGTAGGGTCTGAGCTCTCACAGGAGGGTGGGAGGGTGATGTCATCCATACCGGTCAGCCTCCTGGGACAGAAAGCAGAATGGAGAAAGTGGGTCTGGAGAAGCAAAGAGAAAGAGTCTGGTTCAAGCAATTTGTTGGCCAGACACAGCTATTGTCTAACACTTTACAAATAAATTAGATGTGTTATCTTTTAAGTGCTTTGTGTTCCTTGGCAGAATTTATTTATTTATTTATTTCTAAATCTCATATTTTGACATTGACTAATTTTGTCTGCTGACTTCTAGATAATAAACTTTTTTTTTTTTTTTTTAAGGGATGAGAAGTGCTGTTTTCGGTAATACAATTGCTAAGGTTGTCCTTTAATGAGTCAATTTGAAGCAAAGCCTCATTCTTTCAATTTCCGGTACTCAAAATATCAATGAATAGACATTAATTGGAAGATTCAGCAAGCAACATTAGTCTTGAAAGACAAGTGCATTAAGATAAATGTTTGTAAGAAAAGGTCATTTTCTGAGCACTTTGTATATGGGTTAAAGCAGCTTATATGTGAGTGAGTACTGAATGTTTTATTTAGTTTCAATATAGATATCTTTTAGAATTCTCCTCTCTCATAACTTAGCATCTACACCACATTACCTACAATTGATTCAGATTATTAAAATATATAAACATTATATTTGAGACAAATCTATACATTGTATGGCTATTTTAAAAATAGTTCATAAGCAAGAATGGGAGAAAAAAAGCCAAAAAGCTTTAAAAGGATTTCTCTTTTTTAATAGGCTACATGAGAAATTTAAGATAGTATTTAACTTTTCTAGCTACCAGAGCTCCCTAACAACAACAACAACAGGAGCCCTGGTGACCCAGCGTTTAAAGCACTTGGCTGCTAACCTAAAGATCAGTGGTTTGAGCTCACCAGCTATGCCCACTCAACAGCAGTGCATTTGGTTAACTTCCTTGTTTTAAAAAATGTGTACTTTTTAATTAGAATTGACAGAATAATGGTGGACAACTTTTTTCTATCTGAGTTTAGAAATGTCTTTTTTCTTTTCTACTTTTTATTTGTTTAAGTAACTGATCTCTAAAGTTGCCAAAAAGCAGAAAGGTTTAGTCATGATAAGAACTACTAAATAAAATACGTGCAAGTAATTGATAAAGAAAAATCTTATCAATACCTAATGGTCTTAGGACTTGATTTGTATACATGGGAATGGAATTTTAAGTAATAACAATAATTAAAAATACTGGAACAAGGCTTTAAGATTAAGAAGAAGGAGATTAAAATTTAACAATTCATTCACTAACTTTTGCAGCTTAAAAGAATCCATTATCCTTTTTCTCACCCTACTCCATGCCAGGAGGCCCTTCTTAACTCTAAAAATACACTCCCACCCTCAGGAGTATAACAAGCTTTGAATTTGTGCTTACAGCTTTTGAAAGGTTACAACCTGGCGTTTTCCTCAAACCAACTGCTTATGTTTTCAAATGCAAGTACATTTTTAAAATATTTTAAGCCTACCAGGGAGTAGAATCCTGGTAAGGAGAAGAAAATACTCTTCTTTTGAAATAAGAAGGGACCTTTAAGGAAGGATGGAGCTTTAAGGAAGGATATTGTTGTTGTTGTTGTTGTTATGTGCCATCGAGTCTGCCCGACTCATAGTGACCCCTCCTTGGGTTTCCCAGGCAGTATCACTACGGAAGTAGGATTGCCCAACCTTCCTTCCGAGGAGTGGCTGGTGGGTTTGAACTACCAGCCTTCTGGTTATAGGCTATTATAATTGCTTTGTTGCTCCAGGTCGTAGGAATTTGAATTCTCTAGAAAGGACTGATATATTATTACTTATGATCATTGTTTCTTAATGTTAATTTGGCCTTTCTATTAGATTAATTAGATGAGGCAATCTGCTTTCATAAATATTTATAGCCTTGGAAACCCAATGGGTGTCGCTAAGAGTCAGAATGGACTCAGTGGCAGTGAGTTTGTTTTATTATTATTATTATTAGGTTAGTTACTCATTAAAAAAAGAAAGAAAGAAAAAGAAAAAACCTTTAAGATCCAGGAAGCAATGGAAAAAACAGGGTTTTTTTTGTTGTTGTTTTGTTTTCTTTTTAAATATCTCCTTGATGTTAGAAAAATCACACATACTCCTGCTCATCTGGAAGGACCATACAATGTCAGGATCAAGTGTGTGTGACTCCATCATGTGAAGGATGCCAACTGGCTGAGTCACAATATCTCAGAGTATTTGGAAGATTGCTTAGCTAGCTATTTCTAATAAATAGCCCATTCAAGCTTAAACCAGGGTCACCAAGGAGAGGAATAGGCTGATGCATTTTATACAGCCTGACTCCTTGGCCTGTAGGTAATAAAATTTAACGAAATGGTCCTTCACTCTGATTTTGTTTGAAATTAACCTTCTGGTTACTGACAGACTATTGTGTTAAATCTTAATGGTTTCTATCTAGGTCTATTTAAAAAATGGTACATGGTCAATTTTACTATATAAATAAAATATGATGTATTTATAAAATGAAGACTATAGAGCTTATTGTTTTTAAAATATGTATTTATATGAGGAAATGCTTACAAAATGAAGTTGAGAACAAAAGCAACAAGCAAAATAATATGTAAAGTAAGATCCTAGTTAAAATACATTTTTAAAATTATTGTAAACAACAAATACAAAAATAGAACTGTTTTCTTCTTTATATTTCTTTCTATATTATAGTTTATTTTACAAAGAACAGAAATTATTTTTATAATCAGAAAAGCATGAACTAAACATTGTTTACAAAGAAAAACTGGAAACGAAAAAGTTCTGCCATAGCAGCAGACACAGCCCATTTAAGAATGTATAATCATTCTATGTAATTGTTTAAAGAACATTTGCTATAAATAAATGAGCCTTCCACCAATTCCACTGGAATTAGGGCCTGTGCTAGAACAAGTATATGAATGTTGCTTATAATTAAAGACAGTGGCACAAAAGCAGCCCCTGGTTTCATGCCTTGTGATTCATAACCAACCATTTTCTTATTCAACATTAATAAATATTCCAAAATTACTATTGTATTCAGAGAAAGGGAATGTGCTTGAGTGCTCTTTGAAATGTGCAACAGCACAAAGCCATGTGACTGCCTTTGTTTTATGTGAACAGTCCATAGTGTCTGGCTGGTCTGTTCCAGATACCCTGGAAGAGATCCAAGGTAAGAATATTAATAAAGAATAAGTATTGAGGAAAATAATTTAATTATCACTTGTTGGCACCTTCCATCTAAACTCCATGAGTCTTTCTGCCAAGGGCACAAAGACATTTTTTCATTAAAGCTTGCAAATAATTTCTTACATATATTCCTGATTACCATTGAATTTTGTTTGTGGTATTTTTTAAAAGAAAAAAAAATATTTTATACAGTCATATTCATTGGCCTTTTCTTTATCATTTCTACTGATTTTATTGTTTTACTCACAAATATTTATCAAGCATCTACTATATATGCCAGGTAGTCTTCTATGCACCATATATGCTGCAAACCAAAAAATGAAACCCATTGCCACTGAGTCAATTCCGATTCATAGCAACCCCCATTAGGTTTCCGAGGTGTCAAATCTTTACAGAAGTAGATTGCCCAGTCTTCCTTCTGTGGAGTGGATGGTGTATTTGAACTACCAACCTTCTGGTTAGTGGTCAAATACTTTAGGCATTGTGCCACCAAAGCTCCATATATGTAGCACTAGTCCTGAAAGACAAAATTTCACACCTTCATGATACTTACATTCTCATGGAGGGGGTTGTCCAATAAACAAGTAAAGCAGACCTAACTTTCACAGAATCTGAAGTTTAGGTAATTTGTAACTGTCCTTAAGGAAAAGAATCTACTGGACATTGTCAAATATGCAATTAGAGATCAAGTAAAATATATACTTAATACTTATAAATCATGAGACTCTATAAATTAACTTAAGGAGCAAATGTAGATTCAGAAAGAAAAAGATCTGAGGATTGAAGAGATATTTTGAGAATTCCAATGTCTGTTAGAAAGATGTGGAAGAATCAGCAAGAGAGATTAGTGTAGGCAGCATAATAACAACACAAAGATGTCCACATCTAATCCTCAAAACCTGTGAACATGTTGCTTTACCTGCTAAAAGGGATTTTGCAGTTGTGATTAAATTAAAGACATTGAAATAGGGAAGTTATCCTGGATTATTAGGGCTGTTATTGTTTGGTGCCATAGAATGAGTTTCAACTCATAGAGACCTTTAGAACAGGAAGAAACACTGCCTGGTCCTGTATCATCCTCACCATTATTGCTATACTTGAATCCATTGTTACAGCCACTGTGTCAGTCCATCTCATTGAGAGTCTTCTTTTTCACTGACCCTGACATGATATCCTTCTCCAGGGACTGGTCCCTCCTGATATCACGACTGTGATAGTTAAGGTTATGTGTCAATTTGGCTAGGCCATGATTCTAAGTTGTTAGCAATTATGATGTAGTCATCCCTCATGATTAGATCTTATATGATATAATACTTCCATGAGGAGATGTGCTATGAGCAGCTAATCAGTTGAAAGTGAGTTTCCTCAGGGGTGTGGCTTGCTTCATCTATCTACCTACCTATCTATCTATCTATCTATCTATCTATCTATCTATCTATCTATCTATCTAGTCATCCTGGGAAAACTCTCTGGCTTTCTCCTGAATCTTGATCCTGTATCTAGCTCATCAACATCTTCAGTTCCTGTACTTGAACCAGTGGCCTGCCATATTGCCTGCCGATCTTGGGATTGTTTCTTTCATAGCCTGTGAGCCAATAATCTGCCATTTTACCTGCTGATCTTGAATTTGTCATCCTTCGAATGACAGCAGCCTGCTATACTGTGTGCTGGTCTTGCGTTCATCAGCCCCTGCAGCTGTACTAGTCAGGAGAAGCCTCCAGCTTGATGTTTGACCCACAGATTTGGGACCTGCCAGCCTCCACAACTGTGTGAGCCATTTCCTTGAAATAATTTTCTCTTTCTCACTCTCGTTTTTATATGTATAACCTCTACTGGTTTTGCTTCTTTAGAGAACCCAGCCTAAGAAAATGACCAAATAAAAGGCTCAAAGTCTTACCATCGTTGCTTCTTAGATGCATTCCAGTTGTATTTCTTCAAGGCAAATTTGTTCATTCTTCTGGCATTTCACAGTATATTCAATATTGTTTGCAAACACAACACCATAATTCAAATGCATTGATTTTTCTGTGGTCTTCCTTGTCCATTGTCCAGCATTCACATGCATAAGAGGCAATCAAAAATGTCATGGCTTGAATCAGGTGCAACTTAGTCTTCAAAGTAACATCTTTGCTCTTTCATACTTTATATATTTATTTTACCAGTTGGAGGTGTCAGGTTTTTTTAATTAAAAAAAAAAAAAAACTTTTTAGAGTGAGGCACTATTTTTTTAATTGTGATTTTAGTGAAAGTTTACAGAGCAAAATTGTTGTCAATTCAATAATTGATACACATTGTTTTGTGATACTAATTGCAATCCTCACAATGTAATAGCACTCTTCCCACTTCCTCCCAGTGATTACCATTTATCTTTGTACTTCTTTCCTATCCATTCCTGACTTCTGAGCTTTATCCTTGGGAAAATGCTGCCCTTTTGATTTCTTATGGTTGGTTTTTCTAACGAGTGTATTCCTCCCTTGTGTTATTGTTTACCTCATAGTCCTGTCTATTGTTTGACTGAAAGTTGAGACACAGGGATAAGTTTAGTTCCAAGCTTGAGGGGTGACTAAGGACCATAATCTTGGGGGTTCCACCAGTCTCTGTTAGCCCAGTGAGCCTGGCCTTTTATTATTATTTTGCGTTTTCTTCTACAACTTTCTCCTACTCTATCCAGGATCTCTTATTTATTGTGATCTCTTTTAGAATGGTTGTTGGTGGTAGCTGGGCACCATCTAGTTCTTCTTCTGGTCTCAGGGTCATATAAGCTGAGGTTCACATGGTCCGCTAGCCCCTTGGACTATTTGTTTCCATGCATCTTTGAGTTTTTTCATTCTTCTTTGCTATGGATGAAGAGAGATCAATAGTTGCACATGAGATGACCACATACAAGGTTTTAGGACCCTAATCACTACTCACCAAAGTAAGATGTAGAACACTCTCTTTGTGGAATATATTCTATCAATTGACTTTGATGTCCCCTGTGACTATGTTTCTGAACCTGCAGACCCAGGGACTCATTCCCTCAAGGAGTTTGGTTATGGCTAAGAAGTTTTCAGAACTTTGCCCCCTTCCCCCTCCCAGCTCTACTGTCTACATGGCATCTTTGCAACACATACAGATATGTATATAGAAATATTGTCAGCCAAACCCATATATCATCGTGAGTATAATCTTGTTTACCTGCCTTTACCTGATCATCTTGCCTGCATACCTCTGTATCCACTTGTGGCTTAATGTTTGTTGCTACTGAAAATGCAGGATTGTGTACACAATAATTTTTATTTTGTTCCCTGAAACTCTTTTGCAACACTCTGTATCTTCCTTTTCCTTTGTGATACTGTGCTAGTGATTGACTTGCCCTTTAACACTGTAAAGAGATCTTTTCCAGCAGTTTTGTCCACTGTAATACATTGATTTCTCAACTGCTGCTTCCATAGATGTTGATTATAGATCCAAGTAAAATGAAATCCTTGACAACTTCATTCTTTTCTCCACTTATCATGATATTGTTTATTGGTCAAGTTGTGAAGATTTTTGTTTTCTTTATGTTGAGATATAATCCATATTGAAGGATATAGTCTTTTATCTTTATCAGTAAGTGCTTCTAGTCCTCTGCACTTTCAGTAAACAAGGTTGTGTCATCTGCATATCATAGGATGTTAATGAGTCTTCCTCCAATCCTGAGACCACATTCTTCATATAACCCATACTCTTGAATTACTTGCTCAGGATACAGATTGAATAAGTATAGTGAAAGGATACAACCCTGACACACACCTTTCCTAATTTTAAACCATGCATTATCACCTTGTTCTGTTTGCATGACTTCCTCTTGGTCTATGTACAGGTTCCTTATGAGGACATTAAGTGTTCTGGAATTCCCATTCTTCACAATGTCACCCATAATTTGCTAGAATCCAAACAAATGACTGTGCATAGTCAATAAAACACAGGTAAGCATCTTTCTTGTATTCTTTGATTTCAGCTAAGATCTATATGACATCAGCAATGTTATCTCTCACTCCACATCCTCTTCCAAATCTGGCCTGAATTTTCGGCAGTTCCCTGTCTATGTACTGTTGCAATCTGTTTTTGAATTATTTTCAACAGAATTGTACTTGTGTGTGATGTTGTTCAATAATTTCTGCATCCTGTTGTATTACTTTTCTTTGGAACAGGCACAAATGTGGATCTCTTCCAGTCAATTGGCCAGGTAGCTGTCTTCCAAATTTCTAATCATAAATGAGACTGAGTACTTTTAGCATTGTATCTACTTGTTGAAACATCTCAATTGGTATTCCATCAGTTCCTGAAGCCTTATTTTTCACCAATGCCTTCAGTGCAACTTGGACTTCTTCCTTCAATGCCATTGATTCTTGATCGTATGTTCCCTCCTGAAATACTTGAATGCTGACCAAATATTTCTGGGACAGTGACTGTGTGTTCTTTCCATCTTTTTTGATGCTTTCTCTCTCATTCATTATTTTGCTCATTAAACCTAAAAAGCCGAATAGCATAGTGGTTAAAGTATTTGGCTGCTAATCAAAATGTCAGTGGTTTCAGCTCACCAGCTTCTCTGCCAGAGAAAGATAAGGCAGTCTCTTTCCATAAAGATTTACAGCCTTGGAAACCCTATGGGGCTGTTCTACTCTGTTCTGTGGAATCATTATAAGTTGCTATGAGATTTTGCCCATAGAATCCTTAAATATTGCAACTGTGAGCTTGAATTTTTTCTTCTATTCTTTTGACTTGAGAAATGCTGAGCACAGTCTTCCCTTTTGATTTTATAGCTTCAGGCCTTTACACATTTCCTTATAATATTTTACTTTATCTTCTCGACCTATCCTTTAAAATCTTTTCAGCTCTTTTATGTCATCATTTCTTCCATTTGCTTTAGTTACTATCCACTCGAGAGCAAGTTTATTATCATGGTGGGTCCAATGAAATCATAGGGAAGCAGTAGAGTCACAATAAAAAAAAAAAGAGAAGTGACAATGGAAGCAGAGTTAGAATGATATGATTGACATAAGGGGATCATGAGCCAAAGAATGAGGGCAGCCTTCAGAAACTAGAAAGGAAAAGAAAACGATACTTCTCTAAGCTTCTACAAGGAAAATTGCTCTGCCAACATGTTAAAGGTTGCCCAGTGAAAGTCATTTTAGACTTCTGACCTCCTGAAGTATAACATAATAAATTGTTGTTGTTGTTGTTGTTATGTGCCCTCGAGTCGGGCCTGACTCATACTGACCCCTCCTTGGGTTTCTGAGGCAGTATCACTACGGAAGTAGATTGCCCAAACTTCCTTCCGAGGAGTGGCTGGTGGAATCAGTGTTGCCTTAAATCAGCTAAGTTTGTGGTAATTTGTTACAGCAACAAAAGCATAAAAACTAATACAGAGACTGAGAAAGGAACAGTTAGTGAAGTAAGTAGGGAAATAGAAGAATGTAATGTCCTGAGGGCCAAATGAGGAAAATTCTTTAAGAAGGGGGAAGGTTTACACAACTATGCCAAATACTACTTATAGGTCAATTAGGATAATGCCTGAGAAATTATTATTGTAATTAGCAGCATACAGATCTTTGATAGAAGCTCTGGTAGCATAGTGCCTGAAGCACTTGACTGCTAACTAGAAGGCAGGTGGTTCAAACCCACCAGTCACTCCTTGGAAGGAAGGTTGGGCAATCTACTTCCATAGTGATACTGCCTCGGACACCCAAGGAGGGGTCGCTATGACTTGGGTCTGACTCGACAGCACATAACAACAACAACAACAACAACAACAGGTCTTTGATGGCCTTGGCACAAGTATATTTAGTAGAGGGATGGGGAAAAGCCAGGTTTGAACCGATTTCAAGGAAAAATAGAGGAAGCAAGAAATTTTATGTAAAAGGGAGCAGAAACTTAGACTAGCACTTATAGGGGAATGTAAAGTCAAATGAGGTTTTTATTTAAGATGGGATAAAGTACAGAATATTTTTAAGCTGAAGGGCATTATCTTGTGGAAAAAGAACAACTGATGATACAGTAATTAGAATAGAGAATTGCGGGTACAATTGACCAGAGAGAGCAGGTGGGATCTAGTACACAGTGGACAATTTGACCTTTCACAGGAGCATGCTCTGATGTATTGAGAAAACATAGAGTATATCAGCACAGACAAAGGTAGATGGGGTAATAGAATTTTGTTTTCCATTTCTTTAATTTTCTGAATAAAGTAAGAAGAAAAATTGTCAACTAAGAGTGATAATAGGGAGAGGAAATGTTACGATCTAGGACAATGAGAAAGGAAATAGCCTACCGAAAGGTTTATGATTGTCATATAGCAATAAGTTCACTTGACTAGAATGGCCATGAGTTTAAAGTGAGATGAGTCCATAAGAGTGTGTGTTTTTCTCCAGTCATAGTCAGTCACTTCAGTGAGGTATAAAGATAGATAAAACTTTGATTTAACTAAGGTTGCAGTTTTGCCAAGAGTATGGTGAAATGACACGGAGACAAGGAATTTCAGAAAGGACGCAATGGAATGAATGATGATAATGATGAACCATGGAATTTAAGTTGGGCAAGGAGGAACATGAGGGGAATGAAGAATGGGGAAAAAGTGAATAATAGCAGGACCAATGCATGGTATGTCCCGGTGGCTCTAGAATTCTTGAGTAGAGGTTTTAGAGAGACTTTTCCCAATACCACCAATAGTGATGTATACTTTTCCCACTGAAATACTGAGATTTAGTGGAAGCTTGTCTGTGGCAGCTTATGTTTGGGTTTTTTTTTTAAAGATATTTCTAGAAAACTTATAAAATATATATTTAAATTCTCTCATAGTAATAGGAATAGAATTAAATCATAATACTGCCAAAATTATTAACAGTTGCTGTCAAGTCAGTATTCACTCATGGTGACCTTATGTGTGCAGAATAGAACTGCTCCATATGATTTGAAAGCTGTGACCTTTTGGAAGCATATCACCAGGTCTTTTCTCTGAGATTCTTCTGGATAGGTTTGAACTGCCATATTCATAGTAATGAATGAAGGAAAACTGTATGTATGTTTATGATAGAAAAGCTATACATACATATGCACACATGCATATGAAAATATTTCAACACATGTAATAAAAACTTCATGAGGAGAGAACTAAAAAGGTCAGTATCTGAAGATAGCTTTATCTGAAGAATTCCTATACATTATGAGCAAAAGTGAACCTCATATTGAAGAAGCTCAAAAATTCCATGCAGGATAAATTTTTAAATATCTACTACATACAGCATGGAGTGTCCGCAGAACCCCAGACATAGAGAAAAATTTAATAGCAGGTAGAATAAACATCCAGTTACCTAAAGCAAACAATAATGACAATAGATATTCCAACATCAGCAGTATAGATCATGAAATAATATCTTCAAAAAGTGCTGAGGAAAGATAAACACAAACCTAGCATTTTATTTCTACCCAAAGTATATTTGGGGTGAAGGTAAAATAAAGACTAAATTAAGAAATTTTGATTCAGATCCCAGGGACCTAAGAACAGGCTCTTTTTGCCAGAGTCAGCAAGGACATATGAGCAGCTGACAAAGGAAAGGAGACAGGTGGTGAGTGTATAAGTGCTGTCAATTAGTGAATAGAGGAGCACAGCACAGTACCCTGCTTGTATAGATAACATACAAACAAAACAAAGAAAACGAAAACTGCGGGCAAGTCATTCCAATATATAATCACCACTTAAATATAAACATGAAAACATCACAATGCCTCGGAGACAACAGAGCATCATAGTCCACACAAAGAAGCAAGATAAAGCAGGAGAAACAAGAGACCAGGATACAGACCCAAAACACAACTCTGAGGAAGATGCAGCATTGGAACTCCTCTGATAAAGAATTCAAAATAATTATATTTAGGTATCTTCAAAGGATTGAGAGACAGACCAAGGAAAACACAGACAAAACCCTAGAAGAATTTTGGAAGAAAATCAAGAACAAAATGAGAAAATAAATGAAAAATTAGAAATGATTCAAAATCTACAGATAGAAATGCAGAAGATTAATACTAAATTATCAGAAATGGATAGCACATTGAAAGGGCAAAGGATGCAATGGAAGACAGAATTAATGAGATTGACGACAAATACCTGAATACTTCTTTGGAAAGGGATCAATCAGAATAAAGATTAAAACAAAATGAAGAAAGCCTAAGGTTCATATGGGATACCATCAAAAGGAATAACCTATGTGTCATTGGAATTCCAGAACAGGAAGAGACAAATAAAACCACTGAGAAAATTGTCCAATATTTGTTGGAGAAGAACTTCCCTGATATGATGAAAGATGAGAATATATCCTTTCAGGAAGTCCAATGAACCCCAAACAGGATAGACCCGAAAAGAAAAACACCAAGACATATCATCATCAAACTCACCAAAAGCAAAGACAAAGACAGAATCCTGAGAGCAGCACAGGAAAACTGGAAAGTTACCTACAAGGGGCAACCACTAAGACTAAGCTGAGATTTCTCAACAGAAGCCATGTAGGTGAGAAGACAGTGCGATGGTATATATAAAACAGTAAAAGAGAAAAATTTCCAATCAAGAATTATATATCCAGCAAAATTGTCCCTCAAATATGATGGTGAAATTAGGACATTTCCAGATAAGCAGAAATTAAGGGAATTTGTTAAAACCAGACCAACCTTAGAAGAGATGCTAAAGGAACCCCTTTGGACAGAGAAGCAACAACAGCCAACAACAACTGACCATTAGCACACATGATGATATAACCCAGAGACCAACCTAGCTATGGAAGTATCCAAAGTAAATATGTCTACAAAATTGTAAACAGGGAACCAGAGACACCAACTGACAAATGAAGACAGCTACAAACCAAAAAGAGGGAAAAAAAATCTGTGTCATTACAGAACTTCTAGATGGTAGGGAAGTCAAGACAATTACAAGATAGAATGGACTATTCTAAACCTGGGAAGAAAACTATCAATCAGAGGGTAACCTCAAAGAAAAATGATAAACCTTCATATCACAATAAAAGGAGGACAAGCAAAAATATTCAGCAAATACTAAAACAACAGCAATGAAGGAAGTGATAACATGATTCATAAGCAAAATGAGCTCAGCATAGAAAATTATATGGAACAAAGAAATTGACACAATGAAAAAGCACATGACAAAAGTAACAGCAATAAGTTCATATTTGCTGATAATTACATATCTGGCAAGGGATTTATGTCTAAGATTGATGGAAAACTCCAACATCTCAACACCAAAGGAATTAACAATGCAATTGAAAAATGGGCAGAAGATATGAATAGACACTTCACCAAGGAGCATATTCAGGTGGTCAGCTAATACATGAAAACATGTTCACAATTATTGGCTATCAGAAAGATGTAAATCAAAACAACGATGAGATACCCTCTCACCCCAGCACTGATGGCAAGGCTCAATGAGACAGAAAATAAAAAATGCTGGTGGGGATGTGGAGAGATGGAGACTCTCATACACTGCTGGTGGGACTGTGAAGTGATAAAACCACTGTGGAAAACAATATGGTGATTCCTTAGAAAGTTGGAATTGCAGATACCATTTGACCCAGAAATCCCATTACTAGGTATATATGCTAGAGAGGTGAGAGCCAGGACAGGAATAGATATATGCACACTCATGTTCATCGCAGCACTATTTACAATAGCAAAAAGTTGGAAACAACCTACATGCCTATCAGCGGAAGAGTGGATGATCAAACTATGGTACATGCACATGCTGGAATGCTATGCAGCACTAAAGAATTATGTAGAGTCTGCAAAACACCGCATAATATGGATGAACTTGGAGGACATTATGCTGAGTGAAATAAGTCACTCACAGAAGGACCAATATAGTATTCTTTCGTTGTTGTGGAGGGTCAAGGAAAGGTTTATATATGGAGGGAAACTTTCTTTGTTGGTTGTCAGGGGTGGGAGGGAAGGGGAGGAACACTGCAAAAAAAAAAAAAAAAATGCATTGACCCATGTCACTTTAGTTTTGTGGATTTCACTGTACATAAATTATGTTTCAATAAAATGCATTAAAAAAAAGAAATTTTCAGACAAACAAGTTTAGCTGGAAAAATCACTGGAAGATTTATTTCGGAAAGAAAATTAAACTAAGAATGAGGGAGTGTGAGCAAAGAAATTGCATGCTGTAAAATCTAAATAGCATTGTTTAAAATCATGGTACTAATAACTACCATTTAGAGTATGAAAACAAGGGGAAATAAATTACTAGATCACAATAACATGTCAGATGATGTAGTTAATGCTTTACTAGTCATTTTATTGCTCAAGATGAGGATAGAGATATTTAATAATTTTAGATTGAGTCATATATGCATACTAAAAATGTAACAGTAACCACTAAAGGCATAAAACTAAATCATAATACTTCCAAAATTATTTACAGTTGCTGTCAATTTTGACTCATGGTGACCCTATGTGTGCAGAATAGAACTGCTCCATACGGTTTGAAAGCTGTGACATTTTGGAAGCATATCACCAGGTCTTTTCTCTGAGATTCTTCTGGATAGGTTTGAACCACTAAATTTTCTATTAGTAGCCTGGCACTCAGCCCTGTACAACCCAGGGACTCTTTCCAAAATTAATACAGAGGGGAAAAGAGAGAGAGAGAGAGAGAGAGAGAGAATAAAGACAGCTTAATTAATTGTAAATTAAGAAAAAAATTACAAATAAAAATTTTGTCTCTCTTCCTTGGAACACTCAGACTTGGATACCAGCTGCCTTGTAAGATGTGCAACTATCCTAGACCATGCAGCTGTGAAGTGCCCAGACTGTGTGGAGAGACTTGGAGAATGAGACATCATGTGGAAAGACAGACACACTGAGGTGTCAGACTTTTAGGAAAGAAGCTGAATTGCAAATACATCCTTCAGCTCCAGAAGGACCAGCTGATGCTCTTCTTGAATTTCAGAACCACAAAACCGTTGTTGTTGTTGTTGTTATGTGCCGTCAAGTCATACCCGACTCAACTTAAATCCTTGTTCGACACCACTGTTTTGAGTTGGTTTGTTACATAGCAACAAATAACTGGAGGAGATTTTGACACTTGGAAGGGGAGTGTTGCCACAACAAAATTGTAAAATATGTGGAATTGACTTGGGAACAAATGGCAGGTAGCAGGTGGCAGCTAGTGGGGCTTGGAGGAAATTATTTATGAAAGATGAAAGAGAGTCAGGGAGATTGAAGTGAGGGCTTGAAGAGCTTTTGAGACATTGTTGTTAGAAGGTGAAGAAAAGGCAACACCTCAATGGGAAATTTGGAAACACTGTCACCTGAAGTAATGTGGAAAGTAGAAATCATGCTTCATGAGATTATTGGAT
>NW_006921610.1:2655399-2658290 GCF_000298275.1 Orycteropus afer afer | reverse complement strand
ATAGAGGATCTAAAATTTGTTGGGTTTAAAAACAAAACGATTTCTCATTCCTAACTTCTCCAGATGGCATAAGACCCTCAAAGTAAGAAACAACTTCAAGGAAAATGTTAATCCAGAGAAAACCAGTATAGCATGGCCTCAAGATAAAGATCTCAAGGGTGTAAAACCCTTTCTTGAACACTTAGAATGCTTCAAGGGAGTACATAGTAGAGCTTCTAACAATTTGACAACTTCTTTCATGTCCTGCTAGACAACATGGCCTTTAGAAATCCTAAACATGTGCCTAGAGAAGATCTTTTCAACTAGACAAAAGAGCCTCTAAGAATTTTCAAGGCATTTTCTCATTGTACCCTAATTCCTAGCTCAGTGTAGACAAGTGCCTATTTGAAGAGGTTTGTGATTGTGGTTTTTGTTAAATGGGATAGATTATAATTAGATTCACAGGAAATTACAAAGTTTTAAAAGTAATTGTATCAGTTTGAACTACTACAAATGAAATGTTATCTTTGGAAGCAGACTAAGGAAATTACTCAAATGTATATATATGTAGTCTATTTCTTAGAGCAAGAAAGATGACTCAGAGGACTGGACTCTAATCAAGGAACTGGAACATGTACTCTGCTAGATGTCGGAATTGCTATGGAGTGGTGACTACTACGTACTGTTTCCCACCTTTTTGAACTGGATTTCTATTTTTTATCCATCTCGTGGAATAAAAAGGAACAACTACTGGAACATATAACAGCTTAGATGGATATCGAGGGACCTGGGCTGAATGAAAAAGATAAATCTTAAAATCATACATATTTTAAGATTTCATTTATATAATAATATTTAAATGACAAAATGATAAAAATGGAGAATAGATTAGTACTTGCCAGAGATTAGGGAAGGAAGAAGAGAAAGAAATGGGTGTGACCATAAAGGAGTATCAAGATAAATCCTTGTAATGATGTCGTCCTGTATCTTGACTATGGCCTGCAGCTGAGTGCTTAACCACTGCCATCAGGGCTCCTTAAAGAGACCTTATATAATATGACAAAAAATTATCTACCAAATATTATCTAAACAAATCAGGATACTAAATAATGAAATATTAAGTCAAGAACAAGAATAAATGCCTTCTATTCAACTTTCTACTGTTGTTGTGGTGGTGGTGTGCCCTCAATTCAATTCTGACTCATAACAATCGTGAGAGCATAGAACTCCTTGATAAATGAAATCTTTTCTCCATTTATCATGATGTTGTTTATTGGTCCAGTTGTGAGGGCTTTTGTTTTCTTTATGTTGAAGTGTGATCCATACTGAAGACTTTGATCTTCATCACTAGTATCTGGAATATACAAAGAATTCCTACCAATCAATAATAAAATGAGAAGCTAGCAACTAAAGAGTTGTGCACAAGGTAATTAGCAGAAGAGAACACGAGTGATCAGTAGACATTTGGAAAGATATTATGCTTATTAGGGATATATAAACTAAAACTGAATTATGATAGATGTTGCAGCCATGAGATTGGCAAAAATTAACATTTGATAAATCCAACTATTGGGAAACCAGATCTCCTATACATTGCCTGTAGTAATGTAAATTGGGAGGGAAATATGAACAGAACTTTTGTAGAGTAGTTTGAAGAATTCAGTGTACCTAGTAAAATTATAGCTGCATATCTAGGAGTCTATTTTAAAGAAATTCTTGCTCATGTACACAAGAAGACATAGATAAGCTTGCTAACTTCAGCAATTTTTGTAAAATAAAAAATCTGGAAACAATCTAATAGTTGGGAAAAATGCAAATATGGAAATGGATAAATTAATTGCATTTTGTTCATACAAAAGATTACCAAGACAATAAAATGAATGAATGACATTTACTTGCATCTATATGGCTAATTCTTAAAAAAAAAAAAAAGCCAAAACATAATGTTGAGTAAAAAACCAATTGCAATAGAATATTTGAAGTCTAATACCATTCATGTACAATTTTATACACAAAAATATATATTGTAAATGGGTACATTCATATGTAATAAATTTACACAAAGTAATGAAAACACAAACTGCTAGCAGTATTTATTAGGGGAAGCAGTAAGGGCTTTTGATACTTGTAAAGTTTGCTGTATTTTGTAATTAAAAATTGAAATCAAGAATACATGAAACAGGGTGATTGCTTAAACATTCAGCTTCCAGAGGATCACTGAGAATGACAAACAAAAATCAAATCTACTGGTCCTTAATGAGTGTGGTATATCCATTTTGAATGGTGTCCATTGATAAACTGCTTTCAGGAAGAAGTAAATACAATGGACGGAAGTTGATAAATGTATTATGCTCACAGAAATAAATATTTACATTCTTAATTATGAAATCTTGTATTCCATTCACTGCTCTGCCACTCTAGAATAGAAATACAACTGAAAATAAATATTAAGACTGCCAAATCACTGAGAATCATGGCCTGGCCAAGTTGAAATAGTCTTAGCTCTCACAATTTATACTACTGGTTATAATAGAAAAGGAATGATTGTAAAGAGCCCTGGTGGCATAATGGTTATGTACTTGGCTGCTAAATGGCAAGTTGGCAGTTTGAACCCATAGCAGTTCCATGGGAGAAAAGACCTGGTGATCTGCTCTCATAAAGATTACAAAACAATTATAGAACAATTATACTTTGTCCTATAGAGTTCCTAGGAGTTGCAATTGACTTGATGATACACAACAAGAACAATAAAAACAATTCTATGAATAGTCAGTTAAATCCTGACCTGTTGTTAAAGAGTAAATTAATCACTATATGTTGCTATCTTTGGCATTACAATATAATTTGGGGTGACAAGGAATAAGAACATAAAAAGTTAAAGAATAATAAATGACTACAAGAATATTAAAGAA
>NW_006921610.1:2644800-2654739 GCF_000298275.1 Orycteropus afer afer | reverse complement strand
CTGATCATTTTCCGAGTGGTTGACAGTGGTAATCAGGCACAATCTAGTTCTTCTGGTCTCATGGTCATATAAGCTGAGGATTGCATGGTCTACCAGTCCCTTGGGCTAATTGTTTCCATGTGTCTGTTGTTTTCTTCATTCTTCCATGCTCTGGATGAGGAAAGACCCATTGTTGTATCTAGATGGCAGCTTGCAAGCTTTTAAGAGCCCAGTTCCTGCTCACCAAAGTAGGATGTAGAACAATGTTTTTGTGTAGTATGTTACACCAATGGAGTATTTGATGTCTCCTGTGACCATGGTTGCCAGCCCACAAGTCCAACTACTCACTCCCTCAGGGTACCTGGCTGTGGCCAAGAAGTCATTACAAACTTGCCCCTTGTCAGCTCTAATATGCACCCAGACATTCTTACAGTACATACATATACCCATGTAGAAACATAATCTGCTACCTCTATACATGGTCATGGCCACACTCCCCCATGCCTAGATATATCTGATCATTCAGCCTGTCCACCCATCAATCCACCAGTAGATCAATGCTTGCCATCACTGACAACACACTATTGTACATGCAAAAGGGTTTAACTTTGTTATCTATACCTCCCATGTACTTGTCTATGTCTTCTTCTTCCTCAGTGGCACCGTCACTTTTGGTACATTGCCCTTCCCTTCACCCAAATCAATACTTGTTGCTAGGTATCTAGCAGTGTTCCCTGCCTTCCTCTCTCATCCCTGGTAACCAACAAAGAAAATTTCCTTCTGTGTATAAACATTTCCTTTACTTTTTACAATAGTGAAATAATACAATATTTGTCCTTCTGTGGTTGACTTATTTCACTCAGCATAATGTCCTCCAAGATCATCCATGTTATTTGGTGTTTTACAGACTCTACATTATTTTTTTGAGTTGCATTGTATTCCATTGCATGTATGTACTATAGTTTGGTTATCCATTCTTCTGTTGATGGGCAAGTAGGTTGTTTTCATCTCTTGGCTATTATAAATAATGCTATGATAAACATGGGTGTGCATATATCTGTTCTTGTCCTGGTTCTCACTTCTTTAGGATATATACCTAGTAATAAGATTGCAGGATCAAATGGTATTTCTAATTCCAACTTTTTAAGGAATCACCATACTGATTTCCACAGTGGTTGTATCATTTTACAGATCCACCCTCAGTGTATGAGAGTCCTAATTTCTCCACATCCTTGCCAGTATTTGTTATTTTCTGTGTTGTGGAACTCAGCTATTAGTGCTGGGGTAAGATGGTATCTCACTATTGTTTTGATTTGTATCTCTCTAATGGCTCTGGTGGCTGGCATAGTGCTGCTAACCAGTCAGTGGTAACTGCTAACCAGAAGGCTGGCGGGTCAAACTCACCAGCCACTCCTTGGAAGGAAAGTTGGGCAATCTACTTCTATAGAGATATCACCTCGGAAACCCAAGGAGGGGTCACTATGAGTCTGATCTGACTTGAGGCAGTGAATTTGGTTTAATGACTAATGGTCATGAACATTTGTTCATGTACTTGTTGGCCACCTGAATATCTACTTTGGTAAAATGTCTATTTATGTCTTCTGCTCATTTTTAAATTGGACTTTTTGTCTTTTTGTTGTTGAGGTGTTGGAGTTTTCTATAAATTTTAGAGATAAGTCCCTTGTCAGGTATGTCATTGCCAAATATTTTTCCCCAGTCTGTATGTTATCTTTTTATTCTTTTAGAGAAGTCTTGAAGCACATAAACATTTAAGTTTTAGAAGATCCCAAGGTAGTAAACCTTTATACATAGTAGATCACCCATCTTCTTTTCATGAAGTGGCTGATGGGTTTGAACAACCAGTCTTCTGGTTAGCAGTCAAATGCCTTAGGCACTGCACCACCGGAGCTCCTTATTAAAGGATATATCTACAAGAAATATCAAAGGCACAAGATAAAGGGTAACAGTGGGTTGGATAGCTGAAGAAATCTATAGTATTTTGAGCCTCAAGAAGTCAGGTGAAAGAAAGGTTTAATGATAAAACTTCTGGAAAAAGACCATTGAATGCTGCTGTTCTATGCTATTGAGTTGGCTCTGACTCAGTGACCTCATGTCCAACAGAACAAAACACTCCCAGTCTTATGCCATCCTCACACTCTCTGCTGTGCTTGAACCCATCATTACAGTTACTGTGTCAATCTATCTTGTAGAGGATCCTCCTCTTTTTTGCTGACCTTCCACTTTACCAAGCATGATGTTCTTCTCCAGGGAATGGTCCCTTCTGATAACTTGACCACAGGAGGTGAGACAAAGTCTGGTTATTCTTGCCTCCAAGGAGCATTCTAGCTGTACCTTTTCCATGCAGATTTGTTACTTCTTCTGGCAGCCTATGGTGTTTTCAGCATTCTTCACGAACACCATAATTCAAAAGCATCCACTATTCTTTGGTCTCCCTTATTCATTGTCCAGCTTTCATATGCATATGAGACTATTCAAAACACAATGGTTTGCATTAGGTGAACTGTAGTCTTCAAAGTGACATCTTTGCTTTTTAACTCTTTAAAGAGGTCTTTTGTAGCAGATTTGCACAGTGCAATATGACATCTGAATTCTTGACTGCTGCCTCCATGGGTGTTGCTTGTGGATCCAAGTAAAATGAGATCCCTGACCACTTCAATCTTTTCTCCATTTGTTGTGGTATTTCTTATTGGTCCAGTTGTGAGGATTTTTGTTTTCTTTATGTTGAGGTATAATCCATATTGAAGACTATAGTTTTTAATCTTCATCAGTAAATGCTTTAAGCTCTCTTCACTTTCAGCAAGCAAGGCTGTGTCATTTGGGTATTGCAGGTTGTTAATTAAGTCTTCCTCTAACCCTGATGGTGCATTCTTCTTCATATAGTCCAGCTTCTTGGATTATTTGCTCACCATACAGATTGAATAAATGTAGTGAAAGAATACAGTCCAAACACACTCACTTCCTGGTTTGAAACCATGCAGTATCCCCTTGTCCTGTTGAATGATAGCCTCTTGGCCTACGTGCAGGTTCCTTATGAGCATAATTAAGTGTTCTGGAATTCTCATTCTTCACAATGTTATCCATAATTGGTTATGACCCACACAGTCAAATGGCTTTGCATAATCAGTAAAACACAGGTAAATATCTTTCTGGTATTATTTGCATTCAGTAAAGATCCATCTGGCATCAGCAATTATATCCCCCATTCCATATCCTCTTAATCAAGCTTGAAATTCTCAAAGTTCCCTGTCAATATACTGCTGCAACTGTTTTTGAATTACCTTCAGGAAAATTTAACTCGCATGTGACATTAATGATAGTGTTTGATAATTTCCACATTCTGTTTCATCAGCTCTCTTTGGAATGGGCACAAATATGGTTCTCTTCCAGTCAGTTGGCCAGGTAGCTGTTTTCCAAATTTTTTGGCAGAAATGAGTAAGTGCCTCCAGCACTGCTTCCATTTGTTGAAATATCTCCATGGGTACTTCCTCAATTCCTGCGGCTTTGTTTTTCACCAATTCCTTCAGTGCAGCTTGGAGTTCTTCCTTCAATATCATTGGCTCTTGATCATATGTTACCTCCTAAAATAGCTGAATACTGACTAATTCTTTTGGTACAGTTACTCTGTGTATTCCTTCTATCTTCATTTGATGTTCCTGAATCATTCAATATTTTGCCCATTGAATCCTTTAATATTGCAATGTGAGAGTTCAATTTTTTCTTCAGTTCTTTCAGCTTTAGAAATGCTGAGAGTGTTCTTCCCTTTTGGTTTTCTAGCTCCAGGTCTTTGCACATTCATTATAATACTTTGTTTTGTCTTCCTGAACTGCTCTTTGAAATCTTCTTTTCAGCTCTTTTATTTTGTCCTTTCTTCCATTTGCTTTACTTATTCTCTGTTCAAGAGCAAGTTTCAGAGTCTTCTGACATCCCTTTTTTTTTTTTTCTCCCTTTGCTGTCTTTTTCATGACATTTGCTTTTTCATGTATAATGCTCTTGATGTCATCCCACACTCATCTGGACTTTGGTCATTAGTGTTCAATGCTTCTAATCTGTTCTTCAGATGATCTTTCAGATGGGATATAATCAAGGTCATATTTTGGCTCTCATGAACTTTTTTCAATTTTCTTCAGCTGCAATTTGAATTTGCATACAAGTAATTGATGGTCTGTTCCACAGTCAGCTCCTGGCCTTGTTTTGGCTGAAGATACTGAGTTTCTCCATTGTCTCTTTCCACAAGTGTAGTTGATATGATTCCTGGCTAGGTCCATGTGCATAGCTGTTGCTTATGTTGTTGAAAACAGGTATTTGGAATGAACAAGTTGTTGGTCTTGCAAAATTCTATCATGTGATCTCCAGCATCATTTCTATCACTAAGGTCATATTTTCAAACTACCAATGCTTCTTCTTTGTTTCCAACTTTGGCATTCCAATCACCAGTAATAATCAATATAGTTTAATTGCATGTTTGGTCATTTTCACACTGCAAGAAGTTGGAAATATCTTCACTTTTTTCATCTTTGGCTTTGGTGGTTGGTGCATAAATTTTAATAATAGCAGTATTAACTGGTCTTCCTTTTAGGCATATGAATATTATCTTATCAATGACAGCATTGTTCTTCAGAATATATCTTGAAACATTCTTTTTGATGATGAATGTGATGCCATTTCTTTTCAATTTGTCATTGTGAGTGTAGTAGACCATGTGATTGTCTGATTCACAATGGCCAGTACTAGTTCATTTCAACTTACTAATGCCTAGGATATCTATCTTTATGTGTTCTGTTTCTGACAACTTCCAATTTTCTTAGATTCATACTTTGTACATTCCATGGTCCTATTACCAATGGATATTTGCAGGTGTTTCTTCCCATTTTGAGTTGTGCCCCATCAGCACATGAAGGTCCCAAAAGCTTTATTCCATGCACATCATTAAGATCAACTCTACTTTGAAAAGGCAGCACTCTCTCAGTCCTATTTCAAAGGCTTTCCAAACTGAGGGGTTCATCTTCTGGCAATATATCAGACAATGTCTCGTGGTAGTTCATAAAGTTTTCCAGTAATATATCAAATGGTGTTTCACTGCTCTTCACAAGGCTTTCAGTGGCCAGTTTTTTTCAGAACTGGATCACCCTGCCCTTCTTCCCAGTGTGTCTTAGTCTGGAAAATCCACTGAAACCTGTCCATCATGGGTAACCCTGTTAGTATTTGAAATGCAACCTCCAGCCTCATAGAAACACACAAGCCATCACAGTACAACAAACTAACAGGTGTGTGGTAGGAGCACTGAATAGGTTTGGAAAAATAAATTTAGAGGAATAATAAATAAAGGATTAGCTAAGAAGACAAGTTCAAGGAGAAGGTGGAGGAGAAAGGAAATTTAAAGGTAAAGTAAGAGGTTAGCTTTGAGGGAAAAATAACGGATCACTGAGAAATTTTGGAGGAGAAGATGGATAAAATTTGGGATACTTGGAACTAAAAAAAAAAGATTGAATCCCATATATTGGTTGAATCACATGAAATTTCAGATATTAGACTACTTTTTCACCTATAAAACAGAAATGTCATCAGTGGTTGGTGTCACTCAGTGCAGTAATTCATGTTGTCACCCCCATCCCCACCCCATGGATCTTCTTCCATGCCAGACAATACAGCATCCTTAGTAATGTGTATTATCAATTTTTCTTATAGTACAATTTTGGATGTAAATAATGTAAATTGCTTAAATATAATATTTCTTAGGTTATATTACTACTAACAAAAAAAGAGTTTTATAAAATCTCTATAGTTTTTTAGGGAGCTCTGGTAGCATAGTGGCTAAGGCACTTGACTGCTAACCAGAAGGCTGGTGGTTCAAATCCACCAGCCACTCCTCAGAAGGAAGATGGGGCAATCTACTTCCGTACTGATACTGCCTCGGAAACCCAAGGAGGGGTCACTATGAGTCAGGTCCGACTCGACAGCACATAACAACAACAACAACAACATAGTTTTTTAAAATGTTGAATTACAACATTATTAGTGACTGAGCAGTAGACTTTTTTATTTTTCCCCTTCTTTTCCTCTACTTCATTATCGAAAAAGTCATTGCTATAGGTTCACACATATGACTTATAACAATATTGTAGCTTGAACACCAGAAAATTGCCAGAATCAGTGACTATAAAACAACAGCAACAACAAGAACAATGTATGCTTGTAGCACATATGCTTGTAGTGTGTGTAGATGAAACCACACGACTCAAAGCATTATTATACTTGAGTAGTAATGATGCTTCTGACTGGAGTGCATTAGAAGGTTCAACATGTAAATTAGCACTGAATTTTAGCCTTGTAGATATTCATATAAGCTGAGCTTATAAAAATACTGTTGTTATAACTAAGTATAGAACTTTTTTATAAAAAAATAATAAATTTCTGCTGAAACACTGCACACAAATTTTATAGACATTTTGGTGTCATGTGATTTACTGTAGATCCTTAGTGAGCCCAACAGTTTTACATGTTTCTTTTTTTTTCCCCCTTCCATTTCAAAGAAAAATATTGTTAACTGTATAGAATTTTTGTTTCCTATATTTTGGAGTTAATTCAACAACAATAATAAAAATAATATGTCTAAAATAGTGTGTCAAATAATAAGAAAGGTAATTTTTAAAAGAAGTTTTATCTTAACCTAGTAAAAAAGTAATCATCTTAGCCATGCTATTTTAAAATTCCAATTACCTTACAAAAGCAAGCAACAACATTAATTACAAACTCCAGAGCAAAATTAATATCAGACTTAAAATATGAAAATAAAAACAGTATCAATTTCCTTTTTTTCCCTGCTGCTGCTACTTGACCAAAGAAAACTAGAATTTTTTGTGCCTTCTTTTTTGTGGAACAACTTCTTTTTATGTGCTGCATATTTCCCACTGAAACTCAGCATTCTATCAAAGTTTTTAGAATATTTAAAATAAACATTAAGTAACTTTGGACTTTACAATTCATTTACTCCATAATATTGCTGAAAATAATGACAGATGCATTTATAAAATACATTTACTTTCTTCATCCAAATGCTTTGACATATATTACCTCATTTTGTCATCACAACTATTTTTGTCAAAAATGTATGATTCAGATTTTAAATACAAAAAAAGTAACAAGCATTTAATATCAATATCATTTTCTAAGTTATCACAAGAAATGTAAATTGCATCATCACCAGGAATGTAAGATACAAGTAGCTATAAGAATATGTTCTGTTTACTAGACAAAATTTTGTGTATATTTATATTGTAAATGATAATTACAACCACTAGAATTGTGTGAATCATTAGGTTTTCATAGTATAAGACACTGTGCCTCAACTTTAAGTGATGAGTTTTGGAATTGGATCCATTAAATATGTAATTGGTGGTGCAGCAGTTAAATCATTCAGCAACTAAGCAAAAGGTTGGCAATTCCAACCCACTATCACTCTGTGGGAGAAAGATGAGGCAGTCTGCTTCTGTAAAGATTTAAAACCTTAGAAACCCTATGGGGCATTTTCACTCTGTCTTATAGGGTCTAAATGAGTCAGAATTGACTCAATGGCAATGGACAGAGATGGCAGTAGAGAGAGACAGCAATGTGGATAGCTGAGGCTTGAGAAGATTTTACATATTTTGACCTTGCAGCATGTAACTCTTAAGAAACAACTGGAGGAATACTTCCAAATAAATAACCAATTTTAATATGTGTTTTTCTGTGGAGGAAAATCATCTTTAAATATTATAGTGAAAGCTTAATAAAAAGTTACAGCTATTATCTCTAGGAAATAGTTTGTCAGTGATAGTCTTTATATTGCTATCTGCTGTTGTGACATCACAACAACAATCGTGTGACATCACGATTACTAACCAAAAAACAAACTCACTGTCGTCCAATTGATTCTGACTCCTGCTGGGTTTCCAAGGCTATAAATCTTTATGGAAGCAAACTGCCTTATCATTCTTCTGCCAGGCAGCTGGTGGGTTCTAACCTTTTGGTTCGCAGCCAAATTTCCTTAACTACTACACTATCAGAGCTCCTTAACAGCATGATTAGATAGATATGGAAATAAATAGCATTTAGTGCTATAATAGTTGACCATTTACATATGTGATTTATAACTTTTTCATTTTTTTTTTTTTGAGATTTTCATGAAAATTATATGTTTTCTACCCTCTAAAATGTCAATCCATCTCATTGAGGGCCTTCCCTTCTTTTGTCGACACTCCACTCCACCAAGCATGACATTCTTCTCCAGGGAATGGTCTCTTCTGATGACATGACCAAAGTAGGTGAGATGGTCTGGCCATTCTCGCCTCCAAGGAGCATTTTGGCTGCACTTCCTCCAGGACAGTCCTGTTAGTTCTTTTAGACGTCCATGGTACTTTCAGCATTCTTCTCCAACACCACAGCTCAAAAGCATCAATTCTTTTTCAGTCTTCCTTAGTCATTGTCCAGCTCTCACATGAACATGAGACGATTGAAAATACCATAGCTTGTATCAGGCACACCTTAGTCCTCAAGGAGATATCTTTGCTCTTCAGCACTTGATAGAGATCCTTTGCAGCCAATTTGTCCAGTGCTATACATCACCTGATGTCCTGACTGCTGCTTCCATTGGCATCGATTGTAGAACCAAGCAATGTGACATCTTTGACAACTTTAATCTTTTCTCCATTTGTTGTGATGCTGCTTATAGGTCCAGTTGTGAGGATTTTTGCTTTCTTTATATTGAGACGTGATCCATACTGCAGATTGTATTTTTCAGTCTTCATCAGAAAGTGCTTCATGTCATCCTCACTTTCAGCAAGCAAAGTTGTGTCATCAGTATATTGCAGGTTGTTAATGATTCTTCCTCCAATCCTGATGCCATTCTTCTTCATATAGTCCAACTTCTTGTATTATTTGCTGAACATACAGATTGAATAAGTATGGTGAAAGGATACAACCCTGATGCATTCCCTTCTTGATTTTACACCATGCAGTGTCCTTTTTCTGTTTGAATGAAAACTTCTTGGTCTATGTACAGGTTCCTCATGAGTACAATTAAGTGTTCTGGAATTCACATTCTTCTCAATGTTATCCACAATTTATTAGGATCCACACAATCAAATGCTTTTGCATAGTCAATAAAACACAAGTAAACATCTTCCTGGGATTCTTTGCTTTAAGCCAAGATCCGTTTGACATCAGCAATGACATCCCTTGTTCCACGTCCTCTTCTGAATCCAGCTTGCATTTCTGGAAGTTCTCTGTCAATATACTGCTGCATCCGTTTTTGAATTATCTTCAGTACAATTTTACTTGCGTGCAATATTAATGATATTGTTTGATAATTTCAACATTTTGTGGAATCACCTTTCTTTGGAATGAGTATAAATATGGATCTCTTCCAGTCAGTTGACCAGGTAGCTGTCTTCCAAATCTCTTGGCATAACTGATTGAGTACCTCCAGTGGGGCATCCGTTTGTTGAAACATCTCAATTGGTATTCCTTCAATTCCTGGAGCCTTGTTCTTTGCCAATTCTTTCAGTGCAGCTTAGACTTCTTCCTTCAATACCACTGCTTCTTGAATATATGCCACCTCCTGAAATGGATGAAGATCAACCAGTTCTTTTTGGTACAGTGACATTGTGTATTTCTTCCATCTTCTTTTGATATTTCCTGCATCATTCAATATTTTGCCCATAAAATCTTTCAATATTGCAACTTGAGGCTTAATTTTTTTCCTCAGTTCTTTCCACTTGAGAAATCCCAAGAGTGTTCTTCCCTTTTGGTTTTCTAACTCCAGGTCTTGCACATTTCATTATGGTAATTGGCTTTGTCTGCTTGAACTGCTCTTTGAAATCTTCTGTTCAGCTCTTTTATCTTGTCATACCTTCCATTTGCTTTAGCTACTCTCCACTCAATGGCAAGTTTCAGAGTCTCTTC
>NW_006921610.1:2640387-2644560 GCF_000298275.1 Orycteropus afer afer | reverse complement strand
AATGTTTTAATTGTCTTCAACTTCAAGTTGAACTTGCATATGAACAGTTGATGGTCTGTTCCACAATCAGCTCCTGGCCTGGTTTTGGCTGAAGATATTTAGCTTTTCCATCTCCTCTTGCCACAGATGTAATCAATCTGATTCCTTTGCACTCCATCTGGTGAAGTCCACGTGTATAGGTGCCATTTGTGTTGTTGACAAAAGGTATTTGCAATGAATAAGTCATTCATCTTACAAAATTCTATCATGAGATCTCCAGCAATATTTCTGTCACCAAGGCCAAAATTTCCAGTTACTGGTAATTCTTCCTTGTTTCCAAGTTTTGCGTTCCAGTCACCAATGATAATTAACACATCCTGATTGCATGTTCAGTCAATTTCAGACTGCAGAAGCTGATAAAAATCCTCGATATCCTCATCTTTGGCTGTGGTGGTTGGTGCTTAAATTTGAACAATAGTAATATTAATTTGTCTTTCTTGTAGGCATATGGATACTATCCTATCACTGACAGCATTGTACTTCAGGACAGATCTTGAAACATCCTTTGTGATGATGAATGCCACAGCATTCTTCTTCTAATTGTCATTCCCAGCATAGTAGACCACATGGTTATCTGATTCAAAATGGCTAAAACTGGTCCATTTCAGCTCACTGATGCCTAGGATATCAATCTTTATGCATTCCCTTTCATTTTTGATAACTTCCAATTATCCTAGATTTGTACTTCGTACATTCCATGTTCTGATTATTAATAGATGTTTGCAGCTGTTTCTCCTCAAATTGAGTTGTGCCACGTCAGCACATGGAAGTCCTGAAAGGCTTACTTTATCTATATCATTTAGTTTCGTTCTACTCTGATGAAGCAGCACTTTCCCAGTCCTATTTTGAGTGCCTTCTGACCCAAGGGACTCGTCTTCCTGCACTGTGTTGGACAATGTTTCCAAGCTATTCATAAAGTTGGCCAGTAAATTATCAGACAGTATTTCTCTCCTATTCATAAAGTTTTCCCTGGCCAGTTTTTAAGAAGTGGGTGGCCTCTTTCTTCTTCCTAGTCTGTCTTAGTCTGTAAGCTGTGTTGAGCTCTGTGCATGATGTGCAACTCTGCTGGTGTCTGAAATACCTGTGGCACAGCCTCAAACCTCACACCAACGTACAAGCCCCACAACATGACAAACTGACAGACAAGTTTGTCTCCCTTAGCTGTAGGAAAACTCTGTACCTCCTCTTACCTAATTCCTACCTTGAACCTACCACTTTGTGGTCCCTGGCTGCTCCCTCCCTTTCCTGGCTCAAGAACCTGGAGACTGCCTTGCTTTCCGCCCCTTACCTGGATCCTGCCACACCTGTGGTACCCGGCCGCTCTGCTCCTTGCCTTTCCTGGCTCTAGGGGGCTTGGGGCCTACCTTGCCTCCTGCCTCTTACCTGGATCCTGCCACTCCTGTGGTCCCTGGCCACTCTGTTCCCTCCCTTTTCACTATTCTTTACCAACACCATAATTCAAATGATGTTTGAATTCAAATTCCTCATTGGTCTTCTTTGTTCCATGTCCAGCTTTCATATGCATAGGAGGTGATTGAAAATACAATGGCTTGTGGGTCACATATACCTTAGTCCTCAAAGTGACACCTTTGTTTTGACACAATTAGGCATATGCTATTTTATTAGGGGGAGCTCTGGTGGCATAGTGCCTAAGGCTTTTGACTGCTAACCAGAAGGCTGGTGGTTCAAACCCACCAGGCACTCCTAGGAAGGAAGGTTGAGCAATCTACTTCCATAGTGATAATGGCTTAGAAATCCAAAGAGGGATGACTATGAGTCGGATCCAACTCAATGACAGTGAGTTTAGTTATTTTACTAGGACGCTATTTTATCGATGTTATCAGTTTAAACTACAACTCCTTAGTTTAAGTTAATAATCTATTTTTACCTTTTCTTATCTGAGGCATCAAGCATTGTCCTAGATTTTCTTTGCTGAGCTTACTATTATTTTGTCTTTGAGGGTTGACATTTCACAGGTAAGCATGGAGCATGTCATGTGTCAAAGTCTTCCCACTACTAAATGGCTGTCATCAAAATGAGCTCTGTAAGTGGAAGCTGTTCAGATGAGAATAGAAACAGAAGCTGGCCTGTATGTAGTCTCTGACTGATTCAAATTGCAATTACACTAAAAGGTAAAGAAGATAGCAGTTGTTTTGCTTTGGGCTTCTCAAGATCATGTTTCACCCAATCAAAAAGATACAGCACATCTTCTTTCCTGTTCTCGTCTTCTAGCCCCTTATTCTTGGCTTTAGACTAGAGTTCTACTGAAAAACATTTAGTGTGGGTTGGAAAGTTGTTCTCTATCTTCTGCTTCTTCCAATGCAGTCAGGAAGATTTACTTTTTCAGTTTTTTCTTAAAGGGAACACCATTTCTTTTAATCATCTAAAATATTCCACATAGAATTGCTAAGACAAACTAAACAATTACATGTGTAACGCTGTTGCTTTTCTCAACAATCATTGAAGACACTTTGATTTACAGCCAGAAGACACTCATATTATATTGAATGTCACTTTCATACTTCATTTATTTCCCCTTCAAGCACTGCAGCTGTTAATTGTTGCTAAGAAGCTATAAAAATATGCAAGAACATTTTAAACCTCTAGGAACACTTGGACTCTAAACTATTTTTCCTTCTTGAATAACAGATTTAAAATAATTAATTCTTTCATTTCCTTTTTAGTCTTCTGGTTTGAGGGGTATTAACGTAAAACTGGAAATGGCAGGAAAGTATCAAATAAGAAGAACTTATTTGTGATTTTTCAGTTTCCATAAAATTAATAACCTTGCTTTTGAAACTGCTAGAGTGTATTCTAATCCAGGTCAATAATACACTTGCATGGCATTAATATTGTTAGCACTTCTATCCAAAAGCCAGCTGATAATATTCTAAAGCCTATGTGAATAGCAACTTGAGGGCTCCTGAGGATTATTAGGTTCCATTACCACCAGCGCTATTTATTTATTTTTTTTTCAGGAGACATATTCGAGAAATGGTTCTAAGCTTGCATCAAATGCTTTGGAACAAATCTGTTTTTGTTAGAAGGGGGTTTAATTAATTTTCAAGCTGCACAAATTAATCTGGACCCAACTGAGGACCTGAAAATTGATTAAACTGTGAGCATCTATTCAGAAAGTATTTGACCAAGAAATAAATTCATTCCTTCAAGGTCAATGACCCTACAAGTTGATGGCTAGTTTAGATTAATAAACACACCTGGGCTTCAAATTTCTAGCATTGCTTGGCAGAAGCTCCCCTCTCCTCTTAGTGCTGCCTGTCATCCACCTGATTTAGCTATCATTTTTTTCTCTAACATTTTCTCACAGAAACCCATTGTAACTTTGTTTTTTCTTTTTGACAGTGGTGGTGGGACATTGCAGTCAGTTCAATGTTTCATTTTAATTGTTTATTTAGGATGGAGTCATAACATGTTATAAATTGAAGACAAACTATAAAATGGCCTTACCTAAATTATTTTTTTCCTTTTAAAAATATTATATCAGAAAACAACTTCCGGTAAGATGGAGGAATAGGCAGACAAGCGACACAGACCCTCTTCAACAAAGAAAAGAAAAACCAATTGACAGAGATACAGAAGATAATCCTGGAGCCCTAAGCTTTGAAAGGAACTACATAGAAGTGGATTAGGCACTAACTAGTGGAAAAACCTGAACGAAAACAGTGACTACAGAGATGGTTGGAGCTGCGTACTGTCAGCTACTCTGACAAGACCAACAGCTTGAATATTTCCAAGTGGTGTTGGGAACTGAGAATTGACCTAAAGATCAGCCCTGGTCACCAACAGCTGCAGAAACAACTGTGCTGGTGGCCTATGACTAGGAAGGAAAACAGCAGGGAGGGAGACAATCTAAGCTGTTGACTTTCTGCTGTCTGGAGAGTGCAGCCATTTTGATTGTTTAAAAGTGGTGGCCATGTTGAATATTTAAAGTGACCGAGGGTGCAACCATTGTGAATTTTTACCAGCAGTGGCCATGTTGGATATTTAAAGTGACGAGGGTGCAGCCATTTTGAATCTTTACAAGTGGCAACCATTTTGGATTTTAAAGTGATAGCATTCTCATTCGGATTCCAGGGACCTAAGAATAGGCTCTGTTTGCCAAGGTCAGCAGGG
>NW_006921610.1:2638740-2639757 GCF_000298275.1 Orycteropus afer afer | reverse complement strand
TTCTTTGGAAAGGGATAAATCAGAAAAAAGATCAAAACAAAATGAAGAAAGCCTAAGGTTCATGTGTGATACCATCAAAATGAATAACCTATGTGTAATTGGAATTCCAGAACAGGAAGAGACAAATAAAACCACTGAGAAAGTTGTCCAAGATTTGTTGGAAGAGAATTTTCCTGGTATGATGAAAGATGAGAATATATCCATTCAAGAAGTCCAACGAATCCCAAACAGGATAGACTCCGAAAGAAAATCACCCAGACGTATCATCATCAAACTTACCAAAATCAAAGACAAACAAAGAATCATGAGAGCAGCATGGGAAAATTGAAAGTTACCTACAAGAGGCAACCAATAAGACTAAGCTCAGATTTCTTGACAGAAACCATGCAAGTGAGAAGACAATGGGATGGTATATATAAAACCCTGAAAGAGAAAAATTTCCAATGAAGAATTATGCACCCAGCAAAATTGTACCTCAAATATGATGGTGAAATTAGGACATTTCCAGATAAGCAGAAATTAAGGGAATTTGTTAAAATCAGACCAACCTTACAAGAGATGCTAAAGGGAATCCTTTGGACAGAGAAGCAACAACAGCCAACAACAAGTGACGATTAACAGACATGATGGTATAACCCAGAAATCAACCCAGCTATGGAAGTATCCAAAGTAAATAAGCCTACAAGATTGTAAACAGGGAACCAGAAACATCAATTGAAAAATGAGGACAACTCCAAATCAAAAAGAGGGAAAAAACTGTGTCATTACAAAACTTCTAGATGGCAGGGAAGTTAAAACACCTACCAGATAGAACAGACTGTTATAATCTTGGGAAGAAAACTATAAATCACAGGGTAATCTCAAAGAAAAATGATAAACCTTCACATCAAAATAAAAAAGAGTACCAGCACAAATATTCAGCAAATACTAAAACAATAGCAGTGAAGGAAGTGATAACATGATTCATAAACAAAACAGCTCAGCATAGAAAATTATATGGAACAAAGAAATCAACAC
>NW_006921610.1:2637377-2638411 GCF_000298275.1 Orycteropus afer afer | reverse complement strand
AAAAAAAACTGCATTGACCCATGTCACTTTAGTTTTGTGTATTTCACTGTACATAAATTATATTTCAATAAAATGCATTTAAAAAATAATAAAAAAAGAAAAAAGGAACAAACCCATAATCTAAAAATATTATTAATTATTTTGATTGAACTGGTAATATGTTTTCTATCTTGGGCTAAATAATGTGTTATTAAAATAAATTTCACTTGTTTTGTTTTTTCACATAGTTTTATATCAGATAATGTAGTTATCAGACAGTTCATAAAATCCTTCTCAGTTTAATGATTTGCCTAATTTTCTGCAGAGTCTTTCATTTCTTTTCTTGAAACTAAACATACATAAAATGTGCACCACACACATGCACACATACACGGAGCATTTAGACATTCTCTTCTGTAGTATTGTCTAGTAATATAAGCTCAGGGTTGGGTATTATTCTAAGATAATATAAAAATAATTAGAGAATTTTTTGTCTGAAGGATGAGAGAAAGACATTATGCTAAATAGGGAGGAGATGGCAAAAAAAAAAAAAAAGTCTTAAAATTGATTTACAAAAAGAATTTGAAGCACGATTCCATTTTTCTGCCAGAAATCAAAAGATTATAAACTATGATCTCACTAGGTTTTTCTGTAGTAAATTCTTCCCATAGTTTATATGATGGTAATGAGATGATTGAAGACTGGTGGTTCAAACCTACTAGCCACTCCTGGGAAGAAAGGTTGGGTGATCTACTTCTATAGTGATACTGCCTCGGAAACCCAAGGAGGGTCACTATGTGTCGGATCCAAGTTGACGGCAGGGAGGGGCTTTTTTTAATAATTAAATGGACAATTATATGCAAAGTTTTGATAATTAATTTTCCACAGTAAATCAGGTTTCAGCAACCTTTCTCACAGCTTGCTATACTCATTCGTGCAGAATTATGCATGCCTCCTTTTTGTTTTCTAGTACTGTATTTTCTATTACTGTATGGGAGCTCTGGTAGCATAGTGCCTAAGGCACTTGACTGCTAACCAGAAGGCTGGCAGTTCAA
>NW_006921610.1:2620133-2636997 GCF_000298275.1 Orycteropus afer afer | reverse complement strand
GGCACATAACAACAAAACAAACGCTGAGGAACAAGAGTTTTGTTTGTTTGTTTTTGTCAACTTTTTATTGTGATCTGGGTAAAAGTTTACAGATCAGATTGGGTTTCCATTCAACAATTTATACATATTTTGTTTCTTGACATTGATTCCAGTCCTCACAAGGTAACAATACTCTTCCTACTTCCTTCTTGTGTTCACTGTTTCCATTTGTCCTTCTTTCCTACTCCTTCCTGCCATCTGAGCTTCACCCTGGACAATGTTGCCATTTGTAGTGTGTGATTCATTGTTCTAAGGTATGTGTACCTCCCTGTTGTTATCATTCACCTTATAGGGCTGTCTATTGTGCAGCTGTAAATGGAGCTCCCGGAGTGGGTTCAATTCCAGGCTTGAAGAGTGACTAAGGGCCATGATTTGGGGCCCATTTCTTTCAGACTAGTAAGCCTGGTCTTTTTTAATATTTTGAGTCTTATTCCATATTTTTCTTCCACTTGACCCATGACTTCCTACTGTTATCCCTTTCAGAGCAGTCAGCTGTGGTAGCTCGGCACTGTCTGGTTTTACTAGTCTCAGCATCTTATAAGGTTCATTAGTCCTTTGGACTAATTGTTCCACGCATCTTTGTTTTTCTTCACTCTCATTGCTTCTGAAGGACAGAGACCAATAGTTGCACCTTAGATGCCCACTCACAAGCTCTTAGGACCCCAATCACAACTCCCCAAAGTAGGCTGTAGAACATTATCTTTGTGGCCATGTTATGCCAACTGACCTTGTTGTCCCCTGAGAATATGGTGCTGAGGCCTCAGGCTCAGTGACTTTATTTATTTATTTGTTGTTAGGTTGTTGTTCAGTGCCATGAAGTCAATTATGGCTCAATAGGGGTCCTGTGTACAACAGAATGAAACACTGCCAGGTTGTGAGCCATCCTCATAATCCTCGCTATATTTGAGTCCATCATTGCAGCCATGGTGTCAATTCATCTCATTGAGGGTCTTCACCTTTTTCACTGACCCTCCACTTCACTAAGCATGATATCCTTCTCCAGGGAATGGTCCCTTCTGACATTCTTGCCATACTTCTTTCAGGACAGATTTGTTCACTCTCTGGCAGTCCATGGTATTTTCGGTATTCTTCACTAACACCACAATTCAAATTATTGTTAGTACTGTCATTGCATGATCATATATGTAATTATATTTACCTTTGTTGACTTTAAATCTTTGCTCCTCCCAAAGGCTCTCCCATTGTCTTGATCATTTGTGCTGACCACCTTCTTATTTTATATTGCTTTTATCTTCACACAAGTTAATTCTTGTCTATAATCTAGCTAGTGATTTACTCTTCCTTCTCCTACCATCTTGGTAAACTGCTAAGAATGTTTCTTTCTGTGTGTAAACTTTTCTTGATTTTTTAAAGTGGTGATATCATACAATATTGATCCTTTTATGGTTGACCAATTTCACACAGCATAATGTCCTCCAGGTTCATCCATGTTGTGAGGTGTTTTGCAGATTCACTGTTACTCTTTAACAATGTATGTTATTTCATTGTGTATACCATAGTTTGTATATCCATTCTTCCATTGATGGGCACATAGATTGTTTCCATCTTTTTGTTATTGTGAATAATTCAGTGATGGACAGAAGCGTGCATATTATAGCTGTTCTCACCCCAAGTCTTTTTTCTCTAAGATATTGTTCTGGTTACCTAGTGCCAATCTGACAAGATTATACCACAAATGGGATGGCCTTAACAAGCAGGAGTTTATTCTCTTACAGTTTGGAGGTTTTAAATCTAAGTTCAAAGTGCCAGGCTCTAGGAGCTGGGTGGAAACCCTCAACCTTGGGGTCCAGCTCTGCCTTCTGCTCCCAGCTCACTGGAGCTAGAGGTGTTTCTTCACTCATTCAGCTGCTGGCTGCTGAAACTGACAAGCTCAATGTTGACAAGTAAAAAGGCACAGTCCCAATGTTACCAAACCACACGGCAGGCCATTAATTTAAATCCACTGTAAGTCCCAAGGTCGGCAGAGCACAGCAGGCTGCTGAACAATGACACAGCTACATGGAGGGTCCAAGCATGCCATAAGCCAGAGATTATCCCCAAGGCTTCTCCTTATATACAGGAAGCAGACTACATCCCAAAGGCAGCTACTCAGCTGCTTGTGGTAGATCCCACCATGGAGTTGATTGCCAGTCTCATCATGGGGAATAACTACCACCAGCTGCCCCCCAACTCAACCAGTCCCAGCCAAGTTGACACACAAATTTAACTACCACAGATATGTACTAATGAACTTAATAATGGGATTTCTGGATCATATGGTATGCCTACTTTCAACTCCTTAAGGAAGCACAATGCCTCTTTCCATTTTACTGTCTCATCAGCAATGTATGAGGGTTCCTGTCTATAGACATTCTCATCAGCATTGGTTGTTTTCTATTTTTTCTTTTTAGCTTTGCCGTTAATGCTAGTGTGAGATGATGTCTTGTTATTGTTTTGCTTTGCAGCTCTCTAATGGCTAATTGTTTTGGTTCTCTAGTGCTGTTCTAATAGAAAATACCACAAACGGGTGGCTTTAACAAACAGGATTTATTCACTTGTAGTTCAGGAGACTAGAAGTCCAAGTTCAAAGTGCTGGCTCTAGAGGCTGGGCGAAGGCTCCTCGACTGGGGCTTTAACTCTGCCTCTTGCTACTGGCCCACTGAAGCTGGAGGATTCTTTTAACTCAGGCAGCTGCTGGCTGCTGATTCTGACAAATCCAAAGTCAACAAATAAAATGGCACAGTCCCATGATTACCAAACAACATGGCAGGCCACTGGTTCAAGTCCAGAGACAGTCTCAAGATTGTCAGAAAACATGGTAGGCTGCTGAATGAAAACTCAGCTACATGCATGGTCCAAGCATGCCAAAAACCTCAAAGACCTTTCCCAATGCTTCTCCTTATATACTGGAAGCAGACCACATCCCTAAGGCAGCTATTCAGCAGCTCATTGCAGATTACACCATAGAGTTGATTACCAGTTTCATGATGGGGAATAACTACATCCAACTGCCAAGGCACTAAAAACCAGGCCCAGCAAAGTTGACACAAAACTTTACCACATTAATGATTGCTAAAATTTGTCATGTGATTTTTGGCCACTTAAATGTCTTCTTTGGTGAAGTGTCTTTGATGGTTTTTATGGTTTTAGGTTTTATATTCAGGTTTTTGTTACATTTTGACTTAGTTTTTGCATATGGTTTGAGATATGGACCCTGTTTCATTTTTCTGCAAATGGATATCCAGTTTTGCCAGCATCAATTGTTAAAAAGACTGTCATTTTCTCATTCAATGGGTTTTGGACCTTTGTCAAAAATTAGCTGGATAGATTTACTTCTGGGATCTCAATTCTATTCCATTGGTCCATGTGTTTGTTGTACCAATACTGGGTAATTTGACTACCGTGGCTATGTAGTAGGTTTTCAGATCAGAGAATATGACATCCCTTATTTTCTTCTTCTTTAGTAGTGCTTTGATTATCTATATATTGGTGATTAGTTTTTCCATCTTTTTAAAGAAAGATGATGGAATCTGGATTGGGTTTGCCTTGTTTCTGTAGGTTGCTTTGAGTAGTATTGACATTTTCCAATGTTAATCTTTCTTATTGCTTGAGCATGATATATAATACTTCCATTTATGTAGGTCTTTTTTGGTTTCTTGTTTTGAAGTTGTCTTTATATAGGTCTCTTTTATCTCTCATTAGATTTTTGCTGAATACTTCATCTTTTGGGTGGCTATTGTGAATGGAATTGTTTTCCTGATTTCCTTTTCAGAGATCTCTTAGTATACAGGAATCCAATTGATATTTGTATGTTGATTTTCTACCCTCCCATTTTACTGAATCCTTTATTAGTTCAGTTTTATCCTTATTGAGTCTCTGGGATTTTCTATGTATAGGATTTTATAATCTGCCAACACAGATGATTTTACTTCTTTGTCAATTTGAATGTCTTTTATTTTTCTTTACTGACTTATTGCTCTGGTAAGACTTCCAATATAATATTGAATAAGAGTGGAAATAAAAGGTATCCTTTTCTGGTTCCCTTTTTCAAGGTAAAAATTTTTAGTCTCTCTCCATTGAGAATAACATTGGCTGTTAGTTTTGTGTGTATGCCCTTTTCTATTCCTATTTTAGTGAGCGTTTTTATCAGAAATGGTTGTTGGATTTTGTCAAATGCTTTTTCTGCATTGATTGATATAATCGTGTGTTTTTTTTCCTTTTTTAATTCATGTGGTGGATTATGTTGATGGTTTTTCTAATGGTGAATGATCTTTGCATACCTTGTATAAATCCCAATTGGTCAGGATGTATTATTTTTTTTGATATGTTGTTGGATTCTATTGGTTTGGATTTTGTTAAGAATATTTGCATCTGTGTTCATAAGGGATATTGGCCTATAGTTTTCTTTTTTAATAGTGTTTTTGCCTGGTTTTGGTATCAGGGTTATGCTTACTTCATAGAATGACTTTGAGGGTATTCTATCCTTTTCTGTGCTCTGGAATAGTTTGAGTAGAATTGGTGTCAGCTGTTCTCTGAACATTAGCATTCTCCAGTGAAGCCATCTGTGCCAGGAATTTCTTTGGTTGTGAATTTTTATTACCTGTTCAAATTCTTCTTTTGTGATGACTCTTTTAAAATTTTCTACCTCATAATATATTGGTTTGGGTAGGTAATGTGTTTCTAGAAATTTGTCCACTTATTCTAGGTTTTAAAATTTGTTGGAGTATAGTTCTTCATAGTATTCTGTTATTATCCTTTTTATTTCTGTTGGTTTTGTTGTGACATCAGCTATTTCATTTCTTATTCATGTTATTTGCAACTTCTTTTCTTTGTTAAACTTGCCAGTGTCTTGTTAATTTTATTAATCCTTTCATAGAACCAGCAACTTCTAGTCTGGCTGATTTTTCCTATTGTTTTTCTGTTCATATTTTCTACTCAAATCTTTATTATTTCCATTCTTCTGGTGACTGTAGGCTTTTTTTTGGCAGTTCCTTGTCTAATCATTGGACATGTTGGGCTAAGGTGTTGATTTTGACTCTTTCCTCTTTTTTGATGTATGCTTTCATTGCAATAAATGATGCTGTGAGGACTGTTTTGCTTTGTCCCAAAGATTGTGGTGTATTGTGTTTTCATTCTCATTTGATTCAAGGAATTTTTTTATTTCTTCTATTACTCAGTGGGAGCTCTGGTGGCATAGAGGCTAAGGCATTTGACTGCTAATTAGAAGGCTGGTGGTCCAAACCCATCAGCTCTCTTCAGAAGGAAGATTAGGCAATTTACTTCTGTAAATATATTCCCTCAGAAATCCAAGAAGGGGTCACTATAAGTTGGGCCCAATTCAATAGCACATAACAACAACATCAACAACAATAATCTATATTAAAAAAGAATTGGCATCTGACCCATTTCTCAACAAACCTGACAATATTTTGTCACTGTGAACCTTTGAGAGCAAAAGATTATGGATTTTAGCCAGGTTGAAGGAGAACCAAGCCAGGAGAGAGCCTTTAGTAAGAGAGGTAGATATGAGTCTTGTTCATTTAATGCAATTTTGGAATTTGGAACCAGATGAGATAGAGTAATTAATATTAAGGAGTCAAAATAGTTCGGTAAATCGCAAACAAAAGAAATTCAAAATAATTATTTACTACATGCCAGGTACATTAGATTGTGTTGATTTAATTCTATAAACCATCTTAAAGGTAGGAATATCACTTTTGTTTTACAGATAAGAGAAATGAAACATAGAGAAATTAAATAACATTGTCTGAATTTAAGTAGCTTAAAACTGTCAAGACTAAGACTTGAATCTAGGGCAGTCTGACTCTAAAGTCAATGCTCTTAACTACTAACCTATACTATTGTCCATTTTGATGTGTCCTCAGATAAAGCATAGCTGAAAATTCAGGAAATTTGGTTGGGGCAATATATTAATTTAGTCTATGTTTTCCATGTGGAGACTATCACTGCCTTGGATGACTCTCTCAACCTCAAATTTCCTTAGTAATCATACTCATCTTTTTCCTTCAAACCATCTGTCAGAACTATATTGACTGTAGCTATGTTTTTCAAACTTAGGGCCACATCCTGATAATAGATCACAGAATCAATTTAGTGGTGTGTGATCAACATATTTTTAATGGAATAGAATAGGGATGAATAGAAAATGTCACAGTTTTGAAATAGTCATGGCAAGTATTGTTCTGTGAGATTTATTTTCTGATATATATGTATATTATTCATTGATATGAGGACTGTAGTGTAAAATGTATCATTACATTGAAAGATTTGAAAGCCACTGTTGGATAAAGCATCTTGGCATCTCATTACATGTTATTTGCCTCTCTAAATTTGTTTCAAGTATATGGGACTAGTCTCCCTAGTAAAATTATAAGCTTAAATCAGAGGCAACATGGCATGCTTCTGTCTATTTCCTATTGCACCTAACATGATGCTTGGCAGATAAGAGGTTCTCAATAAATAATTGTGAGCTTAGTTGAAGAGTCTAGGGTAACACTGGGAAGCGGTGAACAGCTGGCCTACCTGGTAGCTGAGCTGTCACAGCCCTGGCCTCCAAAACTGCCAGTGGCGAGGCTAGGAGCCTGGACAGATACCAAACAACAAGATGAGTGGTGTCAGATACTAGCAGTGTTTATTTTAAAATATCATTTTCTTCCTGAATTTTTAAATTGTTAGTAGGGAAAATATATACTTCATAATGAAAGTAGAAAGAAAAAAAAGAAGACATCCATAATCCAAAAACCCTAAAATTACTACTGTTAACATGTCCTGCATCTTCAATCTTTTTCATGTAACATTGCTATGATTATACCCTGTATTTTGTTTCACCATATTATACATTCTCTTTACAGTCATAGCTTTTACTGGCTGTAAAATATACATGATATCTCTGTATGAAGGCTTATTTAAGCATTTCTTTACTGTCAGAAATGTTATTTTTGTAATATTTTTTCATTTGTAATATTATAAATAATGATTTAATGAACTGCTTTATGTGTAAAGCTTTTCCTGAAGTTATATCCCCTTAATTTCCCAGAAATAAAATCAACAGATCAAAATACATTCACTTTTAAAGGCCTTGATATATATTGCCAGGTCTCAGAAAAGTTATGTTAAATAGATTGCCACTGTGTTGTAAGAAACTCTACTGAAAGGGCCATATTTTCATATGAATTGATATTGGTGATTTTTATTTGTCATGTGAATTTCCTCCTTTGTAATCTGAAACCATATCTGTTGGTTTTAACCCAACAGTGTCTTGATTGCTGTATACAGTGATTATAGCTTCTCCTGTGAAGATTTGCAAAGCTAGCATAGTTACTGGAAATGAGGTTTGTGGATAAATAATTGGATTTTATGTGACTTCTCAGATTTAGAGTACATGTTGAAATGAAAATTCATCTCTTATATAAACAATGATGAGAACATTTCTTCATTCTTTTGGTCCTATGTACATGAGAAGTATTGCTTTTCTGTATTTGTCAGCAGTGCCTGCCACCATGTGAGTGGGTAGGTTAAACCAAAACCAAATAAATTCACTGCCATTGATGGAGTCAGATCCGACTCATAGCGACCCCTCCTTGGGTTTCTGAAGCGGTATCACTATGGAAGTAGATTTCCCAACCTTCCTGCCTGGGAGAGGCTGGTGGGTTTGACTGCCAGCCTTCTGGTTAGCAGTCAAAGCTTGAAACCAACCTATTTTGTGTGTATGTGTATGTATGTGTGTGTGTTTCTCTGGCTTATTAGAATAGGTTCGTATTTTCACTTTAACCTTATAATAGTTTATTTATTTTTTTATTATCAAGCTGATAAAATATTTGTTGTCTAAAACAAAATTTCTCTAAATGCCTCAGTAATGGTAAGTCTCCAAGTTTAGGGTAGGAAATTTTTGGTCATAAATTAGCCCTTTCTGGTAGCAATGCCTTTGATCATAACTATCAAATCTGTCAGCATATATTGATTTGGCATTATAGCAATTAGAGAACACTTATTTCACCAAGTTATATAGTTCACTCAATTCTACCCTTTTTTTTTTTTCCCCTTTCCATGTTTCTTGCATTGTCTCTGTCTGTGGCTACTTCTCCTGCATAACTCCAGTTCCCTCCAGAAAGTCCTTCATTCTAGGAAGTCCTCCAAGAAGGTCCAGTTCTGACCAAGTGTTTCCACCATGGTTCTGGCTCCCAACAGAGGGATAACACCACTTCCTATTGTCCTCCTAGTTTTACAGGTAGTAATGACTTTCCACTATTGTCAATCTCTGGTTACTTCTCCTTTGTTTCTCAGTAGCTACATCATCTGTGAAAAGATTCTCTATATTAATTTTGTTTGTTGGTTGGTTGGTTTGAAAGAACTGGAATGGCTTCAACTTTCTTGGTTAGAGTTTGACTGCTACAGGGGCATTTTATTTTTCAAAGGTTAGAATGAGTCTTTTAGGTAATAATTATTTCAGTTAATAATCGTTGGAGTATCCATGTAATCCACTCTGACTTTAACAGCTAGCAATATGAAATTTGCTTCTCATTTTCTGCTGAAATCTGTCATTTTTCCCTCATAACTTAAAATGCATTGAATGGGTAAAACTGTAAGTTAAACATTTTTTGTAGCATATTATAAATTACAGCATTCAGTTTTTATGTTCACTTGTGTTCTTCCTCTTTTTCATTCTCTTTTATACTCACTTATTTTGTTATAAATATCAGTCAGCTTTGAATAAGAAAAAAGATTGAAACAAAATGATCCATTTGAAGATTTATTACTAAGAGACTAAGAGAAATCATGAAGTCTGAAGTCAGACACTGGTTTTGTCATTGTGATTGCTTCTCTACAATCTTTTATGGTCCTTCAGATGGTGTGTTGGATGATGAGTTCTGATTTGCAAAGATAGCTCAGTTCTAAATCCCTAGGTTTAATTTTTTTTTTTTTTTTAATGCTCACGTTAAATTGTGCCTGGAAAATTTCTTGATGAAATTTGATTGAAGATATCTATTATGTTCTGATAAAAGTATATCAGCTCAGTCTTCTAAAACACTTTCCAATGGAGCAAAACTAACTTTGTAATACAGTATCATACTTTTCAGGTCATGGAAATGTCTCTCTTATATAATAGGAGCCAGTTACAATTGACTGGAACAAACTTTGATGGGTCTCCACTGGCAACTTGTTCTAATACGTTCTTCATTTTGACTTTTTCTCTCAGAATCTTGAGTTTTCCATAGCATATTTCAAGTGAGAGCCACAAAAGGAAAATACACAAGGTTCTAATTAAGACTTTTCCAGTGTCCCACAGAGAGGAGTCACTATAGATTTTGACCAGAGATAGAAGCAAAATGTTTTCCACATACAAATCTTTATCATATCCTAATAGGTATCAAACATCTCCAAGAGATATGATGTACTTTCTACTGTGTATTTTCAACCTCGTTCAACAAATGGAATTGTATAATTAAATAAATATTAATATGTTGATAATTTAATTGAAGTTATAAAAATTAAGTCAAAGTTATTGTTAACTGCCATTGACCTGGAGCCCTGACTCATGCAACCCCATTTATAACTGAATGAAATGCTGCTGGGTCCTGCATGAACCCCATAATCTATTGCAGATTGGCCCATTATGACCCATAGAGATTTTATTGGGTGATTTTTGGAAGTAGATAGCCAAGCATATTTTTCTAACCTTAGTCCTACTCTTCATTTTCCTGTCATAGTCTGCAGGCTCTACTGTAATCTGTTTAGCATTACAGCAATACACAAACCCCCACTGGCACAGGGGTGCTGGCTGCTCTGAGATGCATAGGCCAGAATCAAACCCTGGTCACCAACATGGAAGGCAAGAATTCTACCACTGAACCATCAATGTACTCCCTTCTGCTTTATAGTCTCAGCAGTATATTTTGATCTAAACTTATCAGCATTCATTATCACATCCTGTGTTCCTTTAATGGCCTTCCAGATTTTCATCTAAACAAATAGTATTCTTTTGGCTCCTATTACTGGAATTAGCAATAGCTTGATCTCAGTAACCACTTTCAGCCATATGTGACACTATTTATGATCACAAAGACCTACGCAGCTTAATTCTCTACTAGAATTTTTAAATGTCAAAACACTTTTGTTCTCAAATTTTGGAAAACCAAAAATTAAACCCATGGCCTTTGAGTCATTCCAACTCAGCAATTCTGCAGAGTAGAATTGCCCCATATGGTTCCCAAGGCTGTAATCTTGACAGACGCAAACTCCACATCTTTCTCCCTTGGAGCGGCGGTGGATTCAAACTGCTGACTTTTCATTTAGCAGCCCAGTACTTTACTCACTGCACAATCATGGAGCCTTCAAATTCGGGAATGCAGCAAACACAACCCCTGCCATGGAGTTGGAGCCAACTCATAGCAACCCCTCCTTGGGTTTCTGAGGCAGTATCTCTATGGAAGTAGATTGCCCAATCTTCCTTCTGAGGAGTGGCTGGTGGGTTTGAACCGCCAGCCTTCTGGTTTGCAGACAAATACCTTAGGCATTCATGGAGAGAGTACCAAATTACAACTGCCTTCACCATCATTATCATCAAATAATCTTTACTGCTCTCCCCCAAGTGTATGATGCAGGGGTGGAGACTAGCTAAATTCCATCCAACTGCCTCTGTCCCTTTTTAGTAAGAGAAATGTGCCAAGTATGTAGTATAGAAAGAAAGTAAAATACAGAGCCAGACAATGTGTTCTGATGTGCTCCACCACAACTAGCCTTTTATAACAAATCATGTGTACTCTATGTTTTTGTTCCGAGCTGAAACTGAGATTGGAAGAAATTTTCATTTTCTATAGTGTAAACTTGCTGTGCAAGGAATGGGAAAAAATGTCTGCAGGCAGTGTTAGAATGAGTGCTGTTTTCTCTTCTGAAATTAGAGCTTCAGCTCCAGGTAGCTGCGTAGGTGCAGACACAGGTTAAGTCCATTTTGTTTGGCAGGGCCATGAAACGAACTGAATAGAGGATTCCTGGGACCCACTGTAGCACTTTTGGCTTATGGATGTTTTCAGAACAAGCTCTACCTTCCTGACTTAGAAAAAACTTTGATTCTCCTTCATAGATGACAGAATCAGAGTTAGAGTTAGGAAACACCTGAGGGACAATCTCCTAAAAAGACAGCATCTCTTGTACAGCTTCACAGATGTTGTTGTTGTTGTTATTTGCCGTCGAGTCAGCCCCGACTCATAGCAACCCCTCCTTGGGTTTCTGAGGCAGTATCACTATGGAAGTAGGATTGCCCAACCTTCCTTCCGAGGAGTACAGGCACTCATTTGGTCTCTGACTGACATCTTTTCATGAGAATTTTAAAACTTGGAATTTGATGTTTCAGCACTTGATGCTCTTTTTGCCTGCTTAGAGAACATTCTTTCATCTGGTGCTGTGGACCAAAGAACAAAACATATGGCATAAGAATTTGTTCATTTTCCTGAAATTGATATGTGGTTTTCTGACCAAATCTCAAATTGCACAATTAAAAGCAAAAGTTCTCCACAATTTTAAAAAAAGTGGGTGCCAAAGGAGTTGATTTTAGCCTTAATAAGTAAAATCTATGATTCTTACATGGCAGTAAATCATTTCAAGGTAGAAATAACTTTTCTCTACTGTATATGAATTACCATTCCTACCTTAACAGAACCATTCTTAACTTCAGCTTCTTTTTGAACTTCTCCAGAATCTTACTTTAAGTAACTCCTAGACCAAGATACTAGTTTCTAAGACTGTCCATTTTCAGTCTGTTGCAAGACAACCTTGGCAGCCAAGACTGTTCTTGAATTTCAGACAGTTATATCTAATTACTTACTGGAAAGCTCTACTTAGATGTTCCACAGGGAACTGAAATTTAACCTGTAAAAAATTGAAGTCATCAGTCCTACTACGAAACCAGTTTCTACCCTAGCATTCCTTAGTTCAGTGTATATCACCCTACATTACCCACTTGTCCAAGAATGAAGTATGGGAATTGCTGTAGACATTCTTATTCCCCCATATATTGAATTTCATATAACATCTATTTCTTCATCTCTGCTGCTGCTTATTTAGTTCAGGTATGCAACGTATGTTGAATGAGAAAGTATACCAAGATACATGAAAAAATGTGAACACACACACATCCATATACACGTATGCTTCATTTAACATCTGTTCACCACACCATCAGTGGACTGGGCACACAGGTGTCTAAGAACTAGGATACCGGACCCTTGTCTTAAAGTTGGAGCCCCAATTCTGCCAGGCTGCTGTGCTTAGAAGGGAAGCCATCTAGTCTGTGGAGATGGAGGTGCAGGCCAAAACTCCTAATCCCAGAACCCCTTGGTTTCCATGACTCAGGCAGGTCTAGTTCCCACAATTTGCCAGGTGTGGTCCTATAAAGTTCCTATGGAAAAGCATGAGCCCTGAGTGACAGCCCTTGCCAGAGCAGCCTCGGCCCCCTCGGACCACAACATCTTCTCCCCAGACAGATTCTCATGGGTGAGCTGGCCTTCCCTTCAGCTGGCTTGGCAGAGACAGTGCTGACAGCTGGGCAGAACTGGGTGGAGTGCTCACTTGAGGTGTCCCCATTAAGAGTTGCCTAGGACGTAACAACAACAACAACAACAACAACAGGCAGCCTGCTGGACAGGACCTGGCTGAGCACTCACCTGAGGCAAGAGTGCAAGCTGCTCCATGCCACATGCCTGTAGGGAAGCAGCCCAGCATTTACTTGAAGCATCTGAAGCTGGAGTGGCCTGGGGTGAGAGTTGCCCAAGGCATGTGCAACACAGCAGCCCGTAGGCCAGTGCAGTGGCCAAGCCCTGCAGAGAAAGGTGTTCGGCCAATGTCTAAATCATATAACATCTTATTTCACAGAAAGCACAGTGGACATTAAGCAGCACGTATCTGTATACTCCCAACATTTGTATGTATACATTGTAATAAGATTGTAATATGTAACAATAAGGAAATCCTTACATAAATCATGCAAGCCTTATATCTCATAGGACAGAATATTGTATAGTCATTAAAATATGTTTATTTACATGTAAATTCTGTAGAAAGATATGTAGTATGACTCCATTTGTAATTAAAAATACATAAACAAGTATATTTGCATAAATGTGAATTTTTTTCTTTTTTTTTAAGAAGATAACTTGAAATTGACAAAGTGGTTATACTGGGGTATGGATGAAGAATTTGGTGAGAGAGAAAGTTTTTTTTTTTTTTTTTTTTCCTTATTTTTGTTGTTAAGTGCTGGGAAGTTGGCTCTGACTCATAGCAACCCTATGTACAACAGAAAAAAACACTGCCTGGTCCTGTGTTTTATGTGATGCTTAATGTTTTTCTCAAATGAAGACCTTACTTCTTTAAGAAACTATTTGTTTTGATTTCTCTAAAGTGTTTCAAATTATGATTGGGCAATCTACTTCTGTAGTGATACTGCCTTGGAAACCCAAGGAGGGGTCGTTATGAGTCGGGTCCAACTCCACGGCAGTGAATTTGGTTTGGTTTTTGGTATAAGACTTAATTGGTGTAGTGCCTAAGGGATTTGACTGCTAACCAGAAGTCTGGTAGTTCAAATCCACCAGCCACTCCTCAGAAGGAAGATTGGGCAATCTACTTCCATAGTGATACTGCCTTGGAAACCCAAGGAGGGGTTGCTAAGAGTTGGATCCGACTCGATGACAATGAGAATAAAGTCTCTAACTCTAGGAATGTAACTCTAAGAATACTTGAAATGGATGAATGTGATATGAAGCCATTCTCTGTAGAATATGTACAGCCTGGACTTCTTCCTTCAACACCATAGGCTCCTGAAATTATTGAACATCGACCAATTGTTTTTGGTACAGTGACTCTGAATTTCTTCCATCTTCTCTAGATGCTTCTTCTGTCATTCAATATTTTGCCCATATTACCCTTCAGTATTGCAACTTGAGGCTTGATTTTTTTTTTTCTTTTTTCTCTTCAATAGTAAAGAAAGAAGTCCAAGCTGCACTGAAGGCATTGGCAAAAAACAAGACTCCAGGAATTGGCAGAATACAAACTGAGATGTTTCAACAAACAGATGGAAAGTTTAAAATGCTCACTTTTCTATGCCAAGAAATTTGAAAACAGCTACCTGGGAAACCAACTGGAAGAGATCCATATTTGTATCCTTTCCAAAGAAAGGTTATCCAAAAATATGTGGAAATTATTGAGCAATATCATTAATATAAGGAGCTCTAGTGGTGCAATACTTAAGACATTTGACTGATAACCTAAATGTTGGCCGTTCAAACACACCAGCTGCTCACAGAAGGAAGATGGGACAATCTACTTCCATAAAGATTTACCTTTTCAGAAGCCCAGTGGAGGTGGCTATAAGTTAGAATCAACTCAACGGCTGTGAGTTTGGTTTCATTTGGTATCATTAATATACACACAAGTAAGATTTTGCTGAAGATAATTTAAAAATTTTTGCAGCAGTACATCAACAGCAAACTGCCAAAAATTCAAGCTGGATTCAGAGGAGAATGTGGAATGAGAGGTATCACTGCTGATGGCAGATGGCTCTTGCCTCAGGGCAGAGAATACTAGAAAAATGTTTATCTGTGCTTTATTGACAAAGGCAACGACATTTGACTATGAATATCATAACAAATTATTGTTAACATTGCAAGGAATGGGAATTCCAGAACACTTAATTGTGCTCGTACAGAATCTGTACATAGAGCAAGAGGCAGTCTTTTGAACAGAACAAGGAGGTACTACATGGTCTAAAATCAGGAAAGCTGTGTGTCAGGGTTGTATCCTTCCAGCATACTTCTTCCATCTCTATGCTGAGCAAATAATCTGAGAAACTGTATTATATGAAGAATGTGGCATCAAGATTGGTAGAAGACTCATTAACAACCTGCAATATGTAGGTGATACAATTTTGCTTCCTGAAAGTAAGGATGACTTGAAGCACTTACTGATGAAGATCAAAGGCTACAGGCTTCTATACTGATTACTTCAACATAAATAAAATTAAAATCCTCAGAACTGGACCAATAAACAACATGATAATAAATGAAGAAAAAATTGAAGTTGTCGAAGACTTCCTTTTGCTTTGATCCACAGTCAACATCCATGGAAGTAGCAGTCAAAAAATCAAACAACATATTACAAAAAGGCATCTTTAAAGTGTTAAAAAGCAAAGATGTCACTCTGAGGAGTGAGGTGAGCTTGATTCAAGCCATGACGTTTTCAATTGCTTCATATGTATGCAAATGCTGGACAATGAATAAGAAAGATTGAAGAACAATTGATGCATTTGAATTATGGTGTTGGTGAAGAATACTGAATATACTATGGACTGTTGGAAGAACAAACAAATCTGTCTTGGAAGAAGTCTAGCTTGAATGTTCCTTAAAAGTGAGGATGTTGAGACTTTATCTTATGTACTTGAAAATGTTATCAGGAGAGACGAGTCCCTGAAGAAGGACATCATGCTTGGCAAAGTAGAGGATCAGCAAAAAAATAAATAAATAAATAAGGAAGCCCCTCAATGAGATAGCTTACCTCAGTGGCTGCAACAGTGGTCTCAAACAGGGCAATGATTGTAAGTATAGTTCATGACCTGGAAGTTTCTCATTCTGATGTACATAAGGTCTCTTGGAGTCAGAATCAACTGATTGTACCTACCAACAGCTATAGGATGTAACAGAAAATATGAATTAGAAGTGCTGAAGTCTGAGGGTTCTGATAATGTTAATGACCTAATATGCAAAATTGCCTCAGGAAAGAGCACTAGAACCAAGAGTTACAAAACCAAAAGTTGCCAAGAATATAGCCTGAGATAGTCAAAGGAGGTCAGCCTTGAGAAAAACAAGACCCACTTGGTTTGATGCTTTCCAGAACCAGAAATAAAACTTATAATCATAAATAAGCATCCTTTCTTTATCATTTTTCATGGATCAAAGGACTCTGTCCTTAAAAAATGAAATTTACATATGTGACTATAAGTTTTAACTCAACCTATAAAAATTCTGTATTTACCCACTAAGTGCTGGAAGACTTTTAGATTCTGAAACTCTATCTATTCCCCATTGTGGTAGTTACGGCTGTGTGTCAACTTGCGGGGCTGTGGTTTTGAGTGTTCGGTAGCTGGATGTAGTTAATCCTCATGATGAGATTGTAATCATGTCCATGGTGAAATCTGCTGTGAGACATTAATCAGTGGAAAGGTAGCTGCCTTTGGCATGTGACCTGCTTCCAGTATATTTGAAAGAGCTTTGGAAAAGGTCTCTAGCTTTTGGCACAGCTGGCTTTTACATTTGGCCAAGTTTCATCTCAGTGGCCTGCCATGTTGCCTGCTGATCTTGTGATTGTTCCTGGACATGAACTAGTTACCTGCTGTGTTGCCTGCCAATCTTGGGATTGTGCCTTTTTATCTGTCAACCTTTGGTTTGTCAGCCTCAGTGGCCGGTAGCTTCATGAGTCAGAAAGAATCCCCCAGCTCCAATGGACCAGGAACTACAGGCAGAGCTGCAGCCCGAGGTTGAGGGACCTTCAACCAGCCACTAAAGCCAGCACTCTGAATTTGGCACTTCTAGCCTCCTAAACTGTGAGAAAATAAATCCCTGTTTGTTAAACCCATCTTCTTGTTGTTGTTGTTGCTGTTATGTGCCATCAAGTCAAACCTGACTCATAGCGACCCCTCCTTGGGTTTCCAAGGCAGTATCACTACAGATCGATCTTCATCCATTTCAGGAAGTGGCATATGATCTAGAACCAATGGTAATGAAGGAAGAAGTCAAAGCTGCAATGAAAGAACTGGCGAAGA
>NW_006921610.1:2581557-2618143 GCF_000298275.1 Orycteropus afer afer | reverse complement strand
TTATTTTTTAAATCCTCATAATAACTTTTAAATTACACACTATTAGTATCTCCATTTTGCAGATGAAAACTAAAGTTTAGATTGGTTAGGTAACTTGCCCAAGGACAAATGATCTGTAAGTGTCAGAGTTAGGATTTGAACCCAGGCTGTCTGGCTCCTGAGCCTGGGTTTTTAGCTATCAGTGTTAATGAAAGAAATTTATGAGTTACATGTTTTTATGAGTGCAAGGTTCAGGCAGATAATAGAAGTGAGCAAAAAGGGCTGGGGGTAAAGTATCAAACATGAATCAAGTGAGCACTATGTGAACTGGAGAGTTGAGAGCAACCAGGTGTTGACCGATTTCCTGATTTTTGCAGAGAAGCCAGAATCTAGGATGGTCACGTTAGCGTCTGTATGTTCAGGCTGTACTGCTATACTTTGGCTCAGTGCTAATTGTGTTGGGTATTTTGACATGGGCTAGCCAGGCATCTAGGTGATTTCTTAATGTACACAAAATGACCACAGTCTAGAAATTTTCATAACTCCTGAGCTCCAAGTATTTGCATATATTGTCAAATGAATGGACAACTCCTATGTTTTGTGTGGACACCATTTGGACAGCTTTCATAAAGCAAGCTATTAATTTTTAAAATATCCATCTCAAAATGTGTAAGTTGCTGTAACATGTGCAAGGAAAATTCCTGCTTGCCTGCTGAGTTAGTACTCAGCAGACTTATCTTACAAGTCTTTGACTAGATACAAATCATCTAATCTCCCTTTTTTCTTTTACCCAATATATGAAATAGAGACAGTGAGGAACACTATATAGGGTTGCACTTCAGATTGAAAATGAGACCTCACTTCTATCTTGCCTTAGTGTTAAAAAATAAGAAAGTTATTGAGTGCTGATTGAACTAGACACTTCACCCATATGATTCCATTTGAACCTCACAAGAACTTTATGCATGAATGCAATTTCACAGTTTTAAAATGAGAGAACCAAGACAATAAAAGGTTATTATGTATTTTAAAAAGTCGCAGAGCAAGTGGAAGCATTGGGGTTCTAACCTAGTGGTGTGGGATTCCAAATATCATTGCTGAATTTCAGTTCCCCTTTTATATGCCTCCTCCTAGCCCATTTTTATTTTTATTTTTATTGCACCATTAGGTATTTTCAGCTTCTGTTAGGTTGGTACCATTATCATAACTTGCATGTATATTTCATTCAGTAACTCTGTTCATGCCCAGGAAAAAACCTCAAAATCTTCCACATATCATACATTCTCTATCCTGTTGAAGAGGCAGAAATCCCTGACCATTCCTTGACACATCCATCTCTTTTCCCAACCCACATCCAGTCTAGCTTACAGCCCTATGGATTTTATCTCCTATCTATTATTCCACTACAAATGATTCTTTCCCTTTCCATGACTACCATGGTACACAACACTACTATGCATTCTTGCAAGTGCTGCTGCATATCCCCTCCTTCCTGGCTTTTCTTCATCCCTCTAATCTATCCTCCACAGAGGCAGAGTCATGGAGATCCCTTCGATCAGAGAAATCTTTCTGTAATGGGAATATTGATCAAGTCAACCACCCTCATTCCACCCTCAACACCTTTCTCTATTTAAATAATTCAGTGTGATTTCCTATTGCACTGAAGACAAATCAGATTCTTTAAGCTGACCTAAAAGACCCCCATGTCAACTGGCTCTAGTGGATCTTTCACTGCTTCTCACACCATGTAACCCCTTCCTATTTTCATTCTAGCTTCAAAGAGAAGTAGAGCAAGCCAGGTTCCCACTGCCGTAGGCCCTTGTACAAACTGTTTCTTCTGCCTGTAAACTCTCTCCCAACACTCTTGTTTGGTTAATACACACACACACACACACACACACACACACGCATAACCTGCATTTAATATTCATGCCTCAGGAAAGCCATTCTCAGTCTCCATAACCAGATTGTCTCCTCCATTGATGATATAGCATTTCACCTCCTGGGTACAGCACTTAATTCCCGTCTCCTAGCCTTTAAGCCTCCTGCTAACCAGACGACTGGCGGTTCAAACCCATCAGCCACTCCTCGGAAGGAAGGTTGGGCAATCCTACTTCCGTAGTGATACTGCCTCGGAAACCCAAAGAGGGGTCGCTATGAGTCGGGCCGACTCGACGGCACATAACAACAACAACAACAAAAGCCTTTAAGCCTCGTTTTATGGGACAATTTTTGTACACTATTTTATTCTCAACACCTATCTCAACTCTTGGAAAAAATAGTTGCTTGGTCAAAGTTTGTTGAATTGAATGAATTAATGAATTTTTTTTCCATTAATGCTATTCCCCCCATGAAAATCCAAAATATTATTTCTTTTCATTCACAAACTATTTTTAAAGGTCCATGAAAATTTCAGTGAGTAGCATCTTCTTTCCTTGAATATTGCACAAATTATAAATTCCATATTCTCAGCCATTTACTTGTTCTTTGTTATTCTAGGAGATATGCCCCTAAAAACCAGGAGTCACACTGTACACATCTGCTGATTCACCTACTCCACTTCTTCCCACTCCATCTCCTACCTCTTGTGCCATAAATGGAATACTGCTATGTGGTGTTAAATAAAAATGAACTGATGTGAGGCTTCATGAAATTTATTAGGAAATTCATGAAGAATGTGAGAAAAGCAGGTTGGGTTGATTAACATCACTCTTTTTTTTTATTTTGCAATTTTATATAGGCCTCACTTTGGAAGCTTTAAAAAAATAGTATGACAAAACATAAAGATGTATTGGGAAAAAAATGGAAAACAACACACCAAATGACAACAAACAAATTAAGGGTAGAAATATGTAAGTTTTACAAAATAAAACTTAAGAAAAAAAAGCATATTAGTCAAATAAAAAAGAATTATATTGATTAAGAGTAATCCATCAAACTTTTTACAGTTATAAATCCATATCCACTGGATAACATACTTAACATAAATATAGCCCAAACTGACAGAAACACTAGGAGAAATTGAAATAGAAGCAATAATCTCAGGAAGTTTTTAATCTAATTTTTTTTTCAGAAATGGTTATGGCCACACATAGACACATAAGAACTCAAACTTATACATATATGAGCACACACACTCCCCCACAATACTGAACTGACATATCATTTGCTAAGACCTTTATGATGTTATGGAAGTTGTTCACACTCCAGGGTCAAAGAAATTTGAATAAATTGCTAAAACTGGATATTATTCAAACCACATCTTATGGCAACAGTGTGAAATAACTAGATAGCATAGTCAAACATTATCTAATCACTTGAAAAACCTATAAATTAATTTCTCAATGAATCTAAAGTTTAAGAGAAAATCATAAAACTGAATGGATGGAATATATAAGCAAATTTTACTGGACACAAGCAAAGTGGTAGTCAGAAGAAAACCTATGACATTAAATGAGGATTTTGAAATAAAGTAAATGATTTAAATATACAAGATAAAATATACTAAATTTGGACTAATGATATATTGTGATATTTAGTTTACATATATTTTTAAATAAATCATGTCAGATAAAGTTTAATTTATCTCTTTTCTCTCAAAACTCCTTACATTCTACTACAAATTTTATGTGCTTCAAGTGCTTATTTTTAATTCTTAGTAATTATTTATAACATAAAGACCATGTTGTATAATTTTGTGTTTTTAAATTTCCTGAATGATATATAACCATTATCATCAAGTCAACCCCACCTCATGGTAACAGAAGCACTCAGCTGCTAACCAGAAGGATGAAGGTTTAAGCTTACCCTGGAAGGTAGAGATGCCCTGGAAGAAAGTTCTAATAATCTACTTCTGAAAAATCAGTCATTCAAAAACCCTTAGGAGAAGTTTTATTTGACACAAGTTCCAACACCATGAGTTGGAATTGACCCAACAACAACTGGCTGTATGGTATGCAACAAAATTCTACTTGCTTTTTCACTCAGTGTTATATTTTCAAAAACAATCTATACTGAAAATGCATATTGAGATCATGTTCACCTTTTTTAGCTGCTATATAATATTCCTTTCATCTATTGGTTCTTAGGTTGTTTTTAGTTGTTTGAGATTACAGATAGCACTGAGAAGGCCATTATTGTACCAATATCTTTGTTTATATCCTATACCTGGGATCTATCTCTAAAGGTAAAATTGTAGGCTCTTAGGATATATACTCTTTATACTTTGTTCTTGCTGTTAAGTGCCATTGAGTCAGTTCCAATTCGTAATGATCCTATGCACAACAGAACAAAATCCTGACCAGTCCTGTGCCATCCTCATAAGAGTAGATATGTTAGAACCCACTGTGTCAATCCATTTTGTTGAATGAAGGTCTTCCTCTTTTTCACTGACCAAGGAGCTCTGGTAGCACAGTGCATCTGACTGCTAACCAGAGGGTTGGTGGTTCAAACCTATCAATCACTCAGTGGAAGAAAGACTGGACAGAGCTCCGGTAGCATAGTGGCTAAGGCACTTGACTGCTAACCAGAAGGCTGGCGGTTCAAACCCACCAGCCACTCCTCGGAAGGAAGGTTGGGCAATCCTACTTCCGTAGTGATACTGCCTCGGAAACCCAAGGAGGGGTCGCTATGAGTCAGGGCTGACTTGACGGCACATAACAACAACAACAACAATGATTTATTGCCTTGGAAACCCAATGGAGTTTACTAGGAGTCAGAATCGACTGAACGGCAGTGGGTTTTTGGTTCTATTTCACTAAGCATGATGTCCTTCTCCAGGAACTTGATGACATGTTCAAAGTAAGCAAAACGAAGACCCACCAAGATCTATTTGTTTGCTCTTTGGTCAGTCCTTTGTATATTCAATATTCTTTGTCAGCACTTTACTGAACCCAAAAACCTGATGAAATTGCTCTCTAAAATAGTTGTAACAATTTACACTCCCACCAGCAGTGTATGATTGCTTTCATTTCCTGAAATCTTTAACCTATATCGCCAGACATTTTTATTTTTATCAAATTAATGAGTACACACATATCTCACTGTTGTCTTAATTTCCATTTTTTTCCCGTTTACTATGTTGAGTTCTTTTCTTGTGATATTGTTTCTTGTTCTTCTTCTGTGAATTCTGTTTATATAATTTCACACTTCAAATCATATTAATTTTATGAGGTTTTAATATTTTTGTTGTATAGATTGGAAATATCTTCTCCTAGATAATTGTTTCTCTTTCACCTTTTGCGCTTTGTTAAATACAAGTCTTAGTTTTTAATGCAGTAAATGTTTATTACAAAGACAAAAAAGAAAAGAAAACCCTGCACATAATCAATTAAATGTTCAATCTAAGAAGCTATTACATAAGCCAAAAATAAACTATAATTATGATAATAAAAATAAAAATAGAAGTGAAAGAATCAAATATTACAAAAATTATACATTATAAATAAGGACAAGATCTGCTTCTTTGAAAGCACAGACAAAGTTGGCAAAGTTCTTGTATACCTGAGTAATAAAGAACACAGAAATGGAAACAATATTAGAAATTAGAAAGATAAGACAATCAACTAGAATTAACAAATAAAGAAGAAAAGCATAAAGAACCTTTACCAATTCATTTAAGACTGAATTTAATGGACAGTAGTTCTAAATACAATAAAGGACAAATTGGCCCAAAAGAGTTAGAAAACTCAGATAGAAAACCATAGAGGAAATAGGACTACAAACAAACAAAGATATTCCCCATCTCCAAAGGCAATTATCCCAGTGGCTTTATGGGTGAGTTTTATCTTGATCTTTAAAGATCAGGTAATTATAATATTGTTTATAACATTATTTCCAGAGCATGGAAAATCTATAATTGCTCTCAAAATTCATTCTATGACGTTAGCATAACTGAGGAACTGATTCTAAAATTCAAATGGAAGAGGAAATACTCCAGAGTTGCCTAGAGTATTAGAAAATAATTCTGGCTTTTCCTAACACTTACTAGACTATAAGAAGTTGTTACATTAATTTAAACAGCTTGATATTTTTCTTAAATAGACAAATAAATTCATTTGGAAGAGCATATCATAATTATTATTCCAAATTAGTTATAAAAATAGTGCTATATTTGAGAAGCAGTTGGGATAAATTGGGGGGGGGGGAAATAGTAGTGTTCCAAGTCATACTTTACCCAAAATAATTCTGTAAAAATTAAAGATCTACATTTTAAAAGAAAATATTGTAAAATAATCTTTAAACAGGAAACTTTTAAACTGACACAGGAAATGCAACAGTTAAAAAGGAAAAGATTAATTAATAAGTTTGACTTTATAGGAATATAAAATTTTTATATGAGACAAAACATCATAATTAAGTGATAGACTGGGAAAAAATATCCTCCACATATGTAAAAAACAAATAATTCATATCACTAATAATCAGAGAATGTCTATAAATAAATTGCACATATCAAACAAATAGAATAAAGGGGTAAATTTGAGAAAATATATTCAGGCATCCACAAATGGTGCAACAATACGGGTATACACTAGTTTGGTTTCAGTCATGGATGCATCATTTTTGGCGGCTGCTTTTAAAATGGGACCAGTTTGAACTAATTATAATGAAAGGAAATCCATAATTTACTGTTTAAGGGAATTAAAATAAGTCACAGAATTTTGCTATGATCTCATCTTTGTGTGTGAAAAACAAACACATATACTTGTTCAGTGTCTATATTATTAAAATATTTCTTAATATTTTGAAATATTTAACTCAAAATTCCTATTACTAACTTGAAATGTCATTGGCTTACTCCCCACTGTATTTTCTTATACATCCTAAGCCTTCCTCTGGTCAGCTGGTCTCTTTTTCTTCCTGCCCATAAAAGAAATGAGAGCAGAGAGAAGAGAAAAAACATAGTCAATTCTTAGAGTTTTGAATTTCCAAAGTCTAACGTGGAGGAAGAAATGGAAAAAACACAGCAAATGAATAACTGATTTGCGAGAAGACGTTTTTAAATAGGAGGATCCACTCTGATTCCTTCCTCCATCAAAGGAAGAGGATGAGGACAGTTAAACAGTGAGCAGTGAGATTTTGATTGAAATGGGTACATATGAAAGATACTCAGAATTCCATTTCTTAGCCATTCTGGGGAAAAGCCACCTGAGTAAGCCCAGGTTAGGGAAATGACAGACTGCATAAGGCTTTGAATGTCTAAAAGTATTGAAAACCTGGGGCCCTTTTCCAGGGTAAAACCCTAGAGTAGAAGTCACTGTGTAGTGTAGTGTGCCTATTCTGGACAGTGTGGACAAATGGGTCTAATTCAACTTCACAAATGCAAGACTTTAGCTTGTTCAGAAGTAGTAGAAGGATTCCTATACAATGTAGGGGAGATTACAATAATTTTTCTCAGTCCAAGGGTGACATGAATATAATAGAGATCAGCTAACTCTCAGAAGTCCTGCAGGGAAGGACTTGAAAGAATCCATGACCCATAATCATATTGGTCAAGAGACATCTTAGTAGATGCCACAGTGGAAAGATAATGACAAGCTAAGATGCTATCATAATTCCTCTAAAAATCTTATCATTTTGTAAGCTCCCAGCCATAGATCCAACTCAGAGGAAGGATATTTAGTATGCCTCGTGGGAAAGAACTAATCCAATAGTATGTTGTTGTTGTTGTTGTTGTTGTTGTGTGCCGTCGAGTCGGCCCCGACTCATAGCGACCCCTCCTTGGGTTTCCGAGGCAGTATCACTACAGAAGTAGGATTGCCCAACCTTACTTCCGAGGAGTGGCTGGTGGGTTTGAACTGCCAGCCGTCTGGTTAGCAGGCAAGTGTCTTAGCCACTATGCTACCAGAGCTCTCCTAATCCAATAGTATGGGTGTTCCTAATATAAGTTAAGCTATTCTAAATATAGAAAATGAGTGTCTATACTTGAATTTGTAGAGTCAAATTTGCATCTGCCACCACTCAAATCTCTATCTCCTCTCACTTTGTTTAAATCCTAAATTATTATAGTTGTAGTCCTAGGAAATTTTTATTGGGAAGATGGAGATTTTCATTTTTCCTTTTAAACTTCTATATTATGTTGATTTTTAAAAAATACAATAGACTTCTGTAATAAAAAATCACAAAGAAAATAATAATTACCACTTTCTCCCCATATAGACAAAATGATAGCATAAAAAAAAAATCTAGGATTACTTGTTGAAGATTCTATATACTCAATGTTAGTATCCTTCTTATTATTGACTGCAATCTCATTCATATTTTCTATATTTAATTGACCAAATAAAATAGAGGCTTTATATCTGTATATGTATATATATGTATGTATGTGTGTGTGTGTTGTGAAAAGTTCTTGTTAGGTTTCTTCCTTTTTCATAGCTCCATTCCTCAGCAATTGAAGCAATTATTAACTCTGCTTATAACTGTAAATGGCCAGATTCAGTCAGAATTTTCTCCCTAAGACAGAAAAGCAGAACCAATGGCACTTTCATTTCTCTTGCTTGATGCAGGGTTGCGATGCTCAGCGAAACCATGTGATTTTTTAATCAATCACAAAAATAAATCTATGCAACTGGTGACAGGAACCAAAGCCATTTCACACTCACCTTCCCAATTCCCTAGAATCAAAGAATATGTAGTCCAAATTAGACTCCTAAGCCACACAACTGAGCCTCCACTCCCAAAGGGATTTCAAATTTGTCATTGTTTCAAAGATTTGTCTTGCAATTAAAAATGGAGGATGGCATATTTGTCTATAAATGTGAAAGTGATGGAGGATTCCCTATGGTCCGGCTCATCAATAAGCTAAGCCAGAATATTGCCACAGTCAATGGCACATAAACTGCAGCTGTAGCTTTTCACAGGATCCTGGAAAGCTTTTCCAGAAATCTTATTATTCACTCCCATGATTCATGAAAGATTTAATGAAATATTTTTACACAAAACATTCTCTTTTTACTCTTAAATATTTTGAGGGAAGAAGTTTCTCTAAAGATGCAATTTACAGCTTCACTTGCTTCACTCTTTAGGACTTCTTCCACATAATGTCAACCTGATGTAATAACAGGAAAATTGAATGAACCAGAGAATACAGAATGATAAATATATATTTTTTTAATAATGATTTCACCTTGCCCTGCAGTGCTATGGGAGCATTACATAGTAGACAACAATATAATGATATCTCAGTAATGTTTTTAAAAACTTTTCTAGCTAGTTGTTGTTATTATGTGCTGTCGAGTCAGACCAGACTCATAGCAATCCTTCCTTGGGTTTCTGAGGTGGTATCACTACAGAAGTAGATTGCCCAACCTTCCTTCGAGGAGTGGCTGGTGGATTTGAACTGCCAGACTTCTGGTTAGCAGTTAAGTGCCTTAAGCACTATGCTACCAGATCTCCTTTTCTTAGCTAACTCACCCAAAATTCAAGTGTGTATTAAGGGACTGTCTATGCATAGTGTTTCCCAAATTCAGGACCAAAATCATCTTCTTTGCCTCTGTAACTAAACATGTGGTCTCTTTCTAAACATTTTGTTAGGATCCCAGGATCTCACTAGATATGAAAATAGAGGAACTAGTTGACTGAATAGATACCTGTAGCTTCCAACAGTACACTTATAGCCAAAGAAGAGTCAACTTAATAAGCCTGTTGTTGTTGTTGTTGTTGTTGTTGTTGTTATGTGCCGTGGAGTCGGACCCGACTCATAGTGACCCCTCCTTGGATTTCCGAGGCAGTATCACTACGGAAGTAGATTGCCCCATCTTCCTTCCGAGGAATAGAACCCCCAAATTCCCCCTCCAAATTCATCTTTTTTCTTTTGATTCATATTGGCTGAAAGCATGCTGGGTTCTTAATAGCAGATCATAGGAAGCAAAAAGGAATGGGGAACATGTGACCGAACTGAAAAGCTAATTCAACTGTAATTTTAGTTTCAGGCAGCGGACCTGGCAGCAGTCCATGTCCCTGGGTCTCCAGGGGTATGGTTAACTCAAGCTTGATCCTGGCTTTTATAAAACCCTAGTGTTTCTAATTGTTGTGACACAATGACAGTAGTTTCAAAGCACATTATGCTCTGTATGAGAAGGGTGGCAGCATTAAAATTCTAGATTTTCAAGCAAGTATTAGGGGTACGTTAGAGCACAGTTCCAGTTCTCTGAGAGAGGAAAAAGTTTTGGTGAGTATCAGGGTCAGTTCTGTTTGGCAGCAGAAGCCAGAACACATGGGAAGAAGCCACGTATTTAGACAAACAAAAGACTTCAAGGGACGGGTTGTTTGTGATTCTCTATACAATGAATTGTCTACGCATCACCTTGAGAACAACAGATACTGTAAGATCAATCAGATCCCACCAGGCAGTCTCCCAGAAACTACTATACTTTGGTCAAAATTGGCTCAGAAACTGGATAGAAATGGATCTTTAGGCTGGGGTCTCAGATATAAAAACATAGCAGAACTGAGAGAGTCATAAGCGTCAAGTATTTCTGTTAGCCACAAGTTTGGATCCTCTCACCCAGGTATTGTGCCTCCATGTGCCAAGAGGATTTGTGACATAGATAAACCACTAGATTCCTTCTGTTGTTGTTGTTGTTTGCCGTCGAGTCAGCCCTGACTCAAAGCGACCCCTCCTTGGGTTTCCGAGGCAGTATCACTACGGAAGTAGGATTGCCCAACCTTCCTTCCGAGGAGTGGCTGGTGGATTTGAACCGCCAGCCTTCTGGTGAGCAGTCAAGTGCCTTAGGCACTATGCTACCTGAGCTCCTAGATTCCTTCTAGGAAGCATCTTTCTCTCTGATCAGAATTTAAGACCTTATCATCTGCTTTTTTATTTTAAGTCTAAGTTTGAGGGTGATTTATTGTCATTTCAAAGCATATGCTACTTTGTGTTTTATAAATGGAAACTGGGTAAGGTGTATGCTTTGAAAGACATTCTTTGGGGCTATGTTTAATCAAACGTCAGCACTCAAAATAATAGTGTTCTTGGCAGAATTTCAAAATGAAGGCTGCTCTGAGGATAGGATATAAAATCATGTTATAGCAAAGAGTATTTAAGCAAGATACCAAGATGACAATGTCCACTACAGTAACTTTGAAATATAAGACTGTGGGGTCACACAGTGTTATAAAATTAGATCAAGACCCTTTTGAATGATTAGTTATGTTTAAAGGTGATATCACATAGAAACTTAGGTCATATGAATCCACGATTTTTCTTTTTTTGTTATTAAACATAAACTATTATATCATTAAGAAAGAATTTAACCACCGTAGGTGCATACTATTTTATTTATTGAAATAAATAATCATTAAGAGCAGGTAATATATGTAGAGTATTATAAACTTTGTGAAGTAGATGTTTACATTCAGGAAGACCTGTATCTAAGGCTCCAAAGCCAGGGATCAAACAGAAGCAGTACAATGGCGCAGTCTAATAAACGGATTTTTATTCAATATGAATGCATAGTATCCTCCTCAGTAAAGCTTGTTACCTCCTCTCTTCCTCATTAGAAAAACAGGACCAATCAGCATTCAGAAACTTGGTCTTAATGTCTACAATGTGTCTTTGCCTACTAAGACTACCTCTGCCATCTGGAAAGAAGTCTAGCCTGAAACATTGCTCTTGTTGGAAAAACACTTCTATATTCTTTCTTAGGAGACCTGACATATTAAACAACTATAGTATTGTGGAAAGATATTTTGGAGTTTTTGACAGCACACTGGCAAAAATCTCATTTCCTTTAGAGCAGTTCTGTCAGATTTTGAAGCACAATTGCTATAATTACAGACTTGGAATCAGTGTGTGTTCTCAAGCATTGAGACATAAAGGTATTACGTTTTCTTCCCTAGAAATATATCTGATTATTGACTGTGACAGAGACTATATCTTATGCTGCGTTAGAAGGAATGATTTACCCATTGACACCTTTTACCCATATAGGAAGGAAACAAAATCCTGTTAAATCCATGAAAGTCTATACCTCAGGGACTTTTTTGTTTTGGCTAAATAGATTCCCCTAAGCCAGCTTAATTTTCCTTCAGAAGCAGAGAGCTTAATGTAAAAATGAGCCTTTGAACTGAGCTGAGAGGCTGTGTCTGCACCTACCTCATAAAACAATCTTAAAGACATTTTGAGTCTAACTTCTGGGTGTACTAGTTAGGAGTGATCTATTTAGAGGTGAGATCAGAAACTTATCGTATTTAGGGCAAATGTATAAAAAAGAGATGATTTTAGCACAATGAGGGAGATGTGTGAAAAGATTGGTATGTGAATGAGAAAGAATTCAGCCTTATTTGCACCTCACAGAGTTCATGGGTAGTGTAAACAGTTGACATGCTCAGCTGCTAACTAAAGGCTAAAGGCTTGATTCCATCCAGAGGTGTCATGGGAGAAGGACCTGATGATCTACTGCCAAGAAAAAATCAGTCATTGAAAACCCAATGGAACATGCTTCTACTCTGTCACACATAAGGTCACCATGAGTAGGAATCGACTCAATGGTAACTGGTTATTTGTACTTGAGGTCTTGCTACTGCAATAACTGCCAAAAACCTATAGCTGAGGGTGAGCTTTCTCCAAAATATTCCTGGGCAAGCCTCTGTTTGTTCAGGACAGAATGCAGAGCAACCTGCTCAATGACTATGCTTTTATGTCAAGGAGAGATGACTCTAGAATAATGAAATCCAAAGATTGGAAGGCACCTCATAGATCTAGTTTGACCATCCCTCTAGTTCTTGAATCTTTTCTTTAACATCTCTGTTGCATGGTCATGAAATGACAGGGAATTTATTCTCTCCTAAGGCAGTATTGTGTATTTGTGCACCTCCAACTACTAGACAAATCTTGTTTGTTAAGAGTTAAATTCTCTGTGTATGGCATCTCTACTCACTGTTGAAAGTGAGCAACTCTTCTGTTTCTGGCAGTTCTTTACATGACAGAGGACAGTTATCCCTCAGACTTTTTTCCCCCTCAGTGACAAACACTGTCAGCTCTTTTAGCCATTTTTCATCTAACATGGTTGTAGAACCCTTTGTCAGCATCCAAAACCAAACCAAACCAAACTCACTGCCATCGAGTTGATCCTGACTCATACCAACCCCTCTTTGGGTTTCCAAGGCGGTATCTCCATGGAAGTAGATTACCCAACCTTCCATCTGAGGAGAGGCTGATGGGTTAGTAGTCAAATGCTAGTGTAGTTGCTTTTTTTAAAAAAAATTTTTAATATGTCCAAGTTTGTTTACAATTCCTTTAAAATGTGGTATTTAGATAAGAACTCATTCTAAGTATAAAATAAGCAAGAAACATAGGAGAGCTGGACCCTTCCCTCCATATTACAGGATTCTATTTCCCTCAATGTAAACTAAGTTCACATAATTTTTAACTATCTCAACATACCATTGACTTACAGTGTGGTGAATTACTTGGTACAGCCCTTCTAGCTATGGTTTTTGTGACTTAGCAGATGACTGGGTGAGACAATGCAAATATGAGATGCTTGCAGCCTGCTAAGGGGATTGGATACCTTGCAATAGTGTAAATAAGGTGCATGACAATCTTATTGAGTGTGAGACCATGGAAATAAGGTGATTGGGACCCTAATGTGGGATTGGTCAGTTTTGCCATCCGGTAGGTTTAAAATGAGCCAGAAGACAGAAAGGGAGGGTCTCACTACCAGCAAGAAAGAAAAGGCAGGAGTAGAGCACATTCTTTGGACTTGAGATCCCTGCACAGAACTTCCTTGACCCAGGAGACAGACAGAGATCTGTAATGCTTTATTGAGATGATGAGCAATAGATGGTGAGCAACATTGGACTGAGCAAGAGACAATTTCCAGAGACAATGAGAAGCAGTGGCAGAGAAATGGCAGCAGCAGAGGCAGCAGAACTGAGATTGGCACGAGACACAGCAGTGGTCTACCCAGCCCACAGAGCAGGAAAGTTGAGGTTGAATGCCTTTGGGCCAGAGGCTTGCAGGTGGAGTGTGGTGCCTCTGACAGAGGTAGAGCTAAAAGAGCTTTGTAACACTTGCCCAAGCAGGACAGAGGCCAGGCTGGGGGCTAAGGCATAGCTGAGGCAAGGCTGTCCTGATGAAAGAACTGTATCATGAGCATTCCTGATTCCAAACTGTAACCTGTTCCTTCCCTAATAAACCTCATAGTCGTGAGTATTGTCTGTGGATTCTCTGTGACCATAACAATGAATTATCGAGCCCAGCAGAGAAGAGTGCTGTGGGAGGGGCGGTTGGTTGGAAGGGTGGAGGCATGTCTGAACTCTGCCTCATAGGAGTCAGCGTCCGGCTGTTGATCTTGATCCTTCTCCCTGTTGTGAAGTGAGAGGTCAGACGCCTCCACCTCCATGCCAAGTTTGCGTGTGTCTATAACATCTTCTTGAATAAAAGTTCTACATCCCTTGTATTTATGGTCTGTGGATAAGCAACATCTCACCCCCACACTCCCGTCCCACTTGTGTAGTTGTTGTAGACTCGAAGTGCTGGATTTTATATTTTTCTGTGTTAAATTTTATCTTGTTAAAATTGAACCATTACTCAAGTTTCTCACAATCTTTTTGTATCCAGATTTAGTCAATTAACGCATTCTCTCTCAGTTTCCCTATAAATGGTAAAAAAGATTACCTAATAAAATAGTGGTGAAGGTTATATGATCCAATGCATAAAAAGTACTTAGAATAGGGACATACATGTACATAATAGATGCACAACAAAGTAAATTACTATCATTTTGTAAGCAATTCCATTCTACAATTTTTTTTTTAACATTCAAATGCATTTGTTGATATATTGCAAATAAGCCTCAACCTTTGAAAATAAAATATTTTATGTCAAAATTATATCATAGGCAGAGTTTGGATGAAAAGTGCTTAAGCACTAGAGACCTTTGCAATTATGGACACCAAAGACAAAATATCTTTGTTAATATTTTGATATTGATATAGTCTATATCTTTACAGACTTCCAAATAAAGGAGCTATATAATTGGACAAGTTGAGGCTAATTTTGAATATCTTTGAAAAATCTATTTTCCCACCTCCTAGCGCTATCTGCTACTAGCAAACTCTAGATCTACCAAAATGATAAATTGCTTTGCTTCTCCTCTATGTGAAATCATTACTCAAAGCAGTAGGGGTGGTTCCAAGTTGTTAATGACAAAGCATCATGTGGGTGAGAAAGTTGCAACTTTCCTTACTGTTAATCTTTCACTAGAAGAATTAGCAGGATGGCACAGTAGAAAAATCTCTTGGTTTGTGATGCTTTCAGATCTGGGTTCACAGCCTGGTACAGAATTATTTTAGCTGTGTGACCTTGGGAAAGTTACTAACCCCTCAGTCTTTCAGTTTTTCCCTCTATGGGAGTAGGGTAATAGTACCTTACCTAGGAATTTGAAGTAGCATGTATAAATAGCCAAATACAATTAATACTAGCAATATTATAAGTCACTCATTTGAATGGATTATGAAATTATAATAATAATCATTTGATGCTTGCAAAATTTCCATGAACAACACTTGAAAGTCATCCCCGTCAATAATACAATGCAATTAGAAGAGAATAAAGAGGGGGAAAAAAAAAACTATAAAAATAAGACCATATTGGAATCAGTGTGGAAATAAAATTCTCTTAAAATGATAACTTTTCATTTCTTAGTTGAAAACACAGGATTGAAGAAAGTCAGATGAGCTTATAAAGCTACCTAATATTATAGAATATAATTTCATTGAAACAAAAGAATATTAAAAGTTTGTAAATTCCCTCAGCCTTTCTTAACACATGACTGCTATATACCAGGTAACCCCGACTCCAAAAGGACAATGCCCTTGGTGGTTGCACAACCTTTCTCACTGTATTCTTCTAGTACCTGATCACTCTTTCTTAATCCATGACATCTTAAATTGAATATATTTTTATCTCTCAAGTCATTGAATCACGAAACACTGTTAACATTTTCTTTTTCTACACAGCACATTAAGCATGAAATGAAACATAACGTCAAATAGCCAAGGCTGATGGTTCAAAGAGCTTTTCTTTATCTCTATCATCAGTATAGTCTTTGTTTGTGTTGTAAAATGAAAGTATTAAAATACATTTATCAATGCAAATAATTCAGTAAAATTTAATCTCTGCATTACAATATTTGAGGTATGCAATCTCATACAAAAGGTACATATGGATTTACTTTAATTTTGAAGTAAGTATTTACTGAAAAGTTAAAGCAATCCTTCAGTAAATTCTCCTCCTAAATGAAGGATATTTTTCAGTCTCAAGTTTTCAATTTTATAATTTGTTTTTTTATGTATTGTTATTTTTAAAGTGATACGTCTTATATTTATTTACTAGGGTTAATTGTTTTGGCATCTCTAAAAATTTGTAATTACAAACCTTCTAAATATTAGAGACTTTTAATTAATAAATGTTAAAATCTTTGTTATTCATTAAGAAATTATCCAAAACCTTATCTGTTTAATTTTTAAAAAAGAACTCAAATAAACCTGGATACAAAGCTCTTTTCAAATAGATCAGGATAGTGCGTGCATGGCTCAATAAAAATATCTCAATAAAAACAAGATTTCATAAACCTCTGTGCTATGACTTTTGCCACAATGGTCAAACGTTAAGGTTCAAACAAAACAAAACAAAACACCTAGATAATGACTCAGGAAATTAGAAAGCTACACAAAGTCTTATAGAAAAACTTCATCACTGAGTAAAACTTGGGTAATCAAGATCTCAATATAAAGTAATCGATTAGGGATTAGACATGAAATAAAAGGTATGTCTAGAGCACAGTGGCTTATGATATTAGCAACCAAATTTTCTTTTCCTTTTTTTTTTTTTTACCATCTCTTTGAGAAAGAAACAGTCAAAATACAGAACTTTCAGATTGTTTGAAAAATAGAGTCCTCTCTCATATTTGTACAAGTGTGCCTTAGAAGTCATTACATATGTTGTGAATGCAGAGACCCACTACAGAGAACATTGTGCTTGCAATCCTCCAATTCAGGCTCTCACAGCTGGAAGCCTGAAAACGAGATGAGCTTACCTGTTGTGATGAGCTCTGAGAAACAAGGTCCTAAACACCAGCCTTTACGGTTGACTGATTTCCTTTCTCAACTACACTTTAGCTCCCCTCCTCACTTGTGAATAAGAATCAAGATACCCACTAGTGCAAGTCTCAGATGGGGGAGAAGATACTGGAAAAGTAACTCGTCATAGTTAGCAAGATAATTTCCTTAGGTCAGAAATGCAGAGCAGGCAAAGCAGCTGAAACCCAAAGAAAGAAGCAAGGAGTGTTCAGTGTTTGTGTGGATAAGAAAGCTAAGCAAACTCTTTAGGTCAGAACTATTGTAGATGTGGGACAACTCAGAAAGAGGAAATGCTCCATCAAATTGAATTTAATTGTCAAATTAGTGTGGGAAATGCAGCATATTTATCCACTCGTGGAAAGTCACAAAGCTTAGAAGTCTAGCAGCAAATGAATCTGCTATATTTTGCTTAATAATTTATCACTTTAGGCATGTTTTCATACCTAGCCAGGTCCTAAGTAGGGCAGATGATTTCATTCATGTAAACACACAGAGATGTCAAATGACTTGTCCAAATTCATATAACCAGATGCAAGATGATGGTAATGCCTGGCACAGAAGACCAGGATGTCATCTAGGGCACTTGGAACTACATGATTTCAGACACAGAACCTTGAAAAAAAAATTATAAAGCCACCTGAGCCTTGTTGAAGAATAGTTGATACAGCAGTTTTAAGAGAAATATTAAATTGAGTCAGGAGACATAATTTTCATTACTAGATCCATCACTGACTAGCTATGTGGTACCTTGGAAAAATGACATAAGTTTGCCAGGATTTGGTTTGAACAAACTAGGTAACGGCTGTTTTAGGCCATACAGCAAGCAAGCCTGTTGCTTTGCCTAATATAGAATACCTATTTTTGTGAGGAATCATTGTCTTATGATTTTAATAAAATCACCTTTACTTCCTCTTGTTCTCTCTCCTATCACTGGAGAGTTGGATATTAACAGAATAGGCCAGTCTTCCTGTAACCACTCCAATCAGTGATTTGTTTGGGAGTGGATACATGCCCCAATGTGGGCCAGAGTTCTCTACAGAAATTATGATTTTTTTTTTTTTCCTGCTAAGGGCAATCTGCTTCTGTAGTGATACTGCCTTGGAAACGTAAGGGGGGGGGGGGTGTCGCTGTGAGTTGGGTCGGACTCCACAGCACATAACAACAAAAAGGGAGCTCTGGTAGCATAGTGCCTAAGGCATTTGACTGCTAACCAGAAGGCTGGCGGTTCAAATCCCCCAGCCACTCCTCGGAAGGAAGGATAGGCAATCTATTTCTGTAGAGATACTGCCTTGGAAACCCAACGGGGGGTTGCTATGAGTCAGATCTGACTCCACGGCAGTGAGATTGAGTGAGAGGGTTGTTAAGCTGGTAAGATAGAAATATGGGCCTAGGGGAATCCATTTCATTTTGTTTTCTCACTGTGTAGAAAGAGTTTTTTCCTAACATATGAAGAAAGTGAAAGATACTGGATGATATCAGACATTAATTCCATATATGGCTGAAGAACCTGTATCTTTAAACTTGGGAGACATATGAATTAGTAAATTCCCTTTTGTTTCTTGAGTTAGCTTGAATTGAGTTTAAGCTGAATGTATCCCAAAGAATCTTAGTTAATACAGAGCATTCTAGCTTGGGAGGGACTCTGGTGCACTGTGGGTAAGGCATTCACCTGCTAAATGAATGACCCACCAGCCATTCTGTGGGAGAAAGATGAGGCAGTCTGCTTCTGTAAAGATATGTAGCCTTGGAAACTTTATAGGGCAGTTCTACTGTGTTCTACAGGGTCACTATGTGTCAGAGTCAACTCAATTTGGGGCTTTATTTTAGAATATTTGATGAACTTAGGAGAAATTTGTGTTATTTAAAACAAGGTGTATCATTTTTCTAGAATGTTTATATTTGGAATGGGAGAAATTTTACCCTTAACCCTTTTTCCTAATTATTTAGTCACTGAAAATTCACAAATGAAGAAAATGAACTGAATTTTTTAGGGGGAAAAAAAAAACAGTAACCTCAAGCAATTCTTTGTTTCAGATCTTCTATATCTATTATGCTCTGGGGCTCTGGTATCATAGTGCCTAAGGCACTTGACTGCTAACCAGAAGGCCGGTGGTTCAAACCTGCCAGCCACTCCCCAGAAGGAAGGTTGGGTAATATACTTCCATAGTGATACTACCTTGGAAACCCAACGAGGGGTCGTTATGAGTCAGGGCCGACCCGACAGCACATTACAACAACAACAACATCTATGCTCTGTGGCTTATTTCACATCTTGAGTTTGAATATACTACATACAGAAAGCTTTGTATCTACTGCCTGAAGACTTGGAGAAAAGTCAAATTAAATGGTTGGAGTATGGGTCCTTCATCCATTACAGAGAAGAGTCCTTCATGTGGAAGGGGAGAAGCCACAAGTGTATGTGGCTAACAAAGCTGGTTCTCCAAGAACACTTGGACATGATTTAAGCAGAAGAGAGAATTGTTGTTGTTGTTGTTGTTATTTGCCGTCGAGTCGGCCCCGACTCATAGCGACCCCTCCTTGGGTTTCCGAGGAAGAGAGAATAGAGTCTTAGAAACCAAACAGACTCACTGCCATCGAGCCATTCCAAGTCACAGAGACTGTATAGTACACAGTACAAATGTCCCATAGAGTTCCCAAGGCTATAAATCTGTATTGAAGCAGACTGCCTCATCTGTCTCCTGTTGAATGTCTGGTGGGTTCAAACTGCCAACCTTTTGGTAAGCAGCCAAATGCCCTAACCACTGTACCACCAGAGCACCTTGGAATCATAGACAAACAAAAACAAACTCATTGCCATCAAGTCAAATCCGACTCATAGTGGTAAATTCCTTAATACTTTGCACTCTTAACTTCTAAACTCTAAGTTAGTATTGCGTGCATAGTCATGCCTATAATAGATACTAAAAAATAAGTATTTATTGATGATAAAAATAAAAACATCAGACAAAGGCTCTTTGTCTTTTGTATATGAGAAAACTGAGTCACCTAATTTGATACTCACAGTTAGCCCAAGATTCCATAGAGAAGTAGAGAGAAACAGAGAAAAAAATAACAATCTTCCACATTCTTGTCACATTGCTTAGCCCTTCCACTCAGCAGTCTTTGAAGCTTTTAAGTTCTCTAAATGTAAAATTTTCTAGCCAGTGTCTTGAGAATTCAGGATCTGAGTGTAAATTCTTAGAACTTTAACTTGATAGGTTCTCTTTGTTTTCATTGACCTTCTTCAAATTTTAGGGTCCCTTTTCGTTTCTCTTAACTCAGCTGTTAAAGATTTCTGAGCTTGTACAATATATAATCTTTGACTTTTCAGTCCCTTGGTATCTGAGATGCTTTTTCTTTCCAGTCCTTAGATAAAGATTGAAACATATATCTCAAGGTATTTTAAGATCCCAGGCACTTCTCATAAATCTTATTTACTGAATATAATGGAACAATTTAGCTCCTATTTTTCCTATTCATTGTTTTAGTGTAAAAAGATAAATATGGCAAAAGAAAGAATTGGTGAAGAGTGATTCTTACTTTTAGTCTGTATGGGAATAAATACGTTTCATAGGTATACTGTATGTGGGTATTGATATATATGTATACTGAGTATGTGTGTGCATGTTTAACTACTTTAGTCAATACTATTTAGAATTTGAACCACATGGTCCTGCTCAATTTCTAGGAAAATAAATAAAGAGAAGAGACACTCTGGATCCCAGAGGTATTCTTTTCCCAAATCAATCCTACATCTGGAGTCTTGGTCTGATAAAAATCAATGACTCTTTCAGGCCAATATATCTTTAAATTCCAGTAAGGGAAGATGTGCATAATGGAAGAGGTACAAGTGAAGATGGAAAGCAAATACAGGAGAAAAAAGAAAAAAAAGATAAGAAAAACTGTTAACATTTACTCCCTGTAATAAGCCATGCCAACCTGTAGGCTATAGCATAACTGTGTATGCATATTTATACCACTATGAATTCCAGACATAGTGAATAGGGGCAATATCTTTATCATCTGACTCTGTGGGCAGATCATATGCCTTCCCTTATGTATGTTTATCTGAGACTGTTTTATGGCTCAATTGAATAGGAAACACCTCATTTTTTCAGTAATAAGCAGGAATGCACTATGTACACATGGATGCTTGGCAAGCACTATATGACTGTTTGAATTAGGAGTTCAGAAAATATTACTATCTAATGAAACCCAGCTTTAAAGTGGTGGTGGGGCAGAGTTCTAGTTCCAGCTTTATCACAGATGGCTTGGCCTTCTATGTATTGAATATTTTGTACCTCCATGCTTGTATTTATCCACTCAAAAATATTTCAACAAGCAAACTCTTAAATATATTAAGGTAATGAAACCATTCCCCCCTTCGAAATGTGCATAGATAGTCAAATAAATGAAAATAAGCCTGTTTATTCTCACCTAGTATATATTGAAATTAAGGTTGGAAGCAAACTACAGTTTACCAGGTTACTGAGGAATATTTAAAAATTCATCTAGTCAGCCTTACAACAAAAACTGAACAACCAAACCCACTGCCATTGAGTCAGTTCTGACCCATAGCAAGTCTATAGGATAGAATAGAACTGCTCCATAGGGTTTCCAAGGCTGTAAATCTTTATAGAAGCAGATTGCCTCATAGTTCTTCCATGGAGCGGCTAGTGGGTTCAAACTATCAAACTTTTGGTTAGCAACTCAATGCCTTAACCACTGCACCAACCAGAGCTTCTTCCTTACTGCAGTCTTTGTAGAATCTCCTTCTGAAACAGTTTGAGTTTCTCAAATATAAGTAATACACTTAGACTATTCTGTTACAATCACTATCACCACAAATGACAAATGACTCTCTGATACTAATTACATAGTTTTTTTCCTAAAGTTTCCTTTCCAAGAATTTAAAAATTTAAGCCAACACTATCAAATTAATCGTGGTTTTCCAAACACGTTATACATTTAAAACAATATAAAAATATCTGGAAAGGAGAACAAAGTGAAATTGGCCATGGAAACAATTAACCATGCAGCATTTTAAGTCAGACATTAGGAAACAATTACTACTGCTAGAGCTGACTTTAAAATATATCCCATTTAAGCTATTGTGCACATGTCTAAATAGGATTTGGCAGGTGGATAAAAGATTTATTGATTCTTGTTTAGGGGATTACTGCAGACTTGCTGCTTCCACAGGCTTTCAAACTAGGTTTGAGTCTTACAGAACAAACTGATCTCTGGAATTCATTCCTGGCATTGCATCCCCACCAGTGACAAGTCTAATAAGCAAGGGCTAAGGAAGGCTCTAAACTGTATGTGGAACAGCTGTTGTGTGCTGCAGCAGAAGCTCAAAGGGGAAAAAATGCTTTTGGGGAGAAAAACTGCCTCTTAATTAGTCTTCAAAGACCCATGTAGTTATTATAAACAACATCACATATCACTCTAAATGCAGATCTGGAAGAATCACTTGTCAAACTTGCCCCCAATTCACTGGGTTTTGCTTTCATGGCTTCATCAACTGAGAACTTAGGGCTCTGGAATATTGAGACACTGGTTAGATGGTGTGTGACCTGTCTGCTTAGAAGCGCTGTCGGGCCTGGATAAGTGTCTGAAATCTTGTTTTGATTATCATAAGTAACAGTGTTAGTTAAGGATCACTTGACTTTTGCAGGAAAAATTTTACCCAAAGAAACAAGATTGAAATCATAAAATACTCTTTCAGATGCATAATGAAGAGATTTATGACACATTCTAAAAGACAAATAAAAATGTGAAGTAACTTAATTGAATACAATCATAGAACTGGTATGTTCTTTTAGAATCTATTTTCCTTATTTTAGGTATGAAGCCACTAACTCCTTAGACACCAGGATCAAAATTTCCTACAACTCAGCCCAGTATTCCATTCCCTTCACATTCAAAGGTGGCATAGTAAAACTCAGTGACAGAACTGACTAGAGGTCCAAGTGAGAGGCCAATGTGGGCTTGGTAATCAGCATTCAAACACAAAGACCTTCCACCAAGAGCAAATCTGATCTCAGACTTGACAGTAGTGTGACTGCTCTGCCTTCCCTAAAGGAGACTTCAGTGTGTCCAGCACTCAAGTTCATGATTCATTTTCAGAGAGAGTGAAAAGATTTATAATAACAATCTTAAGAAAAATCATATTTAGCAACAGTTGGTTAAACTGCTTTTGTGTGAGGCCACCCAATTAGGCTAAGAGAGCATTGGTGGCTGTCTGCCCAGCCTGAGACGGGTTATGACCCTGTAATCCACTATCTGTGCCCCTTGAAACCTCTCCCTATTTCAGCTGTATTTCCAGAAAGACTTCAGGAAGTATCAGATTCCTCCCCATAGACTAGGTCAGATGGAGAATGCTTTTACAGGAACCCATCTCTCTCTCTCTCTCAGGGCCACTGGCTAATTACTGACCAAATGGTGGACTTAAGTGTGAGATGGTAAAATCTGCCTGTTTGCATCTTCCCATCTCAATTCCCAGGTCTCTTAAGGCTGATGTTGTTTTCTTAGATGAAACACAAAAAGCAACTTTCAAAACTGACTTTGTTTTATAGCATGTCTGCGGGAAAGGATGAACACTCCATAAACTCTAGGCAGAATTAAAAAGTTTCATCTAACACATTGTTAGAATCAGAGAAAAAGAGAATCAAAGATAGAGTAAAGCAGGGAGTGATGTGGGACCCAAGAAAGTGGTTGTGTGGCCACAGGGAATAGGGAGTGTAAAAAGCTTCTTGCACACATTGCCTCATCTATAAAAACCAGAACCACTTGGCATTTCTCTAAGTAACAAATGGATCCAAGGGCTGTAGAGACAGGCTGTTGGCAGGAAATGGTCCCCAGGGCTATGATATTTTCAGACTGTGTGCATTTCCCTATAATGCATAGATCATGGACTACAGAGCTGAGCTCGTGTATCTTTTCTATTTTAGGACTAAATTCTGAAGGTTCTGGTTTATCTCACAATAACCATTTTTGGAGGTAGGAGAATAAAAATGGATATTTGCAATAAGGAGAAACTGTATATTTTGCTTTTGAAGTACAAGAAAGAGAAAGGAGGTGTGAGGAAATACAAGAGAAACGAGGATGGAATAGAGAGTAGAGATCTTTAGTTCTGCTCAAACCCCTCTCAACTCTCAGCAGTTTACTTTTAAATGAAAACCCCTTGTCTATGCAAACAAGTTATAATAGACATGTAGGTGTGAACCCCCTCTGCCTGTAAAATTCTAAGCATGCACCTCACACAACAGAGCAGAAAGCAAGATTTCCAAACCCTACTAATTTGTTTATAACGTCAAATTGATTTCTATCAAAGCACTGAATTCCCTGATGGGCTAAAAAATCTATGGGAAAAGGAACCTTCCACAGATGTAGCCATGAAGTGTTCAATTTTCAGCGCCTGGTTTGCTCAGAATGAACTGGCTTCTCTGCTTTTTTTTTCCTATGAAACATGGAGGCGTCAGGTTAACTTGGTGCCACAGAAACTGTCTACAGAATAAGAAGTGCCCATTTCTTATCCTACTCATTAGCAAAAGTGATCTGCTTTCCATAACTTACCCTTGACCCTTGCCTCTCTCTCCCAGATATTAAAAAAACAAACAAAAACATCAAAACAAGCAAACCCTTACCTGCTGATAAAACAGGAATAACATGTAGAACTTCAAATTTTTTTTTTTTTTTCCTTTCCCAAACCTGATACACATTAGTATTCAAAAGGCACCCTAGGTCATGATTACCGGCAAGGTTTACTCTAAGGGTAAAATGTACACTTAGCAGTGGACAGGTTGTTAAAAGACATTTGAACCTTTTGCTTCCAACCCTTTGAGTCACTGATATTGTTTACACTGGTTGTGCTTTTTCCCAAGTAAATGGGACACTTATTATTTTTCATCCATTTTATATCTTCAATTTTAACATCTTTGAAAGTTTAATTGTTAAAATGTTGTTGCTGTTGTTAATTTCATTGAGTAGATACTGACTCAGAGCCACCGCAGGTGTACAGGGTAGAATCGCTCTTCGGAATTTTCAAGACAATGATTTTTCAGAAGCAGATGGCTAGGGTTGTCTTTCAAAGTTCCTCTGGGTGAGTTCAAAGCACCAATCTCAAGCTTTCTACTGGAAGTCAAGTACTTTAACGTTTGAGCCTTTTAAAATGTCTCACTCTCTCACTGCCGTGGAGTTGGATCCAACTCATAGTGATCCCTCCTTGGGTTTCCGAGGCAGTATCACTATGGAAGTAGATTACCCAACCTTCCTTCTGAGGAGTGGCTGGTGGGTTTGAACCGCCAGCCTTTTGGTTAGCAGTCAAATGCCTTAGGCACTGTGCTACCAGAGCTCCTTTCTAAAATATACTAGTGTATTTTTATATTCTTGAAAATATTCAGGATCCTATTCTACTCATAAATATAAACTGTTCAAAACTGTTGAGTTATTTTTATAGGCATAGTCTTCTAGGCTCTTATTTAAATACTGATCAATGTCTGAGCCCTAAATTTCCCATCTATAATCTGTAGCTCTACTTTGGCCCGGTTCTAGTTTTGGGTTACGTACTTCAGGACCTTGGCTAACTCCTCTGAACCCTTTTGCCTACCCTGCTGTTCAAAAGGAAGGGCAGATCTCTTAATCTGGCCCAATCACTAGAAAACGAAATATGGCTGAGAGTGCATCTCAAGGTTTAGTAACAATGGTTTGCCGTAGGGATTGTTAGCGTCATTATGTACTTAAGCATAATTAGTTTTCTTCGCATTTTACACTTTTTTTTTTTTTTTTGAAGTAGCATTTCAGCCCAATCTTGCTGACGTTGATCAGGGGAGATGCCTTCCCTTAAGGCTGGCTAAGCCATCTCCTCCTTTCATTAGTGGTGTAACGCTGTTTTCCCGCCGGAGCCCCGCACGGAAGTGTAATGTTCCCGCGGGGCTCTTCTGTCGTCTTGTCTGGCTCAAAACGCTGAGCCTAAATGAAATTGAAAATAATAACTCTGAAAAAGAAAACACAGGCTCCTGCCTCCAGGATAGCTCCTGTGCCTGAGGTATGGCGATTCTCACTCATCGATTGGCCTCTCCGTCTCGCCCCCACCCTCACCTCTAGATGGATCCAGGAATTGAAGTATAGCTCTCCAAGGCGAACTCCCTTGGCCCACAACCACATCACTACCTGTTCCCCTCTGCCGGGAAGCGCAGAATGACTACCAGGAGGCCAGGGACAAAACATTTAAATGTTGCATTTATTAAAGAAATTTTAAGTAAGAAAAAAAAAAAAAAGTCAAAACGGTGTCACGGATGTCAAGAGCACTTTTGTGGCGTAAACTGTGCAGTCACAAGCTACGAGTTCTATTCCAGGTCCTTACCCGGGGGCAGCTGGGAGTCCAGCACCCCCAAAGACCCGATCTGAAATGCAATAAAAGAAGCAATTCCCCCGTTCGCATTTGCAGGCTCCCCTCCCCCACCCTTCTCCCACAATAACAAAATTCTAATCCCCAGGCAGGCAAACGGACTACTAGGGTAGAAAAGGTCTTATCAAATATTTGTTTCCAAAGCAAGCAAGCAAACAAACAAACAAAATCCCTTAAAACAGCACGTTACAATCAATCACAGGTATTAACACCTCTCCCCGCCAGGGCTGCGGAGAGCAGGAAAGAGTGGGCTGGAATCCGGACACGGGTCTGCGAGTCCCGGGTTCGAGATGTTGCGTGGCGTATACACACGTCAGTTTTCGATCCCCAAGCAATCGCTGCCGCTGAATCCCCCTGTGCCCGCCCGCTCCACCTGGCCCCTGCCCTCAGCCCACCTGCGGACAGAGAAGGCCCTCCGCCCCGTCGGTCTCCCCGCGTCCCAGGCCAGCCGCGGCTTCCAAAGTTCTGAGCCCTAACTGCCCTCTTCTCGCCACTTGCCGCTGAGTCCAGAAATCCGGGCGCTCTCTTTTTGCAACCGCCAGGCACTGGGGCTCTTAGAGGCCGAGCGAAAAACCGGTCGCTTCATTCCGAAAGGCAGAAGTGGAGAGAAATAATTGACTCCGACAGGTTTTCTTTGTCCCCTCCGGGATGGTAAGGGGCGCAACCGGGCCAGCGAAGTGGGGAGGCGTGGGGGCAGCTGCCGCGGGGTCCGAAGGGGCGGTCAGTAGGGCCCCACCACCACCGCCTCCACTTCCTTAGACGGCCTCCGGTCCTTCACCAAGAAGTTGATCATGCCCTCGGACTTGATGAGCAGGTTGCAGCCGAGGAAGAAGATGCCGAAGACCACGGTGAGCGAGAGCACGCACATGACAGCGATCTGCACCACGCGCATGATGTACAGGCTGCGCTCGTCCGGGCCGCCCTCCGCGAAGCCGTCGTCGGTCACCACGGACGCCTGGGTGCAGCACCGCACGGCGCGCTCCAGCGCCTCGCTGCTGTTGGCTAAGAACAGACCCGCCACGTCGGTCTGGTTGCCCAGCGCCAGATTCATCGCGGGAGCGGGCAGGCGCCCCGGGGAGGCGCGGGTAGAGGGCTGGCAAGGCGGTGTCACGGAAGGAACAGGTGCCGGTTAAGCGCTCACTTGCAGGCTTGAGCGCACGGGTCTAGTCTCTCTCCTTTCGAAAGTCCCCGGGTTGTGGGAGTTTCCCAGGAGCCTCTCCGACGCTTGTAGCAGCCCGGCTCCTCTGAGGTGTCCGCTCCTGCCCCGGCGGTGTTCGTTCCCTGCTCTAGCTCCACTGGGGGCTGCTGCAACTTGGCGGGGCTGGGCCAGCCCGGCCGTGGGAGGTGCGGGCGGCGGCGGAGACCCTGGCGGCTGTTCTGAGCGAACAGCGCCCTCTTCCGGCCGCGCTATGGCTCTGCACCTGCTGCCGAAGTGCGGTGGAGCAAACTGTAGCGAACCTTGTTAGTCTTGCTTTTGTAGCTTTGCTTCTTTTCCTACTCCACAGGCAGGGCAGAGGTCACTGCACTCTCCTAGCTTGAAGGATGGCTAAAGAAGTTGAAGGGGAGCAGGGGAAGGAGTTGCGGCCAGTTGAAAGTTTCAGAGGAACTGGGTCACACCAGCCTTTCGTGTGCTTTGCCTTCTGCCCTTCTCAACTCTGGGTGCAGGCAAAGTGGCGATGGATGGCAGGTGCCAGATGGCCCTTCCAAATGCACAGTTCTCCTGTCTGTACCTGACTTCCCTTCTGCGTCGGATTTCTAGCGGAATGGGAATGGGTTGGGAGGTTTGTTGCTGTTGTTTGAGCAGTGGATTTAGAAGGAAAGGAAGGAAGAGCTGGAGGGAGAGAAGAGAAGACGAGAGTAAGGAAGGAGGAAAGAAAGCAAGTGGGAAGAACGGAAGGACAGAAAAACGAAGGGAGAGAGGAACAGCCCTTCTCTCCTAACAAATGCGGTTGGGAAATACAGCAAGGAAGACTTTATAGTGATTTTTGAGGCTAAGGGGCTAAAGAAAGGAGGTTAGAGGAGGGAGTTGTTCTTTGGCCCTGCGTGGAAATGGTTGCCAGGGGCAGGGCCACTTCTCTGGAAAGGAAGGGAGAGGTGACAGACTGGACACTTGCTTGTAATCTTAATTGCAAATAAGGTTTTAGTTATGCTTCCAGCGTTTCTGTTTGGTGGCCCTAAATCAATTTAAGGGGATTTCTCATCAACCTCTATCATCACCCAGAACACTGGCAGAGGCTGGAAGCCCTCCCCATTTTTCACAAGCTGATGTATTTTACTCTTGTTGTTGTTGTAATGTGCCATCGAGTCGGACTGACTCATAGCGACCCCTCCTTGAATTTCCGAGGCAGTATCACTACAGAAGTAGATTGCCCAACCTTCCTTCCGAGGAGTGGCTGGTGGGTTTGAACCTGTAGCCTTCTGGTTAGCAGTCAAGTGCCTTAGGCACTACGCTACCAGTACTCTTAGTCATTTTAAACCAAACTACAGATATTTTAGGGGTCTGGTTGAGGCTTCAGCCCATTCACTGTTTTTGTTTCTGGTTTCAGTTAATTTTAACAAACCTCTCTGATGGAGTTTCCTAAGATTTAGAAGAATACTTCCACTTTTTTCTCTTTTCTACTGACTTTCCTTCCTTTCTTCCTCCCGTCTTCCTTGCTCTCTTCAGTTTCCTTCCTTAAGCTATGTTGTTGTTGTTGTTATGTGCTGTCAAGTGGGTCCCGAATCATAGTGACCCCTCCTTGGGTTGCCGAGGCAGGATCACTAGGGAAGTAGATTGCAGAACTGAAATCAGTAATTTGTAGCCTAGTCCAAACTTTGGATAGAATGAAATAACTAATTTTTTTTTTTTAATAATAACTATCTCACCATTTTCAACCTAACTCTCAATTCCATTCTATTTGCTTATTCAACACCCTTATTTTGACCTCTCTAGACCGTGGTGTAATGCCTAAGCTATTTGACTGCTAACCAGAAGGCTGGCAGTTCAAACCTACCAGCCACTCCTCAGAAGGAAGACTGAGCAATCTACTTCAGTCTGTAGAGATACTGACTCAGAAACCCAAAGAACGGTTACTATGAATCGGAATCGACTTGATGACAGTGAATTTGTTTTTTTTTTTAGTTTAGACATATTTATTCCATGCCCAGAGATCTCAAAAGATTTTGCACTACTTCAGTTGGTGTTTGGATGTTGTGAAAGGTTGACTGTATATCACCTTCAATTAATTGCTATTATTATTTTGGGGAGATATTAATAACTGCAGATTCAGTTTTCTGGACAATTTACCGCCCCCCCCTTTTCTGGGGGCTCTGGTTTCTCATGATTAGGTCAGTTATGAAGAATGTCCCACTCCCAACAATTTTGTTCTTTAGAAAAACTTATTATTGGAAATCATTGGGAAGAATTTATTTAAATCTCACGATCTTATCAGTCTATCTTAGTTAATATGGGCGATACTTAAGAATAGTAAGACAATGTTCATGTGAAAAAAAATTACAGATGAATTTAAGACAATACAAAGTAGCTCTAAAATGAATGGTAGAGGCAATTAGTGTAATATAAATTTAGAAAAGCAAGAGGTCATAGAATAGAGGCAGGCTTCTGGGAATGTCAGCTTGCACAGGTCTTGTGTTTGAAAGAATTTGAATGAGGATAAATAGAAAGGGAACAGGACCTTCTCTATGTGGCAGAAACAAAAAGACTGACATGATTTATAGTGTACTTGCAAAGTCTGGTATGGCAGGTACTGTGTTACAAATATTGCTAAAAATATAAGGTGAATCATTATCAGAAATTGGTGTCTCTGTTACTGTTCACAGTATTATTGTTTTAGTCAGAAGAAAGCTTTAAGATGATTGACTTTTAGAGTTCCTAAGAGGTTTTACATCCAGTCAAACCTTTAGATTTTGGGAGTATATCTTTAAGTAAAGTAACACTGACTTTATTTGTTCATTCTCTTCCCTCCCTTTCAGTTTTAGCTACTAATCAGCCACAAAATCATAGCATAGTGCCTAAGGCATATTTGAGTGCTAACCAGAAGGCTCGTGGTTCAAACCCGCCAGTCACTCCTCGGAAGGAAGGTTGGGCAATCTATTTCCGTAGTGATACTGCCTGGGAAACCCAAGGAGGGGTCACTATGAGTTGGGTTCTACTGGTTGGCAGTGAGTTTGGTTTGGTTTAAAGAGAAAATGGTTTTTCCCCATCAGCTAGGTTAGATCTCTGGAGATAAGGTTTTATTTTCTTTGTTATTCTCTTACTCTGACTATTATGGATAAAATTGCATTTAGATATAAATTTAGATATAAATTAACTCTAAACCTGTTGTTAGTTGCCATGGAGTTGATTCCAACTCATGGTGACCCATGTGTGTAGAGTAGAATTATTGCATATGGCTTTCAAGGCTGGACCTTTTAGAAGCTGATCACAAGGTCTGTCTTCTGAGAAGCCCCTGTGTAGGTTCCAACCACCAATATTTTGGCTAGTAGTTGAGCCCTTGACTGGTGTAGTCGTTAAAGCATTCACCTGCTGACCAAAAGGTCACTGGTTCAAACCCACCAACTGTTCCTTGGGAGAAAGATGAGGCAGTCTGCTTCTATAAAGATTTACAGCCTTGAGAATCCTATGGGGGCAATTCTACTCAGTCTTACAGGGTCTCTATGAGTTGGAGTCAACTCAATGGCAGTGGGTTTGTGTTCTTTTTGGTTTAGGGACTCCACTATTAACTTAAGTGATAAAAGCAAAACAAAAAGAAAAGTTCACAGGTTTCCATTCAGTTGACTGACTCATGGCAACACATGTGTGTCAGAGTACACCTGCTCCGTGAGGTTTCCTATGGCTCAGTTTTTGGGAATAAGTCACCTGGCCTTTTTTCTGAGGTGCTTCTTAGTGGACCAAAACTTCCAACCTTAGCAACCAAAGGTGTTAACCATATTTGCCAATTATATTTATCACTTATTCATTAATGGACTTAAGAGGGAACTTTCTACAGAAACGTTTTATCTTTCCACTTTTTATTTTGAGTAAACACTTTTCTCTCAACTTTACTTCTGTTATTTACCTGTTTCCTAGGAAATTCTTACAGTTACAGGGAAAAGGACTTTTAAGAAATGCTGACTTAGAAATATCTAACTTTCCAGAACATTAGATAGTGATGGTAGTATGGGATAAAAATGATAATTCACATAATAAGTGATAAAATAAAAGGATGGTAATTCATAACATAGAAGGCTTTTTTACTAGAAAGACTCATTGCTATATTTATTTAGCTAGTGACCTCTCTTCTCTCATTGGAAGAAAGAAAGTTTTTCAGAGAGTTAAATAAGCACTTATTTCATAATAAGCTTCTACACTCTTATAGTACTCAAAATTATTATTTGATAAAAGCAGTTAAAACAGCCAGGAAGTAGGGGAAAACAGTAAATGTCAAACCAAGTGTCTGACTCTTCCAGTTTTATTTAAATATCCTCCCTGGATCTCTTTCCTAATAACATGTGATGAGACTGAACTCTTCCTGTGGAAGAAGAGTGAAAACTGTCCTGGTTTCACACAGGTAACTCCTTTGAATCGGACCTTTCTTTAAATGCACGACCACATGGAATAATATGGTGACTAGCAGCCACATGTTGTTGTTGTTGTTATGTGCTGTAGAGTCGCAACCCCTCCTTGGGTTTCCGAGGCACTGTCACTATGGAAGTAGATTGCCCAACCTTCCTTCCAGGGAGTGGCTGGTGGGTTGAACTAGCAGCTTTCTGGTTAGCAGCCACATAGATACCCTTTTACTGTAATTGGAATAATGGGCCAAGAAAAATATGCAATAATTCATCCCCAAGGCTGATAGAAAAATCCTGACCACTGAACATGCCAAGAAGTTCATAGGATGATACATAGTGGACTGATGACATCCTATTTTTAGATATGCAACATAGACAGTTTACCCTCCACAGAATTTTTGTCATTATTTCAGTACAATTCTTTGCCCACTCTTTGAAATCTATATGACTTAGATAATGAAAGAGCCATGGAGCTGCTTAACACCTTCAATACCACTGATGCATCTCTTTCCACACTAAAGAAAAATAACAAAGCAAAACAAAACAAACAAACAAAAAACCAAGACTTGCACCAGCACTGGAATGAGGAAAGGCAAGGAGTCATGAAAGATGCAATTTCTGAATTTTAGATCAATTATTCTGAGGGGTCATTATGAGTCAGGATCGACTCAACAGTGAATTTTTTTTTTTTTTTTTTTTTTTTAGTTTAGTTCCACAGTACAAGTCTGTGTTGCTTTACACAAGTGTTTATATAAAGACATGAAGGAGAAATCATCTTGGAAACAGGAGAAAAACAAAATGCTTCCAATAGCATGTTGAATTTAAATGTGTATATTTGCACTCATGAAGATTTACGTCTTCTGCAAATTTGTAGACACAATAGAGATAAAGAATGAAAGTCACCTATTTGCAGATAACAAACAGGAGTGTCAGAGTTTCTGAATTTACACAATAATAATAGTGGTGACAATAGTCCAACATTTATTGTGGGCATAACTGTGATTCTGCCTTTGAGTAAACTGTCTTTAAAGAAATTTTTTAAAGTCAATGTGTTAGCTGTCATTGGACAAGGTGCCTACCAACATCACTTGTTTCAATTTCTTTATCTGTAAGCCATTTCTCCTTCTCCATTAAGAATTTTATAACAATTAATTAGTGTGTTATTCAGTAGGGAGCTCTGGTAGCATAGTGCCTAAGGCACTTGACTGCCTATCAGAAGGCTGGCGATTCAAACACACCAGCCACTCCTCAGAAGGAAGGTTGGACAATCTACTTCTGTAGTGATACTACCTCAGAAACCCAAGGAGCGCTCTCTATGAGTTGGGTTCGACTCAATGACACATAACAACAACAACAACGTTATTCAGTAAACATCTATGGACTGTCTTAAGTGTATAACACTATCTAGTAATATGTAGAAAAAAGACCCAGTCTCTGCTTTCCAATAATTGTGGAAGCAGACCACCAAAAAGGCAATTATTATAGACTGTGATAAATTCTATGGGAAACATGTGAAGAACATCTAATCCAGACTGAGGCATGGGGAGATGATGATGAAATCATGGTACATGAGCTGAGTAAAGAAAAAGAATAGGAGAAGAGTTAGCCAGGCAAAACACGTTGATGGACCCAGGTGTGAGAGAAAAATATTTTGTTGTTGTTATTATGTGTCGAGTCAACCCCGACTCATAGCGACCCCTCCTTGGGTTTCCGAGGCAGTATCACTACAGAAGTAGGATTGCCCAACCTTCCGTCCGAGGAGTGGCTGGTGGATTTGAACTGCCAGCCTTCTGGTTAGCAGTCAAGTGCTTTAGCCACTATGCTACCAGAGCTCCAAAAATATTTTATTTGTCCTAATTTAAATGTTCAAGTTGTTCAGTATTTTTGGACTATTGACTACTACAAGATGGTAAATGATTAAAGATAGTTTGGAGAGGCTACAGCATGAAGGGCTTTTTATGTCATATTATGGAATTTGGATTTCCATTTAAAAGCCACGGGGTGACACTGAATTTCAAGCAGCAGACTGAAAAAGTCAGATTTACATTTTAGAGAGAATCTCTGCAGGGTAGTGCTGAGGATTATTAAAAGAAAGAAATCTCCTTGATGAGTATAAAGCCCTGGCGCTTAGATGTTAAATAAATCTCTGCAGAGGTGCCTAACAATCCAAGGAAAGAGGTGGCTCCTCATTTCCAGAACTTTGCTTTGAATTTCCCTCAAGACAGAGTCTGCAACATAAACATCCACTGTTAGGTTTCAGTTTTTTCAATTTTCCTGGACACCTCTGTGAAAGAGGCTATTGTCTCCATGACAAAACTGACTGAAGGGACTAGAGAAACATTTCCATCTGGTGATACTTCAACTCTTTCTCTGTGATACCTACTACTCCTATTGCAGTCTGTTTCTGCATTTAGCATGCCACATTCAATCACATTGAGCAGAACCCTCTGAGTCTTCCTCTTCTTCGAGGCACTGCTTGTCTTTCAGCAGCCCAGAACTATAGTGCACTTTCAAGTGGAGCTTTTGTGGTTCTTGTTCTGGTTACCTAGTACTGCTCTAATAGAAATACCACAAATGGAATGACTGAACAAAGAGGAGTCTATTCTCTTACTGTTTTGAGGCTTTAAGTCTGAGTTCAAAGTTCCAGGCTCTAGAGGTTAGGTGAAAGCCCCTTAACTTTGGGATTGAGCTCTGCCTCTTGCTCCTAGCCCATTGGAGCTAGAGGCTTTTCTTGACTCAGACAGCTGTTGGCTGCTGAGACTGACAAGCCCAAGGTTGACAAATAAAATGGCACCATCCTGATGTTACAAAACCCCATAGCAGGCCATTAATTCAAGTCCATTGAAAGTCCCAGGGTTGGCAGAGCAAGGCAAACTGCTGAACAACAACACAGCTAGGTTCAAGCATGCCATAAGCTAGAGACCATTCCCAAAGCTGTTTCTTATACACAGGAAGCAGACTACATACCCAAAGGCAGCTACTCAGCTTCTCACAGTAGACTCCACCATGGAGTTGATTACTATTCTTATCATGGGGAATACTTCATCCATCTGCCCAACTATTCAACCAGGCCTAGTCAGCTTGACACACAAACTTAACCACCACAGTTCTTCACAAATATTTTTTTTTCCAGGTTACTGAGTAACCCACTTTCACTTGATAGTCACCAATCAGCTAATGTCCTACTCAGTTAATGATAGCTTTGGTATTTCTTCAATCCTGCTGGTGGTCTGACTACCATCTGCAACACCATCTATGGAGAGCCTGCCTTGACTTTAATGTCTGTGGGCTCATGTAGCAGCATTGCTGAAGCTCCTCTAGATGACAGATGATAGATCTGTGATAGATTCAAGGCATTTTCCAATCTTAGAATACTTAGATGATTGAGAACCCTAAGCAAAAATTAATGAAGTTCCATCTGACCTTTTAAATTGTTAATTCCTAAATATCTCTTGTTGTCCCCTATAATATAAAGATTATTTGGAGAGAAGGAAGAGACAGTTGGTGGAGCATGTTTACTTGTTTTCAGTACAATCTTGTATTTCATTGCTGCAGGGTGGAGTTTCATTAGTAATTAATGCATATAAGAAGAATTGCTAGATTCTAAACTGTTTATTGATTAATAATGGCTGAGTGAAAATCAACACACCCCAACATTTTGGAAAGAGACTTTAAATTAAACACGTAGTAGCTGAGAAGAATTGAACCCACTGTCATTGAGTCAATTCTGACTCATAGTAACCCAGTAGGACAGAATAAAACTGCCACGTAGGGTTTCCAAGGCTGTAAATCATGGGGAAGCAGATTGACTCATCTTCCTCCTGCAGAGTGGCTGGTGCATTCAAATTGCTAACATTTTGGTTAGCAGCTGAATGCTTTAACCACTGTTTCACCAAATGGTAACTAGGACACATTGTTTCTTAAACAAGATACTGAGAAACAAAGTAATTATATTATTAATTGCATATCAAAACCTTTGCAAGGAAACATTTCTTGGTATGATGAAGTTAGAATGTGTCACTTAAAAGAGGGAAGTCAGCAATGCAACATTCAATAAATGGAGAACCAAGGCACAGAGGATTAAATTGTCCAGTCTTTGTGACTAGAAAGTCTCTGATGGGGAGTTAGCTGCTGGAAAATAGTCTAATAGAATTAAACACAAATTGTGTTTGCTATAAAACTGTTGGAGATAAAAAAAATCCAATTTTCAGAATATTCATAGAGAAGAGGAATATATATATATATACACACACACACACACACACACACACACACATACACAAACACACACAGACTTGATATTTTGGCAAGTGTTTAACACATTTTCAGTAATGTCCTTGAATAAAAGAGAAATTTGTAATTCAATAGTTAAAAGATATAACACAAGAAACTCTTAAAATTGTTATTAGTTGCAGTAGAGTCGATTCCGACTCATGGCAACTCCATGCGTTGCACAGTAGGATTTTCAAGGTTGTGACCTTTTGGAAGCAAATCTCCAGACCAATATCCTGAGGAACTTGGGGATAGATTTGAACAGCCAATTTTTTGCCTAGT
>NW_006921610.1:2525391-2564467 GCF_000298275.1 Orycteropus afer afer | reverse complement strand
AAAAAAAAAAAAAAACAAAAACAAACAAAAAAAAAAAACTGGCCAAACTTGGAATTGTCAGACTTTTAAATTTTTGTGTAATGGTGTGTCATTGTGTTTTTAATTCATATTCCCCTAATGACTAATGGTATTGAACATCCCTTAATGTGTTTATTGGATGTTTGTACATCCTCTATTTTAATGTGTGCAGTGTAATAAATTACCTGGTATGGCTTTTCTAGCCATAAGTCTTTGTAAACTCTATGGTGGAAATTGCTGTGAGCAATGGAGGAGCTCCTTGTTATTAACGTTATCCACCTGGGGTATTTCTGTTGAGAGTGGCACAAAGCAAAGTTCTGGGAAGTTCGCTCTCTCTCAGGTGTTTAGAATTCTGATGTTATGATTGGTTAGTTTGGCCATCTGCCAGGCTCAAAAGGAGGCCTCCTAGAGGCAGAAGAAGTCTCTCTGACTGCTGGCTGCAAAAGAAGTGCTGCTGAGAGAAACATGCTCCTGAGAGACATGCACTGCTGAGAAAGAGATGCCAAGAGACATGCATTGCTGAGAGACACCAAGAGACATGCACTTCTGGGAGAGAGACTGAGAGAGACTGTTGGCTGACAGATGGCGGGCTGAGAGAGATTGAACGTTGTTCCTGAACTTGAATTGTAGCCTGGTGCTTCCCTAATAAACCCCATAATCTGTGAGTTCTGTGTGGTCACTGCAGCAAATTATTGAACCCAGCAGAAAGGTGGTGGGTGCTGTGGGAGGAATGGTTGGTGTCAGGGTTGGTAAAAGGGCTAGAGGGAGGTGGCATGTCTGGCCTTGCAGGAATAGGTCTTGGGCTACTGATGGTGATACTCTCTTCCTCTTGTGGGGTTAGAGGAGGTCAGAAGTTGCAGCCTACTTGCCCCTTTGGCAATATGTCTTTCAACACTTTTGCCCATTGTGCTGTTGAATAGCCTATGTTCTGAGTTATAATCATTTAAAAAAAACCCCATATATTCCAAATACAAGATTTTTGCCATACATATACAGATATATGGCAAAGGATATGTGTGTGTGTGTGTGTGTATTCCCCTCTCCCCCCCCAAAAAACCAAACCCACTGCCATCCAGTCGATCCTAACTCATAGTGACCCCCATTGACTTTCTGAAGTGGTAAATCTTTACAGAAGTAGATTGTCCAGTCTTCCTTCTGGGAAGTGGCTGGTGGGTTTGAACCACCAACCTTTTAGTTAGCAGTTACATGCCTTAGGCACATCTTTGCTCAGTACTGTATATGTTGGATGCAGTTGCATATTGAGTGCATATTGAGTTAAACTTGACTTCCCACCACCACCTCTTGTTTACTAAAAAGAAATAGCATATACCTGCTCCACACTTATCTACTATCTCATTATCCAACAGTTCACATTTATGGCAATAGTGCAAAATTACTATCTGACTACATTATGACTAATTACTATCTGACTGCATTGATGATGTAAGTTTAATAGTAATGCATGTCTAGGTGTGAGGCTGTAAATCTTTATGGAATGGTAGAGGTCTCACATATCTTTCATTAGATTTATTACTAAGTATTTGCTATTTTAGAAGCTCTGGTGGTGCAGTTGTTAAAACATTTGGCTGCTAACCGAAGTTTGGCACTTTGAACCCACCAGCTGCTCCATAGGAGAAAGATGAGGCAGTCTGCTTGCCTAAAGATTTACAGCCTTGGAAACTCTATGAGACAGTTCTACTCTTTCCTATAGGGTTGCTATGAGTTAAAATTGACTCAATAGCAATGGGTTATTTGCTGTTTTCTGAAGCCTTTGTCAGTGATTATATATGTTGAAGTATATCTATCTATCTATGGATAGATAGATAGATAGATAGATAGATAGATAGATAGAGATATATTTAATTTTTGTTGCTAGTATAGAGAATACAACTTATTTTTGTATACCAATGATATTATTTTCCTCTGGTGGTACAGTGCCTAAGGCATTTGACTGTTAACCAGAAGGCTGGTGGTTCAGTTCCACCAGCCACTCCATGGAAAGAAGACTGGGCAATCTACCTCCATAAAGATTTACCACCTCAGAAACCCAATGGGGTTTGCTATGAGTCAGAATTGACTGGATGGCAGTGGGTTTGGTCTTTACTTGGAGCTTCCATGACAGAATACCATAAACTGGGTGGCTTAAAAAAGAAATTTATTCTGTCACAGTTCTAAAGGCTATAAGTCTGAAATTAAGGTATTGGCAGGGTTAGTTCTTTCTGGAGGTTCTGAGGGAGAAACCCTTCCACCCCTGTCTCCTATCTTCTGGTGGTTGATGGTGATCTTTGGCTTGTAGACGTATCATTTGAATCTCTGGCTCTGTCTTCAGATGGTCTTCTTAATTCTCTGTGTGTCTAAGTCTCCCTATCTCTCTTTCCTTACAAGGACAGCAGTGTTTGAATTTGGAGCCACTCTATTCAGTAACAATAAACAAGGATCACCAAAGAAGAGTTGATGACTTTGAATTATGGTGTTAGTGAAGAATACTGAAAATAACCATGGACTGCCAGAAGAATGAACAAATCTATCCTGGAAGAAGTGCAGCTGGAATGTTCCTTGGAAGCGAGAATAGCCAGACTTTATCTCACCTACTTTGGTCATATTGTTGGAGGAGATCATTCTCTGGAGAAGGATATCATACTTGGTAAAGTAGACAGAGAAAAGGGGGAAAATCCTCAACAAGATGGAATGACAAGTGGCTACAATAATGAGCTCAAATACAGCAAGGACTGTGAGGACGATGCACAACCAGGTAGTGTTTCATTCTGTTGTCCACAGGGTCACTGTGAGTCAGAGCTGACTTGATGGCACCTGACAATAACAACTAATTCAGTAGGTTCACTCTGAGTCAGAATTGATTTGACAGCAATGGGATTTGAGTTTTTTGGTTCTATTTCAGAATGATCTCATCTTAACTTGATTTCATCTTCAAAGATCCTATTTTCAAATAAGGTGCTGGTGATTAGAACTTCAACATATTTTTTGGTCACAACACTGACCTTAACTACGTAATAATAATCACTTACTAAATTTAGTAATCTGGAGTTTATATTAATATTCTATGCATCAATCATTTCATGAATAAAAACAATTTTATTTCTTCTTTTCCTATTTGTATATAGTTTTTGTCTTATTATTGCCACTTACCTAAGGCAATATTGATATACCCATTGATTTACTTTTAGCAAGTAGAATACAGTAAAAATAATGGGATGTCACTTTTGTGATTAGGTTATGAAAAACTTTCTCTCACTCTTTTGCTGGAACTCTGTCTTTCTCTCTTACTTGCTCATTCTGATGAAGTAAGCTGCCATGTTGTGAGATGTTCTTTGGAGAGAACCACGTGACAGGGGACCAAGGAAAGGTTATCCAATAGCCCATGAGGGATTGAAGCCTCAGCCCAACACCTGAGGACTGAATTCTGTCAACAACTATGTGAGTGAACTAGAATATCAATCCTTCTCATTTGGGATTTGAGAAGAATCTGAGTTTCTTGTAAGAAACTCAGAGCCATAGGACCTTGGTAAGACACAGTCAGGTTTATGACCCACAAAAACTCTAAGTCAATAAATGCTTGAAGCCACTAAGTTTTGGGGTAAATTTTTTACACAGCATAGATAACTGATACAGACAGTAAATTTCAGATGAGTTCAGGAGAGCTAATTTACTGAAGGACAATTTATAAAGGTGTGGGGAAGTATACCAACTCATTGTAGGGAGTGTAAGAGTTATTATTCTCCCTTGGCAAATGGGACACTTACCGGAATCTGAAAGGGGAGAGTAATGGAGGAAAGAGGCCAACTTGAGAAGAACATTGGCCTTGGGTTGAAGGAAAAATTAGCTTCAGGTGACCTTGCAGGGAAGGAGCCAGGAAAACAAATAACTTGACCTCTTTTTTTTCTTCTTCCTTCTGGTCTCCTGCCAGGGCTCCCATTGGCTGAACCAATTGGAAACCAAAGATTATGACAGACCTGTTGATACTGTGCAGTAGAAAGCAGGATGGAGAAGAATGAGGAAAGATTTGAAGAGGCAAATGAAAGATATCCAGAACTGACGAGGTCATTTGACAATCTTCAGACTAAATTTTTGGGTCTGACTTCCCCCAGCCTCCTTACCTACCAGTTGCCATCAAGTTGATTCTGAATCATGGCAACCTCACGTGTGTCAGAGTAGAACTGTGTTCCATAGGATTTTCAATAATAGATTTTTCAGAAGTGGATCACCAGGACTTTCTTCCAAGGTACATCCTGGTTGTCTTAAACTCCCTACCTTTCAGTTAGCAGCCCAGCACATTAATCCTTTATACAACCCAAGGACTCTCAGCCTCATTAACAGATTCTATTACTATTGTTCTCAGAAGTGTCCTATCTGCTTTAGCACACCAAGTTCACATAAGTCATGGCTTCTCTTAAGATAATGCTTTTGGAAAGTGTTCTCTTAAATACCTCTAACAGTGGAGGAGGATGAATACTTAACTCCCAGGAAATTTGAGAGTATAGCTTGTAATTTACTACAGACTTGAAATTTCTTCTAAGTGTCTTTTTGTTTGTTTAAGGTAAGTGATTATGTGAATTTTGATTACTACTGTATAAAACAGTTGTTTTGTTCTTATATTAAAATTATTTCTAATAAGGGAAAATCAGAACTAAAAAAGTCTTATCTGCCTTTTTGGATATATCAGTTTCCAAAAACTGGGAAAAATTAGGTCATGGATTTTATTTGAATTTATAAAATATTAAAACCACAAATGTGACATCTTCACATTACAGGCCTCCATTGTCATTTTTCCTACTGCTGTTTTGGAGTACTCTGTTCAATGGGTTGCCGATATTCCTTAAGATGGTATCACTTATTAAGTGGGACTTGATGGGTACGGTTTTCCCCATTCAGAGACTTAAAATCCACATTCAAATATTAGAAAGCATAAAAACAACTGCAGTTTAAAAGTCTGTTGGGTTTTTAATAACAAAATGTTTCTTAAGCTTATTTGACTATAGAATACTTTTCTGCTGAACATTTATTTACATCTAATGAAACACTAACCTTAGTTGATAAATGCTCATCTAAGCTAAGGGAGCAGAAATAATAACCATGTCAAATATATCAGAGTTTTTCAAAGGAAGATTAGCTTTGCTTTGTTTAGGGATGATATCTGTTGCCTAATTGTTTTATGACCCTTTCCTGTGTTCTTTGTTTATACCTAAACTAAAACCTCACTGTCAGTTCCAACTCATAGTGACCCCACTGGATTTCCAAGGCAGTAAATCTGCCTTGGAAAGACTGAGCTTTCTTTCTTCTGCAGAGCAGCTGGTGGTTTGAACCACCAACTTTCTCATTAGCAGTCAAATGACTTAGGCACTACGCCACCAGAGCTCCTTTGTACTTTGTATTGATATCTTATGGTACCTACTGGTGCTTGACATAAAAAAGGTACTCAATAACTGTGTATTGAATTTGAAACATATTAAGCCTGCTAGTTAATTTTTATTTTTTCTCAAGTTTTTGCTAACGTTTTTTAGGATCAACCCAATAACCAAACCCACTGCCATTGAGTTGATTCTTACTCATAGCGACTCAATAAGACAGAGTAGAACTACCCCATAGGGTTTCCAAGGCTATAATCTTTACAGAAGCATACTGCCATGTCTTTACCCATGAAGCAGCTGGTGGCTTTGAACTGCCAACCTTTTTAGTTAGCAACAGAACACTGTAACCACTGTGCCATCAGGGCTTCTTTTAGAACAAGGGCAAGTATTTACTCATCAAATGTAAATATTTCTAGTTGATAATGAGAATTTGGAAAGAAGAACAAGTTGATAAAAAGAAAAACTGTGATGTTGCTTTTGAGTTTAATGTACAGGGATACTTTGAAGATAATTGTGGGTTCTGTTCCAGACCACTGCAATAAAGTGAGTAGTGCAATAAACTGAGTCACACTTGATTGCTAACCAGAAGGCTGGCAGTTCAAACCCACCAGCCACTCCTTGGAAAGAAGGTTGGGCAATCCTACTTCCGTAGTGATACTGCCTCAGAAACCCAAGGAGGGGTCACTATGAGTCAGGGCCGACTCGATGGCACATAACAACAACAACAACAACAGTGCATACAAAAGTTATATTTACACTATTCTTTAGTCTATTTAGTGTGTAGTAGCATTATGAAAAAGTTTGAAATATTGTGAGAATTACCAAAAAGTGACAAAGAATCATGAAGAAAAATGGCACTGATAGATATAGTCAATACAGGGTTGCCACAGATCTTTAATTTGTGAAAGAAAGAAAGAGAGAAAGAGAGAAAGGAAGGAAGGAAGGAAGCATAAAACAAGTTATGCCTGTATAGAATTTTTGGAGGAGTTAAATTTATTTTCATGGATGCCATTGGTTAGATACAAGCAAAGAAGCCATTTGTTTGGGACATAGGCTTTGAGATGATATTGTATGATGTTCTAGTATTGCCTATAAAGATGGAGACATAGGTCAAATTCTAGCCAATATTTCAGGTCAGTACTGACATCTAATGTATAAGAGACAGTGTGCTGGATTCACATATCTACTTAACTCTCAAAAGATAGAACCTTTTAATCTTTTAAAGTTTTTGTCTAGAAATTATAAAGCAGAGGTATTTAAAAGCCTAAAGCTGTTTGTCATAAATAATTATAATAAATGGTAAAGAATGATTTTGGAAAAAATAAAGAAATGTTGTAAATATATTAATTTTAGTAGATTGCTTTCACTGTTAAAAGTATTGCTGTGACTGATCAGTAAGTTGCTTCTTTGCAAATAAACCAGTTGACTTGGAATGAGTTCCAACTCATGTTGTTATGTGCCGTCGAGTTGGACCCGACTCATAGCAACCCCTCCTTGGGTTTCTGAGGTGGTATTACTACAAAAGTAGATTGCCCAACCTTCCTTCCAAGGAGTAGTTGGTGTGTTTGAACCACCAGCCTTTGGTTAATGGTGAGTGTGTTACCATTTGGATCACCCAGGGATTTCTCTATGTAAGCAGCATGTATCTTAGTTATCCAATGGTACTATAACAGAAATGTTACAAGTGAATGGCTTTAACAAACAGAAACTTATTTTTTTTTACAGTTTAGGAAGCAGAAGTCTAAATTCAGAGGGTGCACTCCGGGGAAATGATTTCTCTATCTGTTGTCTCCTAGAGGAAAAGTCCTTACCTTTTCAGCTTCTGCCTTTTGGTTCCTTGGAGATTTCCATGTGTCATGGCATCTGTCCTACCCCATCTCTCTTGTTATCTTGCATTTTTTTTTCTTTTATATCTCAAAGAAAAGTTATTCAAGTCACACCCTACACTAATCCTTCCTCATTAACATAACAAATATAAGCTGTTCTCAAGTGGAATTATAACCACAACCCTAGAGGTTAAGATTTACAACACATATTTTTTGGAGACTGAATTCAATCCATAACCTTCTACCCTTTGTTGTTGTTGTTGTTGTTGTTATGTGCCGTTGAGTCAGACCCAACTCATAGCGACCCCTCCTTGAGTTTCTGAAGCAGTATCACTACAGAGGTAGATTGCCCCATCTTCCTTCTGAGGAGTGGCTGGTGAGTATGAACCACCAGCCTTCTGCTGGTGTCAGTGTCAAGTGTCTTAGCAGTCAAGATCTTAGGCACAATGCTACCAGAGCTCCCTTGGCACTCCATAATTCATGTCCTTGCCACATGCAAAATTTACTTCATCACATCATGCCCAAATTCTTAAACCAACTCCTGGTCTAAAAATCTCGTCTGAATCCTCTAAGTCAAATATGGGTGGGACTTTAGGCATATTCCATCCTTGGGCAAAATTCCTCAACTATGAATCTTTGGAATCTAGAATACAAATTATTTCTTTTTAAAGTTTAATAGTACAACAGGCACATAGTAAATATTTCCATTACAAAAGTGAGAAATTGAAAGGAAGAAATGGGAGAAAGCAAAGAAGAGCTAACAGGCACAAACAGAACAAAATACATTAGCTCTCAAGTCTTGAAAATAATTCTTTGTTCTCTGAGACCATCTGGGCAATGGCCCTGCCCTCCAGACTGTGAATGTTGGATACAAAAGAGACCCCTCAGCTCTGGGCTTCAGCTCTGCCTTTCAGGCCCACTAGGATGACAACTCTGTTCCCTAAGCTTTAGGTGGCCCTATTCTCCTAGTCTATCTAAGTGGTGACTCTCAGCCTCAGTAGGCCCTGTTCTTCTGCCTATAGGCAGGGCAGCCCTAATTCCTCAGCTGTGGGCATGGCCCTATCCTCCAGGCATACATTAATGGCAACCCCACATTCCAACACATTGTTGGCCAAGATCAGCCTCCTCGAAATCTCAGAGATGGCGGCCCCACCTTTTGAAATTCAGGCAACCATAGCCCTTCTCTTTGCAATCAAGAAGATCCTGCTTTCTGTGCTCCTTTCAATAGTTCTGCTGCTCTCTGAGCTTCTTCAGGAATGGTGCTTTTCTCTTCTTGGAGGACAATAGATCTCAATCCCTTGGCCTATTTCCTGCATGTAGAATTCTAAAAGGCACACCGTGTTCTCTCCTTTTGTTCTTTTTCTGTCTACTTCAGTCTGAGCTTATGGGTTTTCTCCTGTGGTAGTTGGTTATAGGGAGCTCTGGTGGCATAGTGCCTAAGGGATTTGACTGCTAACCAGAAGGCTGGAGGTTCAAACCCACCAGCCACTCCTCAGAAGGAAGACTGGCCAATCTACTTCCATAGCTACACCACCTTGGAAACCCAATGAAGGGTCACTATGAGTCAGAATCGACTCAATGGCAGTGAGTTGTTGTTGTTGTTGTTATTTACCTTCAATTGGCACCCGACTCATAGCGATCCCTCCTTGGGTTTCTGAGGCAGTATCACTATGGAAGTAGATTGCCCAACCTTCCTTCCGAGGAGTGACTGGTGGGTTTGAACTGCCAGCCTTCTGGTTAGCAGTCAAGTGCCATAGGCACTACACGGCAGTGAGTAGAGTTGGTTATATACATCAGTCACAGGCTTAATCTCTTTAACAAAAGACTGTGTACTCGTGTCCTTGGTGAGCATTATGGAACATGTGTCCTTAGGTGGTACAAAAGAATTTTCCAAATTTTTAAGTTCTATTTTCATTTTGCACAGCTAATATTTAAGTTCATCTCTTTCTTTTCACAGTTTACTAAAAGTGGCAAGGAGAAACCACATAGTCCTCTTCAGATCTTACAAATCTCCTCAGCCAGATAGCCAAGTTCATCATTTGTAAATTCTGCCTTACACTAAACATTTGAACACAATTCAGAAAAATTCTTTGCCATGACATAAAAAACATCACCTTTCCTCCATTGTCAAATCACATGTTCACCATTTTCTTTTAACGTTTCACCAGAAGCACATTTAACGTTTATATTGCTGGTATGTTGCTCATGCTGTACATATTCTTTTAGATGGTATAGACTTTCTCTATAGCTCTCTTTACTTCCTTCTGAGCCCTCACCAGAACTGCCTTTGATATCCATAATTCTTCCAACAGTCTCTTAAAAGCAATCTATGTTTTTACCATTAAAATAAATAAATAAATAAAAATAAACCTCAAACTCACTGCCGTCGAGTCCATTTCAACTTGTAGTGACCCCTCCTTGGGTTTCTGAGGTGGTATCTCTGCAGAAGTAGATTGCCCAATCTTACTATTTGGCATATTAAAACTCTTCCAACCTCTATTCACTACTCAATTCCAAAACCACTAGCACATTTTAGGTATGTGTTAGAGCTGCACCCTCCTCTTCTGCTACCAAATTATGTCTTGGTTATCTAATGCTACGATAAGGAGGTAGCTTTAACACAGAGAACTTATTTTCTCACAGTTTAGGAGGCTAGAAGTTCAAATTCAGAGCTCTGGCTCTAGAGGAAGGTTTTCTCCATCACCTCCAGAGGAAGATCTGTGTCTCTTTAGCTTCTACTTGTGCTTCCTTGGAGATCTCCATGCATCTTGGCATCTATCTTACTCAATGCTGGATTACCCAATAAGCAAGGTAACGATGGGCTTACTTGTGCTCACTCATTAATCTGTAGTAAAGAATTTCATAGTTTATTTTTTTTTTTTAACTACATCAAAGACTCTGCTTCTGAGAATGCTGGCATCTGTCTCTCTCCCAGTGCCACAGCATCCTCCTACAGAATCAAAGCCTCATTTCAAGTTTACAATCCCTGAAGGTGACAGAGTATCTACTAAGCAATGTAAGCACAAGCTTACTTGTGTTTATTTACTAATTTGTAGTGAACAGTTACACTACAGATTTATAAGTAAGGACAAGTAAGCCTATGCTTACCTTGTTTATTGGGTAATCTGCCCCTGATCTTACCTCATCTCTCTTGCTAGCTTGTTTTATTATTTTTTAATATATATATCTGTGATAGGTGGAGCTGTGTGTCAACTTGGCTGGACCACAATTCTGTGTGGTTTAAGCAGTTGTGATGTGGGTTATTCCATGATGGGATCAGATGTATATGTTTTGAGCAGCCTATCTATTAAAAGGGAGTTTCCCTATGGTTGTGGCCTGTTTCCGACATATTTATGGACATCTTGGGAAAAGAGACACTCTTCTGTAGATTGGGATCCTGTTGTGCTGCCTACAACTGTCCATGAGTGAACAATCTACCATTTACCCTGGAGACCCTGATTCATCATTTGTTGGAGTCAACAGCTGGTATACTGCCTGTCAACCTTGAGCTCATCAACCCCTGCAGCTACATGAGTCAGGAAAACCTCCAGCTTGATGTATAATCCAAGAAATTGGGACTTGCCAGGTTCTATAAGTGTGTGAACAATTTTCTAAGATAAATTTCTCTTTATCTGTATGTTATATAAGCTTTACTGGTTTTGCTTTTCTAGAGGAGCCATCCTAACAGATTTGGTACTGAGAGTGGGGTCCTTCCTCAAGGGGACCCAGCCTCCCTTTCATTCAAGGGGTTGTGGGTCTGTAAACTGACTCAAGTCTGGGAATTGATTGAGAGGCCATGACTCTGTATTCTGGCAATTCAATCTAGGCTGCTGAACAATGACATGGCTACATGCAGGGTTTAAGTATGCCATAAGCTAGAGACCATTCCCAAAGCTGTTTCTTATATATGGGAAGCAGGCCACATCCCTAAAGCAAGTACTCAGCTGCTTGTGATAGATCCCACCATGGAGTTTATTTCCAGTCTTATCATGGGAAATAACTGCCACCAGTTGCCCAGCCACTCAACTAGGCCTAGTCAAGTTGACACACAAACTTAACCACCACAATTCAACCCCTTGTCAACTTGGCACCTGTACAGATCTTCAATGGGTAGTATCTGTACCAATCTCCACTGGTTGACTCCAGTCCCCTAGTTCCTGAGTGGTGACCTCACCACTTTGGCTTGGTGGGCCCCATTCCTCTCCCTCTGGGCATGGCAGCCCTGCCTCCTTACTCTTGGGCGGCAGCTTGACTCCATCCCACTAGCTCACATGAACAAGCAGCCCCATACTCCAGAACCAAGTTGGTGAAGGTCTGGCTATTTGAAACCTAGGGTGGCTGTGGTGGTTCCACCCCCAAAGGCCATGGTCCTACCCTTTGAGGCTGAGACAGCTCTACTTCTCATTTCCTTGTTCTCTCTCCTTCTACCAATTAATGCTGATGGCAACCCACTCTGCTGGAAATCTTCCTGCCCCAAAAGCACTCAGCTTTCTTGCTCCATGGGCCAGCCAACCTGCTACTCCATTTCAAGCTGGTATCTTTTACCGATTAATGCCCAAAGGCAACCCACTACACCAGGAAGCTGCCTACCCAATGGCACCCAGCTTTCTCTTCTGTGGGCTGGTAAGCTTATTGCTATTTAATGATGATCTCTGGGCTCTGCTACTGCTGTCTCTCATGCTGGTGCCTCAGCTCTGCTTCTGCTGTCTCTCATGCTAGTCTCTTGGCTCTCCTCCTGCTGTCTTTCACGCTGTATGCTGGGGTCTCTCTGCCAGTATCTCAGGTCAAGGATACACTCCACTCCTTTTTCCAACATTTTAGGTATCTGTCAGAGCAGCACCCCACTCTTGGTACCATATTATGTTCTGGTTTCCTAGTGCCACTCTGATGAGAATATACCACAAAAGGGATGTTTGAACAAACAGGAATTTATTCTTTTACAATTTAGAAGCTTTAAGTCCAAGTTCAAAGTGCCAAGCTCTAGGAGCTGTGTGAAATCCCCTTGATCTTGGGCTTCAGCTCTGCCTCTTGCTCCCAGCCCACTGAAGCTAGAGGCATCTCTTCACTCAGGCAGCTATTAGCTGCTGAGGCTAACATGCCGAAGGTTGACAAATAAAATGGCACAGTCCTGATCTTACCAAACAACACTGCAGGCCACTGATTCATTGAAAGTCCCAGGATCGGGAGAACATGGCAGGCTGCTGAACAATGACACAGCTATATAAAGGGTTCAAGTGTGGCATAAGCTAGAGACCATTCCCAAAGCTGTTTCTTATATATGGGAAGCAGATCACATCCCTAAAGTAGCTACTCAGCTGCTTGTGGTAGGTCCCACCATGAAGATGATTGCCAGTCTCATCATGAGGAATAACTACCACCAGTTGCCCAACTACTCAACCAGGCCTAGCCAAGTTGACACACAAACTTAACCACCACAATATCTCAAAAGAGATTGACTCAAAATGTACCCTGCACTAATCCTGCCTCATTAACATAACAGAAACAACCCACTCCCAGTAGTATTATAACCACAGACATAGAGGTTAGGGTTTACAACATATATTTTGGCGAAACATAACTAAATCTATTGTTTTTGTTGTTGTTATGTGCTGTCAAATCAGCCCTGACTCATAGCGACCTCTCCTTGGGTTGCTGAGGCAGTATCTAAATCTATAACAAAAAAAAACAAACTCACTGCCATCAAGTTGATTCAACTCAAAGCAACCCCCCTTGGGTTTCTGAGGTGGTGTCTCTACAAATGTAGATTGCCCAATCTCCCTTCCAAGGAGTGGTTGCTGAGTTTGAACCACCAGCCTTCTGGTTAGCAGTCAAATGCCTTAGGCATTACAACACCAGAACAGGTGTTATATTCCAGAATTTCACTGTGTGTGTGTGTGTGCATGCGTGTGTGTGTGTGTATGTAAGAGAGAGAGAGAGAATGAGAACTTGATTTAGTCAAGAGAGCAACTGACTCCAACATTCACTAATTACTAGTTTCTTCCCCTCTCATTGTCATAATGTGCAAAACATTGGCCCCCGATAGACTCTAAAACCTGATTCTAGCAAAAGGTCTTTCTTTTTTGGATCAGTGGATTATAATGTTGTTCAGAAAGAAGTCTAGCTTAATTTCATTAATTTTGTGGGGGAAAATATGCTCATAATTTTAAATTTTCAGTCCACACACAGGACCTAATTTGACTTTTAGTGAGATTTATTAATAATATTAAACATATTTTATCTTATTTTTAACCTGCACTATGTTTTGCTTGATCTTACTTATTTGATGAATGTTTTGGTACCAATACCAAGACGCATCTCACAAGAGATGTGACCCTTTAGGGTCTCACAGAATTAGAAAAGTGACAGAGCATTTGAATGCAGGCAGAAAATGTTCCAACCCAAGCGTGACTCAGAGAATACAAATCTCACAATGATTTATTTTAAGCCACCGTATTGCAATATCTTTTTTAGTCTCTTGCCAATTTTATCTCCCCATCCAAAGGAAAGGGATAATTCTAATAAGTGGGGGCAAGGGGAAAGTTTCTGATCTACACATCATTCCTTTTCTGGTCCTTTCATATTCTATTACTAATAACAGCACCATGTAGATCATGGCCAGAGTCTTTAGCTTCCCAAGCTAGGTGCATTTATTTAGCAAGGGTTTACTCAATGCCTATGCCATGGCCAAGTTCAGATAAAAATACTGCCCTTGAGGACCTTGTATTCTATTTGAGAGCTTGAAAACAAGCACATATACAAAGCAAACAGAAGTTAAAAAGACTGTAGGTTGAGGAGGTTCTATTTTATAGAGTGATCAGGGAAGACCTTGGTGATGAGCTAGCATTTGATTGAATCAGGGTAGATATTTAAAAGATGACTGTTCCAGGCAGATGGAACACCAAGTACAAAAGCAAAAGTATACCTGTCAGGCTTTAGGAAAAGTATAATGCTTGATGTACTTGGAGTGGAGATAGAGAGAGCGAGTGAGAAAGAGTGAGTGAACGAGAGAGGAAGCAAAGAGATGAGTACACAAAGGTATCAGGGAGCCAAATCTTAAAGAGCGTTAAGGTGACTGATGCCACTGGAGGATTCTAAGCATTGGAGATGCATGATTTGAATTATATTTTAAAAGGATCTCTCTCACTGTTCTCTTTGCTGCAAGGGCAGTACCAGGAAGACCAGTGGGGAACTGTAGCAACAATGTACAGAAATAAGATAAGGGCTCAAATTAGAGTATAACATTAACAATGAAAGTGATGAGAGAAGTGATCAGATTCTACATATATTTTTAAACAGAATTGGATGACAGTTTAGATCTAAGATATAAAAGAAAGGAGGCATGAAGGATGACTTCAAGATAGCAACATTTATGTCTGTATGGGTTCAAACAGCTGAAAAGAGGGAATTGCTTGTTACAGAAGGAGATGGTTTGTGGAGAAGGTTAAGATTTCAGTTTTGGACAAGTTAACTTTGAGAAATATACATACCAATGTATATGTCAACAGGAATTTGTATGTATAGAGAATTCTGGAATTCAGGAGAAATATCTGGGCTGGGGATATAAGTTTGTAATTCATGAGATTTGAATGGTATTTGAGGTTAAGAGAATGGATGAGATCACCTAGGGAAATGTAGATGGAAAAGGTTTAATATCTGAGATGGTCCCCTAGAGCACTCCAATGTATACAGCAATACGGTAGTTCTCAAATTAGTTGCACATTAGGACCATCTGGGGAGACAGAATATCTAATCCTGTGAAGTCATCCCCCAGAGATTCTGATTTAATTGGTCTGGTTGAAGTCTGGGTGTCAGTGTATTTTAAAAGCTCACCAGGTAAATCTTATGTGCAGCTGGAGTTGAGAAAGCCTGGATTAGATGCTAGAGAGATAAGAATGTATCAGCAACGCAAACAGAGACAGTGTGGTGAGGTAGGTAAGAACGAACAAGGGAGTGGTGTTGCAGATTTCAACAGAAAAAGTTATTTCGAGAAGGAGGGACTGATTAGTTTTCCTTATTCATTGTCCACTTTTCATATGCATATGAAGCTATGGAAAATACCATGGCTTGGGTCAGGCACACCTTAATCTTCAAAGTGACATCTTTGCTTTTTAATACTTTGAAGAAGTCTTTTGTAGATTTGCCAAATGCCATCTACCCTTTGATTTCTTGCTTCCGTGGGTGTTGACTGTGGATACAAGTAAAATAAAATCCCTGACAACTTCAATCTTTTCTTTCTTTATCATGATGTTTCTTATTGACCAGTTGTGAGGATTTTTGTTTTCTTTATATTGAGGTGTAATCCCTACTGGAGGCTGTAGTCTTTGATTGTCATCAGTAAGTGCTTCAAGTTCTATTCATTTACAATAAGCAAGGCTATGTTGTCTGCATATCACATGTTAATGAGTCTTCCTCCAATTCTGATGCCATGTTGTTCTTCGTATAGTCCAGCTTCTCAGATTATTTGGTCAGAATACACATTGAATAAGTATGGTGAAAGGATACAATCTTAACACATACCTTTCCTGATTTTAAAACATGCTGTATCCCTTTCCTGATTTTAAACCATGCAGTATCCCATTGTTCTGTTCAAACGACTGCCTCTTGGTCTATGTACACGTTCCTCATGTGCACAATTAAGTGGTCTGGAATTCCCATTCTTCTCAATGTTATCCATAATTTGTTATGATCCACACAGTTGAATGCTTTTGCATAGTCAATGAAACACAGGCAAACATCTTTTGTGTGTTTTCTGCTTTCATCCAAGATCCATCTGACATCAGGTGTCATATCCTTTGTTTCACATCCTCTTCTGAATCCAGCATGAATTTCTGGCAGTTTCCTGTCTAAATACTGCTGCAACAGTTTTTGAGTTATTTTTAGCAGAACTTTACTCATGTGTGATATTAATGATATTGTTCAATGATTTCCACATTGTGTTGGATCACTATTCTTTGGAATGGGCACTAATATGAATCACTTCCAGTTGGTTGGCCAGGTAGCATCTGTCTTCCAAATTTCTGGGCATAAGAGTGAGCACTTCCAGCATTGCATCCCTTTGTTGAAGCATCTCTGTTGGTATTCCATCAATTCCTAGAGCCTTATTTTTTTGCCAATGCCTTCAGTGCAGCTTGGACTTCTTCCTTCAATACTATCAGTTCTTGATTGTATGCAGCCTCTTGACGTGGTGAACATTGACGAGTTGTATTTGGTACAGTGATTTTGTGTGTTCTTTCTATCTTCTTTTGATGCTTCCTGCATTGTTTAATACTTTGCCCACAGAATCCTTCAATATTGCAACTGAAGGGTTGATTTTTTTCTTCAGTTCTCTCAGTTTGACAAATGCTGATCATTTTCTTCCCTTTTGATTTTCTAATTTCAGTTCTTTGCACATTTCATTACAATACTTTGCTTTGTGTTCTGGAGCTGCCCTTTGAAATCTTCTGTTCAGTTCCTTTATTTAGTTATTTCTTCCTTTTGCTTTAAGGACTTGTTCAAGTTTCAGTGTCTTTTCTGACATCAATTTTAGTCTTTTCTTCCTTTCCTGTCTTTTTAATTAACATTTGCTTTTTTCGTGTATAATATCCTTGATGTCTTCTCAAAACTTGTCTGGTCTTTTACCTTTGCTTTTCAATGTATGTGATAGTTGGAGCTGTATGTCAACTTGGCTGGACCACAATTCTGTGTAGTTTAAGCAGTTCTGATGTGGTTATTCCCATGATGGGATCAGATTAATATGTTTGGAGCAACCAATCTATTGAAAGGGAGTTTCCCTAGGGGTGTGGCCTGCTTCCAGTATATTTATGGACATCCTGGGAAAAGAGACACTCTTCTGTGGATCGGGATTTTGTTGTGCTGCCTACAACTGTCTGGGAGTGAACAATCCACCATTCGGCCTGGAGATCTTAGATTCGTCATTTGTTGGAGTCAACAGCTGGTGTACTGCCTGCCAGCCTTGAGCTCCTCAGCTCCTGCAGCTGCGAGAGTCGGAAAAAGCTTGACGTTTGATCTAAGAACTTTGGACTTGCCAGCTTCTATAAGTGTGTGAGCTATTTTCCTAAGATAAAATTCTCTCTCTCTCTCTCTATATATATATAACTTTTACTGGTTTGTTTCTCTAGAGAACCCAGTTTAACACATTTGGTACTAGGAGTGGCATCTAGAGAGACAAACTCATAAGGATGTATGGGGAAGAGGTATGTGGATAGATCTCTCTGAATGGGCCAAAGGAGTAAAGGTATTTGTGTCTCATGTGAATGCCCACCAAAAGGTGACCTCAGAAGAGGAGAACTTTAACAATCAGGTGGACAGGATGACACATTCAGTGGAAACCAGCCATCCTTTTTCCCCAGGTACTCCTGTCATTGCTCAATGGACTCATGAACAAAGTGACCATGGTGGAAGGCATGGAGTTTATGCATGGGCTCAGCAACATGGACTCCCACTTACCAAGGCTGATTTGGCTACTGCCATTGCTGAGTGCCCAATCTGCCAGCAGCAGAGGCCAACACTGAGTCCGCAATATGGAACCATTCCTTGGGGTGATCAGCCAGCAATGTGGTGGCAGGTTGATTACATCGGACCACTTCCATCGTGGAAAGGACAGCATTTTGTTCTTACTGGAATAGATACTTATTCTGCATATGGATTCGCCTTCCCTGCATGCAATGCTTCTGCCAAAATTACCATCTGTGGACTTACAGAATGCCATATCCACTGTCATGGTATCCCACACAGCATTGCTTCAGATCAAGGGACTCACTTCACAACAAATGAAGTGCAGCAATGGGCCTATGCTCATGGAATTCACTGGTCTTACCATGTTCCCCATCATGCTGAAGCAGCTGGCTTGATAGAATGATGGAATAGCCTCCTGAAAACACAATATTGGCACCAGCTAGGTGGCAATACCTCAAAGGGTTGAGGCAATGTTCTCCAGGAGGCTGTATATGCTCTAAATCAGCAACCAATATATGTTTCTGTTTCTCCAATAAAAAAGATTCATGGGTCCAGAAACCAAGGGGTGGAAATGAGAGTGGTGCCACTCACTAGTACCCCTAGTGACCCACTCAAAAAATTTTTGCTTCCTGTCCCTGCTAACCTATGCTCTGTGGGTCTGGAGATCTTAGTCCCAAAGGGAGGAACACTCACACCTGGAGACACAATACTGATTGCATTGAACTGGAAATTAAGAATGCCACCCAGCCATTTTGGCTTCTTCATGCCTCTGGATCAACAGACAAAGAAGGGCATTACTGTACTATCTGATGTGATAGATCCTGATTACCAAGGGGAAATTGGATTGACATTACATAATGGAGGTAAAGAAGAATATGTCTGGAATACAGGAGATTCTTTAGGACATCTCTTAGTACTATCATACCCTGTGATTAAAGTCAATGGAAAATAACAGCAACCCAATTCTGATATGACTCTTAATGGCCCAGACCCCTCAGGAATGAGGGTTTGGGTCACCCACCAGGCAAAGAACCACGACCAACTGAGGTGCTTGCTGAGGGCGAGGGAAATACAGAATGGGTGGTGAAAGAAGGTATTTCTGAATATCAGCTACAACCATGTGACGAGTTGCAGAAATGAAGACTGTGATTGTTATATTTCTTCATTGTATATGTGTGTCAAATATTTTTGTTTCCTTCTGTTATGAACTGTGAAATGTAAATAAGGTTAATGCGTTGTGGTTATACGTGTGATAGAGTATCATGTTAGGCACAAATATGACTTTATAATTGTCCTTATTTAGAAATTACATATGGTCAAGAAGATGTATACAACTGCCAAGTTGACAAGGGGTGGAATGTGATAGTTGGAGCTGTTGTCAACTTGGCTGGACCAAAATTCTTTGTGGTTTAAGCAGTTGTGATATGGTTATTCCCATGATGGGATCAGTGATTATGTTTTGTGTGGCCAATCTGTTGAAAGGCAGTTTCCCTAGGGGTGTGGACTGCTTCCAGTATATGTATGGACATCTTGGGAAAAGAGACACTCATCTGTGGATCAGGATTCTGTTGTGCTGCCTACAACTGTCTGTGAGCAAACAATCCACCATTCGGCCTGGAGATCTTGTATTCATCATTTGTTGGAGTCAACAGCCAGTATACTTCCTGCCAACCTTGAGGTCCTCAGCCTCTGCAGCTGTGAGAGTTGGGAAAAGCCTCAAGGTTGATGTTTGATCCAAGAACTTTGGACTTGCCAGCTTCTATAAGTGTGTGAGCCATTTTCCTAAGATAAAATTCTCTTTCTCTCTCTCTATAAGCTTTACTGGTTTTGTTTCTCTAGAGAACCTAGTCTAACACAATCCAACACATCTTTTCTTCCCATTATCTCCCAATTCAAGTTTGATATACTCAAGATCATATTTTGGCTCTCGTGGACCTCTTTTAATTTTCTTCAGCTTCAACTTAAACTTTCATATGAGCAATTACTGGTCACTTCCACAGTTGGCCCTGGCCTTTTTCTGATTGATGATATTGAGCTGCTCCATTTTCTGTTTCCACAGATGTATTCAATTTGATTCCTATGTATTCCATTAGGTGAAGTCCATCTGTAGACTTACTGTTTATATTGTTTAAAAAAGGCATTTTCATTGAATAAGTCATTGGTCTTGCAAAATTCTATCATGCAACCTCCAGTGTCATCTCTATCATCAAGACCATATTTTTCAACTGCAGATCCTTTTTGTTTCCAACTTTCACATTCAATCACCAGTAATTATTAGTGTATCTTGATTGCATGTTTGATCAATTTTGGACTGCAGAAATTGCTAAAAGTCTTTAATTTCTTCATCTTTGGCATTAGTGGTTGGTTCATAAATTGGAATAATAGTCATTTTAACTGGTCTTCCTTGTTTCAAAAATCACTGCCATTGAGTTGACTCTGACTCATAGTGACCTTGTTGGATTTGCAAGGCTGTAAATCTTTGCAGGAGCAGACCACCTCATCTTTCTTCCACAGAATGGCTGGTGGGTTCAAACCATTGACCTTATGGTTAGCAGCCAAATGCCTTAACCACTACATCATCAGGTCTTCCTTGTAGGCATATATTATCCTATCACTGACAGTGTTGTATGTTAACATAGATCTTGATATCTATATCTATATCTATGTATCTATATAGATATAGATATATATATTTTTTTCTTTTTGACAATGAATGTGACACCATTCTTCAATTTAGCATTCCTGGCATAGTAGACCATGTGATTGTCCAAGTCATAGTGGCCCTAACAGTCTGTTTCAGCTCACTAACACCTTTGTTGTTAGGTGCTGTTGAGTTGTTTCCAAATCATAGCAACTCTGTGTACAGCAGAACGAAACACTGTCCAATCCCATGCCAGCTCCAAGATCCTTGCTATACTTGAGCCCATCATTGCAGCCACTGTGTCAATCCATCTTGTTGAAGGCCTTCCCCTCTTTCATCGACCCTCCACCTTACCAAGCCTGACATCCTTCTCCAGGGAATGGTCCCTTCTGACAACATGACCAAAGTAGGTGAGAAGAAGTCTGGCCATTCTCACTTCCAAGGAGCATTTCGGCTGCACTTCCTCCAGGACAAATCTGTTAGTTTTTTAGCAGTACTAAAATACTTTCAGTATTCTTCACCAGCACCACAACTCAAAATTATCATCTCTTTTTCAGTCTTCCTTATTCATTCTCTCACATGCAAATGAGATGATTGAAAATATCATGGCTTGTGTCAGGTGTATCTTAGTCCTCAAGGAGAGATATCCTTGATCCTTAGCACTTGAAAGAGTTCCTTTGAAGCTGACTTGCCCAGTGCTACACATCTTCTAATGTGCTGACTGCTGCTTCCATTGGTGAATTCTTTGACAACCTCAATCTTTTCTCCATTTATCATGACTCTGCTCACAGGTCCAGTTGTGAGGATTTTTGTTTTCTTTACATTGAGATGTAATCCATACTGCAGACTGTATTATTCAATCTTCATCAGTAAATGCCTCAAGTAATCCTCACTTTCAGCAAAGTTGTGTTGTCAGCATATCACAAGTTGTTAATGATTCTTCCTCCAATCTTGATTTCATGTTTTTCTTCACATAGTCCAGTTTCTCGGGTTATTTGCTCAACATACAGATTGAATAAGCATGGGGAAAGGATACACCCTTGACACTTTCCCTTCTTGATTTTAAACCATGCAGTGGCCCTTTGTTCTGTTCGAACGACAGCCTCCTGGTCAACGTACAGGTTTCTCATGAGTACAATTGAGTATTCTGGGATCATTCTTCTCAATGTTATCCATAATTTGTCATGATCCACACAATCAAATGCCTTTGCATAGTCAATAAAACACAAGTAAACATCTTTCTGGTATTCTTTGTCTTGAGCCAAGATCCATCTGACAGCAGCTATGATATCCCTTGTTCCACGTCCTCTTCTGAATCCAGCTTGAACCTCTGGAAGTTCTCTGTCAATATACTGCTGCATCCATTTTTGAATTATCTTCAGTAAAATTTTACTTGCATGCAATATTAATGATATTGTCTGATAATTTCAACATTTTGTGGGATCACCTTTCTTTGGAATGAGTACAAATATGGATCTCTTCCAGTCAATTGACCAGGTAGCTGTCTTCCAAATCTCTTGGCATAGCTAAGTGAGTGCCTCCAGTGGGGCATCTGTTTGTTGAAATGTCTCAGTGGGTATTCCATCAATTCCTGGAGCCTTGTTCTTCGCCTGTTCCTTCATTGCAGCTTTGACTTCCTCCTTCAATACCATTGGTTCTAGATCATATACCACCTCATGAAATGGATGAAGATCAACCAGTTATTTTTGGTACAGTGACTCTGTATTCTTTCCATCTTCCTTTGATGTTTCCTGCATCATTCAATATTTTGCCCATAGAATCTTTCAATATTGCAACTCAAGGCTTAAATTTTTTCCTCTGTTCTTTCAGCTTGAGAAATGCTGAGTGTGTTCTTCCCTTTTGGTTTTCTAACTCCTAGTCTGTACATTTCATTATAGTAATTGGCTTTGTCTTCTTGAGCTGTGCTTTGAAATCTTCTGTTCAGCTCTTTTATCTTGTCATTTCTTTCATTTTCTTTAGCTACTCTCCACTCAAGGGCAAGTTTCTGAGTCCCTTCTGTCATCCATTTTGGTCTTTTCTTCTTTTCTCATCTTTTTAGTGACCTCTTGCTATCTTCATGGATGATGCTCTTGATGTCATCCCACAATTCTTCTGGTTTTCTTTCATTGGTGTTCAATGCATCAAATGTATTCTTTAGATGGTCTCTAAATTAAGGAGGGATATATTCAATATCATATTTTGGCTTTCATGGACTTGTTTTAATTGTCTTTTACTTCAAGTTGAACTTGCATATGAGCAGTTGATAGTCTGTTCCACAATCAGCTCCTGGCCTTGTTTTGGCTGAAGATATTCAGCTTTTCCATTGCCTCTTGCTACAGATGTAGTCAGTCTGATTTCCTGTGTGTTCCATCTGGCGAAGTCCACATGCACAGCTGCCATTTGTGTTGTTGAAAAAAAGTATTTCCAATGAAAAATTCGTTTGTCTTGCAAAATTCTAGCATGCAATTTCCAGCATTATTTCTGTCACAAAGGCCAAATTTTCCAACTACTTGTGATTCTTCTTTGTTTCCAACTTTTGCATTCCAGTTACCAGTGATAATTAGCACAACCTGATTACATGTTTGGCCAATTTCAGACTGCAGAAGTTGATAAAAATCTTCAATTTCCTCATCTTTGGCTTTGGTGGTTAGTCCATAAATTTGAATAATAGTAGTATTAATGGGTCTTCCTTGTAGGCGTATGGATATTATCCTATGACTGAGAGCATTGTACTTCAGGACAGATCTTGAAACATCCTTTGTGATGATGAGTGCCACACCATTCCTCTTCAATTTTTCATTCCCGTCATAGTAGATCATATGGTTGTCTGATTCAAAATGGCCAATACTAGTCCATTTCAGCTCACTAATGCCTAGGATATCAATCTTTGTGCATTCCATTTCATTTTGACAATTTCCAAATACCTCAGATACTAATATTTATGTATTCCATATCATTTTTAACATTTCTAATTTTTCTAGATTTATAATTCATACAATACACATTCTGATTATTAATGGATATTTTCAGCTCTTTCTTCACATTTTGAGTCATGCCACATCAGCAAATGAAGATCCCAAAAGCTTCACTCCATGCACGTCATTAAAGTGGACTCTACTTTGAGTATGTAGCTCTTTCCCAGCCATACTGAGTGTCCTCCAACCTGAAGGGTTCATCTTCCAGCACTCTAATAGGCAATGTTCCACTGCTATTAGTAAGGTTTTCAGTGGTAAATATTTTCAGAAGTAGATAACCCTGTTTTTTCTAGTCTGTCTTAGCATGGAAGTTCCAGTGAAACTTTTCCACCATATGTGATCCTGTTGTTATTTTAAAGTGGCATAACTTCCATCAACACAGCAATACATAAGCCACCACAGTATGACAAACTGACAGATGAGTGGAAGCCAGCAAGAATATGTGATCAGATAAATTAAATCAGGATTAGTTGGAAACCAGGTATTAAAATCATTTTGCTGGCCACTCCTATTCAATATTGTATTGGAAGTCCTAAATAGAGCAATGAGGCAAGAGAGAGAAATAAAAGGCATTCAAATTGGCAAAGAAGAAGTTAAACTATCTCTGTTTTCAGTTATTATCAGTGAATCTTTGTTGTATGTTTAATCAATTTCAATTTTAATCAATCTGTGTATAAGATTATATCTTATACACAGAAAATCCCAAAAACTCAGTAAGAAAATTACTAGAACTAATTGAAAGTTTCAGCAAAGCTGCAGGGTATGAGATCAACATACAAAAATCAGTTAGCTTCCTTTACGTTAACAAAGGGAACTCTGTAAAGGAAACCAGCAAAGTAATACCAATTGCGATAATCACCCAAAGGACAAAGCATTTAGGAATAAATCTAACCAGAACCCAAAAGACCTATACAAAGAAAACTATAAAACACTATTAAAAGAAATCAAAAGAATATACCCTGTTCGAGGATAGAGAGACTTAACATCATGAAAATGTCAGTATATCCCAAAGCAATCTGCAGATAGAAAGCAATCCCAACCCAAATTATATTTTCTTTCCTCTTCTTCTTCTTCTTCTTTTTTTAATGAGATAGAAAAACTAATTTTCAACTTTATATGGTAAAGAAAGAGACCCTGGATAAGTAAAGCACTACCAAAGAATAAGAACAATGTAGGAGACCTCACACTTCTGTATCTCAAAACCAACCACATAGCCATGGTAGCTAAAACAATCTAGTACTGGTACAATGACTAACACATAGACTAATGGAACAGAATTGGGAACCAGAATTAAATCCACCCACCTATGGACAGCCGATCTTTGACAAAGGGCCAAAACTCATTAAATGGGAAAGAAGTAGTATCTTTAATAAATGATGCTGGCAAAATTGAATATCCATTTGCAGAAAAATGAAACAGAACCCCAATTTCAAACCACATTAATAAAAAAAAAAAAAAAAAAAAACCCTCAAATTGGACCAAATCCAATCAAGTTGGATCAATTTTGAATGTAATACTTAAAACGATAAAGACCATCAAAGAAAAAATAGGGAAAAACTGAGGGGCCCTAATTCAGGGTATAAATACACTCTTGAACATAACTAAAAATGCACAAACAGTGGAAGACAAAACAGATGACTGGGGCCTCCTAAAAGTTAGACACTTATGTGCAGCAAATGAATTCACCAAAAGCGTAAAAACAGAATCCACAGACTGAGAAAATTATTTTGGCAATGACATATCGGACAAGGACTTATCTCTATAATTTATAGAAAATTTCAACACATTAATAACAAAAAGACAAGTGATCCAATAAAGAAAATGGGCACAAGACATGAATAGACTACTAAAGAAGACATTCAGGCAACTAACAAACACATAAAAACATGCTTGCAATCATTAGCCATTAGAGAGATGCAGATCAAAACAACAACAAGATAAGATCTCACTCCAGCACTAATATCAAAGTTCAAAAAACCAGAAAACAACAAATGCTGTGTGCCCCACTGGAGGGTATGGAGAGACTGGAACCGTTATACCCTGCTGGTGGGAAGGTAAAATGGTGCAAACATTGTGGGAAACATATGGCACTTCTTTAAAAAGCTGGAAATAGAAACGCCATATGATCCAGCAATCCCACTACTCAATATATATCCTAGAGAAATAAGAGTTGTGACAGAAATATATATATATGTGTACCCATGTTCATGGCAGCTTTATGCATAATAGCAAAAAGATGGAAATAACCTAAATCCCATCAACAGAAGAATGGATCAACAAACTATGGTACCTGGACCCAATGGAATACTACACAATGTTAATGAACAATGATAAATCTGTGAAACATCTCATAACAAGGATGAACTTAGAGGATGTTATGCTGAGTGAAATTGGTCAATCATAAAAGTACAAATATTGTATGAGACCACTATAATAAAAAGTCAAGAAAAGGATTTCACACAAAAAAGAAATATTCTTTGATGGTTACCAGGAGTAGGTGGGGGAAGGTAAACCACTAACTAGAAAGTAGACATATATTAACTTGAGTGAAGGGGAAGACAAATGAATGAATGAATAAATAAATAAATAAGTATAAATAAAAACTGAACCCATCATCACTCCTATTAGACTGACTCCTTGCTGGTACTCTCTAGACTTGTGGTGGTACCATAAATCCATTGTGGGGGAAAAAAGTGTCAATGCCATGAAAAACAAAAAAGCTGGGAGACTGTTCTAGAATAAAGGACACCAAAGAGACAGAACACCCAAATGCAGTGCTCAACTCTTAATTGGATCCTGGTTTGGAAGCCTAAAAATATTTATAAATGGTATTAATGAGTTAACTGGGGAAACTTGAATATGGTCTGCATGTATTGTAGCCATATGAAATTTCCTGACTGTGTTAATTGGAAGGATAACTATAAGGAGCACCTAGTGGTGCAGTGGTTGGGCACTTGGCTGCTAACTGAAAGATCAACAATTGGAACCCATCAACTGTTATGAGGGAGAAAGATGTGGCAGTCTGCTTTCATAAAAACTACAGTCTTGGAAAATCTATGGAGCAGTACTGCTCGTTCCTATAGGGTTGCTTTGAGTTGGAATTGACTCAATGGCAATGGGTTTGTTTGTGTGTGTGTGTGTATACGTGTTTTTTTTTTTTTTTTTTTTTGGTGAATTTAAAAAAAATGAATATACTAGAGACATAGAAGACTGTGGTAAAAAAGAAAATTGTTTAAAAGTAATATTATGGAAGAGACACAGTTATTGGCAATGTATGTATGTATGACCTACTGTTTAATCAGAGGAGAGAGGCTGAGATATGGTGGTGACAAGGTTGTTGGAGGAGGAGGGCATAGCTGAACTGAGAGGTCTGGCAATTGTAAGTATTGTCTATAGAGATACTGAAATTACTCAGCATTGGGGAAAATGAACTAGGTGCTCAGTTTTCAATGAAAAGGGAGAAGACTCTGAGTTTATAGTTGACTGTCACAAAGCAAAGTAGCAGGTGATATAGACAGATCATTTCAGCTTCAAAGTTGGGTTTTTAGGATTGTAGTCTGAAAATAGCAACAAAGAGCATGAAGAACATCTACACCAATTCCAGGCACAATGAACAGAGGCTATGGAAGAGAAAACATCCACCATATGAGAGGGCAACAGACATTTTATACCAGATGAGAGCAAGAGCAATATTTGTAAATTTATTGATAGTAATAATATGTACTGATGTTAAGAGTGGATCCTAATTTTCTTTATTCAAGTTACAGCTCTTTTACTTACTAGCTTCACCTTAATGCCTCAGTGCCTTGGCTCATTCATCTGTAAAATTGAGAGAATAGCAGTTTCTACCTCATAGGGTTATTGTGCAGAGTGAATGAGTTAATACTTGTTAAAACTTTTAAGAGAACACCTGGCAAGTGTTAATAGCATACAATCATTAAATGTTAGTTATGATGATGATGATGATTACTCATTTTTAATTTGCCTTTGGAGAAAAAATAAAGCTGATGCCTATCAAAAGATGAGAAAAAGTGCTTTCTGTCCAGCTGAGTTTACTTCAATTCTGTTTGAACATTTGGTCTCCATACAATAAATATTAGTCTCTGTAGCATCAGGCCTCTGTAATACTAATTAATACTTCTCAACATATGTTTTTATTAATTTAAAAACAACTAAAATCTTCCTTAGAAAACAAATCCCAAATTCAGATAACCATCTGTTGGGAGCCTGAGGCTCCAGACATAGTTTTTAATGTTAACCCATAAAATAAATAAATATCCAGAAGTCCATATCTATATAAATCAATAATTAAACAAATAAAATAAATTTCCCTTTTTGTTTGTTTTCAGCCTCCTTGTATTCTTTTGGGGTTAAATATGTTTCTAATAGACACTTATTCTAGCTTTTTTTTTTTCTTTCTAATTTGAGAATATCTATTTCTCACTTGTTGTTGTTGTTTGCCGTCGAGTCGGCCCCGACTCATAGCGACCCCTCCTTGGGTTTCCGAGGCAGTATCACTATGGAAGTAGGATTGCCCAACCTTCCTTCCGAGGAGTGGCTGGTGGGTTTGAACCGCCAGCCTTCTGGTTAGCAGTCAAGTGCCTTAGGCACTATGCTACCAGAGCTCCTGTTTCTCACTTAGTTACTTTTATAGATTGATATTTATTGAAATAACTGCTATGCTGGAATTTAATTTTGCCATCCTATTCCATCTTATTTTTTTTCTTCTGTGTGGTAGCCAGAGTGATCCCACAAATGTAAATTCAATCATTTTATTTCTTGGTAAATAATATGAAGTATCACGAAATATTATAGGTGTTATGATAAAGTATGAATAAGGAAGAGTGGAGAAGAATCGATGCATTTGGATTATGGTATTGGTGAAGGATATTGACCATGCCACGGACTGTAGAAGAACAAACACATATGTCTTGGAAGAAGTACAGCCAGAATGCTCCTTAGAAGCAAGGATGGTGAGACTTCATCTCTCGTAGATTGGCCATGTTATTATCAGGAGGGACCAGTCTCTGTAGAAGGACATCATGCCTAGTAGGCTGGAGATCAGCAAAAAAGAGGAAGACTTTCAATGAGATAGATTGACACAATGGCTACAGCGATGGGCTCAAAAATAGCAGTGATTGTGAGGATGGCACAGGAGTAGGCAACGTTTCATTCTGTTGTACATAGGGCCACTGAGTTGGAACTGACTTGATGGCACCTAACAGCAACAACAGCAGCATGATAAGGTATGCAATCCTGTGGGATTGCTTAATGCCTATGCCTAATGTAGCTTACTAAGGGAATTTTCAAAAGCTTATTGGTCAAAATAATGTAAATAGTGATTAAGAGTTTTCTGGGCAAAGGGAATACAGAATATACCCTGAAGAGAGAATATTACTGTATCTTCACAACTCTGAGGCAAGAGAGAAAAGGAGAATCTGAGTAATTAAAAGACGTTCATCTGGGTTGGAATATATGTTGGAAGATTGACAAGAGAATGGCTAGATTGATGGGTGTCAGGTCATAATGGATGTTGTTAAACCAATTAAGTAATTTTGCCTCTTTCTCCTGAAGGGCTGTGACAACAATCACATGACTAAATTTATCTTTCTGGGAAAAGAAAGACCAGTTAGGAAGTTGTTACATTTTGTCCAAGTAATATGATGTGAATTAGGCAAGAGGAGGGCAAAGTTCGCGTTCCTCTATGTTACTTGTGACTAGGTATATACCATTATTTTCACATTTATAACTTATATCAAAATTGCAGTCAATATTTTAATCATCTGTTCACAGATGTGTTTCCAAAATAAGACTTGAAGTCCTTAATGCAGCTGTTACCTTTACTTTTTTTTTTTTTTTTTAAGGGGGGAAGTGAAAAATAGAAACTAAAAATTCTGGGTTCCTGATATGTGATACATCCTCAGTAAATACGTGTAGGATGAATAGTGAATTTAGTGGAATAGATTAAAGAGGTGGACATTCTGAAGGGACCAACAAATTCATGGTTAGATATTTTTCCAGTCATTGGGGCATGGGAGAGGATGAATGCTGGCCTTTCATAGGAAGAGAGACATTTTACTCATAGCGACAGAATGAAAAGTATAAATCAGGGTATCAAACCAGTTCATTGCAGTTCATCCCCCTGCTGATAATTTGCATTTCCAACCCGGATATACTGAATCAGAATCAACATTTTAACAAGAATAAGAAGCACCCGGGGATCTATAAGAATCACCTTGGGAACTTAAAGTACAGTTGTCTCTGGGGTTTGGAGATACAGCTGCTATTGCAAGAAATAATACAGAGGCAGAGACAAGATGGCATTCTGCTAACACATGCTGCCCAATTTCTCTACAATAAAGACCCAGAAAAACTCTTTAAAACAGACACAAATAATGATTCTGGAACTTTGAGCATCAAATGAGAGGACAAAGAATTAGATTGAGTGCTGACTGGAAAGGGAGAAGGAGTGAGGACAGTGACTGGGGATAATAAAGCTGGGATCTGACTAAGCATGGACATTTTTGAGGCACAAAAGACATCATACGATGGACAAGGAGAAACGGACTTCATGGAATGCACACTCCAATACAGATACAGTGTGGACAGATCTGGAGGGAATCAAGGTGGAGGACATTAATTCTCACTAGCCAGCCATATCAACTATACCTACTACCTCACCCAACAGGTGAGCACTGCTGCCCACGCCTGCACCATTGGATCAATGACAGGCAGTGAACAACTCCTGTTCATCCCACCAGCAGCTCCTCTTGATGACAAAGAGACACCTGAGCCCACCTTCCCACCAGTTATTTCACTTACCCAGAGACAGCTGGGGAGAGCCCCAGTGCTCCCAAGCAAACAACCAAAGAAGTATGCCTGTCCTACCTATGTGGATATATTGAAACAAAGCAAAACAAAAAACCAGGGTGAAACAAACAAACATATAATTATCAAATAAAACCAGTAACTTCAAATTGCCTCAGAGACAACAAACAACTTCAATTCAAAATAAGACACAGGATAAGGTAGTGAAAGCAAGTGACCAAAATAAAGAGCTAGGGAATCTCCCTGGGGAAGAACAAGTAATGGAAATACTTGATAAAGAATTCAACACACACACACACACACACACACACTCACATTTATGTAGATAGATAGGTAGATAGATAGATCTTTTCAGAGCTCAAAAGCAAGGAAAAGACAAAAAACTACCCTTGACAAATTCAGGAAAGAAATCAAGGGCAAAATGACAAAATAAATAGATAACTAGAAATCATATGAAAATAGCAATTTTCCAGAAGATTAACACTAAAATTACAGAGATAAATAACACATTAGAAGGATAAAAGAGTAGAATTGCATTGCCAGAAGAATAAACTAACCAGTTAGAAGACAAATCCCTTCACACCAGCTTGCATTGTGAAAATCAGATAAAAAGAATGAAGAAAACCTAAGAGTTATATGGATGATGCCAAGAGAAATAACCTATGTGTGATTGAAATTTCAGAATAGGAGGAAGCGGGAAAAAAAAAAAAAAAAGAAAAAAGAAAAACAGAGAAAATTATTGAACTCTTGCTGCCAGAAAACTACTCCAATATTACAAAGATGAAAAGATATTCATTCAAGCATATCAACAAACTACATACAAGATATACCCCTAGAGAAAATCACCAAGACATGTTCACAATCAAGGACAAAGAAAGAATTTTGAGAGCAGTTCAGGAAAAATGAAATGCTACCTACAAAGGCAACCAATAAGAATATTTCTGCTGATTACACAGAGAAACCATGTAGTCAAGAAGGCAATGGAATGACATGTATCAAACCTTGAAAAAAATTTGCCAACCAAGAACTATATATCCAACAAAACCATCCCTCAGGATACTTTAATACACCACTTTCAATGAAGAATAAAATAGCTAGAAAGAAAACAAAGACACAGAAAAACTAAACAATACCATCAACCAATTTGACCTTTAAGACATACACAGAGCACTTCACCCAACAGCACAATATATATTCTTTTCAAGAGTACATGGAATATTCTCCAGGATAGGTCATATGTTAGGCTACAAACCAAGCTGCAATAAACTTAAAAACACTGAAATACTGAAAAGCTTCTTCTTAGATCACAATGCTATAAAATTAGAAATCAACAATAGGAAGATCAAGGGAAAAAAGCAAACATATGGAAACTGATTAAATCCTTCTTAAAAACTACTGGGTAACAAAAGAAATAGAAGAAATGGAAAAGATGAAATTAAAAAATTCCTTGAATCAAGCACAGCATACCAAAATCTTTGAGACACAGCAAAAGCAGTGATTAGAGGGCAATTTATAGCAATGTGCATACACCAAAAAGGAAGAGCCAAAATCAACATCTAAACCCAACATCTCAAAGAATTAGAAAAAGAGCAGCCAAAAAAGCCTACAGTCACCAGAAAAAAGAAAGAAAGAAAGAATAAAAATTCAAGCAGAAATAAATGAAACAGAAATCAGAAACACAGTTGAAAGAATCAATGAGACTAGAAGTTGATTCTTTGAACAGATTAATGAAATTGATAAACCACTGGCAAATTTAACAAAGGAAAAAGAAGGAGAAGATACAAGTGACAAGAATAAGAAGAACCAACAAAAACAAAAAGGATAATATCAGGATCCTATGAAGAACTGCACTCTAACAAACTTAAAAACCTAGAAGAAATGGACAGATTTACAGAAATGTACTACTTTCCCAGACTAACACAGACTGAGGTAGAAAATTTGAACAGACCCAATCGAAAAGAAGAAATTGAACAGGTTATTAGAAAAAAAAAAATAAGGAAAGAAAAAGAAAGAAAGAAAAAAATGCCAACAAAAAGAAGTCCTGGCCCAGACAACTTCACAGGAGAATTCTACCAAACATTCAGAAAAGAGCTGACACCAAACTTACTCAAACTATTCCAGAACACAGAAAAAGAAAGATGGAATACTCCTAAATTCATTTTATGAAGCAAGCATAATCCTGATATCAAAATCAGGGAAAGACATCACTAAAAATGAAAATTGTAGACCAATATCCCTCATGAGTATAGATGCAAAAATCTTCAACAAAATCCTAGCCAATAGAATCCAACACTATGTCAAAAAGATAGTGTATGATGATCAAGTGGGATTCAGACTTGTTATACAAAGATGGTTCAACATTAGAAAAACAATCAACATAATCCATCACACAAATAAAGGAAAAGAACCACATGATCTTATCAATTGCTGCCGAAAAGACCTTTGATAAAATCCAACATCAATTCTTCCTAAAAACTGTTAGCAAAATAGGAATAGAAGGATAATTCCTCACTATAATAAATGGCATATTAGCAAAACAAACAGCCATTATTATCAATGGAGAGCACCTTGTGAACAGGAATAAAACACAGACACCCTCTATCACCCTTTCTATTAAACATTGTATTAGAAGTCCTAGCAAGGGAAATAAGTCAGGAAAGATAAATAAAAGGCATACAAATTGGCCAAAAAAAAAAAAGAAAGAAAAGAAGAAATAGAAGTAGCTTTATTTGCAGGTGATATGATCCTATACTTAGAAAAAGCAAGAGACAAAACAAGAAAACTATGGAACTAATTGAGAGATTCAGTGAGGTGGCACAATAGAGGATCAGCACACAAAAATCACTTGGTTTCCTCTACATCAACAAAGAGAGCTCTGAAAAGGAAATAAGGAAAACTAAACCACTTAAAATAGCTGCCAAAAAGGTAAAATACTTAGGAACAAATCTTACCTGGGACATGAAATATCTATATAAAGAAAACTATAAAACACTACTACAAGTAACCATAGAAAACCTACACAAGTGAAGAACATACCATGCTCATAGATAGGAAGACTGAACACTGTGAAAATGTCAATACTAGCCAAAACAATCTATAGACTCAATGCAATCCCAATCCAAATTCCATCAACATCTTTAAAGGACATGGAAAAACCAATTACTAATTTTATGTAGAGAAAAGAGGGACCTCAGGTTAGCAAAACACTACTGAAGAAGAAGAACAAAATTAGGAGGGTCTCATACACCCTGATCTCAAAACATATAAAATTATGGTAGTCAGAGCTGCCTGATATTGGTACAGTGACAGACAAACAGCCTGTTGTTGTTGTTACGTGTGATCAAGTCAGACCTGACTCATAGCAACCCCTCTTTGGGTTTCTGAGGCAATATCACTATGGAAGTAGATTGCCCAACCTTCCTTCTGAGGAGTGGCTGGTGGGTTTGAACCTCCAGCCTTCTGGTTAGCAGTCAAATGCCTTATACACTACACTACCAGAGCTCCTTGTTAAAATATAGAATATAAAATATTCTGATTGAGTATATTTGTGGTGGAAATGCAAATTCTCAGCAGGGGTTTGAACTAGAATGAACCACTTTGAAGTCTTGGTATAAAAATACCTTTCCATAGATTGCAAGTTAGGTTGTAGGAAGAGGAGGGATTTCCTGTTCGGTTACTTCTATTTCCTCAATGATATTTGAGGAAAAGACATCTGGTGGGGAAAAGGTGGGTATAGGATATTTGAGATGAGTAAGGGAAAGGAAACATACTAGGAAATTGTAGTCCGAGGGCCAGTATTCTGTATGTTTAAAAGGTTAAATAATCAAACAATTATACTTGCATTCTATTTACTCTGATCTATAGAAACTAAAAACAAAACAAAACAAGCAAAAAAAACACTGCCATTGAGTCGATTCTGACTCAGTGATCCCCTTAGGTTTTCAAGACTGTAAATCTTTAAGGAAGTAGATTGCCTTGTCTTCTTCCCGTGGAACAGCTGGTGGGCCGACATTTTGAATGGCAGATGTTCTGGTTAGTAGCCAAATGGTTACCCACTATACCACCAGAGCTCCTTCTGATCTATAGAAGGACATCAAAAATGTTAATTTCAGGGTCTATAAATATACTTCTCAAACCAAATTCACTGCCATGGAGTCAATTCTGACTCAGCAACCCTTATTGGGTTTCCCAGGTGGTAAATCTTTATGGAAGCAGGCTGTCTCATCTTTCTTCCACGGAGCAGCTGGGGTTTGACCTACCAACCTTTTGGTGAGCAGCCAAATGCCTTAAACACTACACCAACAGAGCTCCCAAAAATACTTCTATGCCCCCTTTATTATTTTCCAATTATGTTTTATACAATACTCAGGTAGCTCTTTTTTTTTTTTTTTTTTTTCCCCAGGAATAAACAACATGCCCTCCTGTAGGAAAACCTTACCTCAACTCCATTCTTAATTTAAAACTCTTAATTTTTTTAAATTCGTGACTGTGCTTCTCTAGTACATTCTTAGCATTTTCTTCCCATTGTGACCAGACTTCTCTCCCCAGGCTTTGATTCTAGAGCACAGAAGACTCATAGACGATCTAGAGAAGAGGCTGAAAGAGTCTGGGAAGGGAGAGACCTTGGGTTTGCTGTTTCCATACTAGATCTCTACTGGGAGGCTAATGGTAGTTGATAGGTAAGTCCATCAGTCTTTCAACCTTTGTTTGTATGTTGTTAAAATAACACAGGTACTGTCTCTCCATTTTAGAACAGTGTGGTTCAACTGTGAAAATGTACATACCTATGTAGGTTTTTTTTTTTTTTTTTAATTTTAATTCTGGTATCTAGGCTCTCTTCAGAAATTCACTTTAATAGATCATGAGGGTTTTTAAAAGCCTTCAGGTGAATCTAATTAGGGTTAAGAATTACTTTTCTCATTCAGTATAGGGAACAGGGCATACTGACATCATGAAATTATTGGTATGATGCACTGAGAAGAACACAATCATTTTTCTGGTATTCTTACCAGTAATAAATAACCTCACTACAGTTAAGAGAAAACATCAGACAAGCCCCCAAATCAGGGAATTTTAAATAATAACCAGGCAGTATTCTTCAAAAGTATTAAGGTCATTAATGGCAAGGGAAGACTGAGGGATTGTTATAGACTGGAGAATGCTAAGGAGAAATAACAACTGAATACAATGTGGCTTTGTGAATAGGATCCTGGAACAAAAAAAAGGGAATTAGTGTGTGTGTGTGTGTGTAGGGGGGGATGCCAAATTTGAATAAGTTCCATAGCTTAATTAGAACTGCATATAGGCATATACGCACTGTCATAGAGTCAGATCTGACTCATAGTGAGCCCTCCTTGGGTTTCCGAGGCGGTATCACTACCAAAGGAGACTCCCAACCTTCCTTCCAAGGAGTAGCTGGTGGGTTTGAACCGCCAGCCTTCTGGTTAGCAGTGAAATGCCTCAGGCACTACGTCACCAGGGCTCCCTAATTCAAACTATAGTTCTATCATTTATTTAGTTCTATATTATAGTTACACATCGATTCAACCAGGAGTCAGAATTGACTTGATAACAAGTAACAACAATGGTTTAATTAATAATATCATTGATTTCCTGTTCTTTATAATTATATTGTAATTATATAAGAGGTTAACTTTATGAGTAGTGAATTGAGTGATGTAAGGGAACTCTTTGTATAAGTTTTGAAACTTTTCTGAAAGTATAAGATTAGTTGAAAAAAAAAGATATTTTAGTTTTGGTACTCTTGAGTATCTAAGGGATTTTGGGACCAACTCAATTTCTCTGGGGCTTCTCTTTTCTTATCAGCCCCAGGCATAGCAAATTGGTTTCATTTGGAATGAGAAATGTAATGTCTATTGAAAAGAAGAGGTTTGTATTGGCTCAGTGCAATGAGTGGAGCTCTGGTAGCATAGTGGCTAAGACACTTGCCTGCTAACCAGATGGCTGGTGGTTCAAACCCACCAGCCACTCCTCGGAAGGAAGGTTGGGCAATCCTACTTCCGTAGTGATACTGCCTTGGAAACCCAAGGTGGGGTCGCTATGAGTCTATGAGTCGGGTGTGACTCCACGGCACATAACAACAACAGTGCAATGAGTAATCAGTGATAACCACGTAACTTCTTTGCTATCTAGATAATTTCCATCTTTGAGTAAATGGCTATTAGTTTCCCTATATTTATGGTAATTATATCCTTTTATGCATGTTAAATTGCTCACATTTGTAAGTGTTGCTAACTCTTATATCCTAAAGTGTTAATAGGTGAACCTGTTGTGTCCAAAGTCCTATCATCTTTAGAGACCCATTTAACTTCATTTTACTCAAAAATGCTGCTGTGTCATACATTATCATATTCAAATAAGATTCAATATGATATAGTATATGATATTTTCCAAAGTTTAAATGCCTTTATGTAATGACCCACAGGGTTGATAACATTTATTATAAAATATTGATTGTAGATATTGTTAACAGTTAAATCAATCAGCCCCTTAGGTTTAATAATTTCCTTTGAGTTCTTTGCTGAAAGGAAACAACAGGGTGAACCATGACATGATGAATCAAGTTACAAGGAAGGAGAAAGTACAAATAGGCAATTATAGCTAAGTGAGTAGGGTAGCCAAAGCAGGAGTTAGCAGTAGCTTTTAAAACGCCAGTAGACTAACAATGATGGATTGCACCGCCACCTACTGGCAAGCAGAGTTTTATGTATTACGATTGTTCCTTCCATGGTTTTTCGTTTTTTTTGCATGTAAGAAGGCTTTATTCTCAGAAATATTTTTTTAATTGACTGACAAATCAAACCATCCTATTGGCAACTCATTCTTGCCAGGAAAATACAACAATAGGCTTGAATCAGAAACATTTCATGTAATAAAAATGCTAAATTCTACTTTTTTTTCCCCCCTACTATTTTGTGTTACAAATAAAATGCTGTTATCAGTAGCTAACATTATGGGAATTAGAAAATAGAATGAGAAAGCATTGGCAGAGCCTATTACATTTCATTACTCTGGGTTTGCTTTAATTCTTCAAGTTAAATATTATTTCTCAGATGAATTTAGGAGCTCTGGTGGTGTAGTGGTTAGGGCATTTCGCTACTAACCAAAAGGTTGTGGTTCAAACTCACCAACTGTTCCACAGATGAATGATGAGACAGTCTGCTTCCATGAAGATTTACAGCCTTGGAAACCCGGTGGATGTAGCTGTGAGTCGGAATTAACTCGATGACAGTGAGTTTGGTTTTGTAGAGTGTTCTGGATCTATCACAAATGATGGCTAACATCCCAGCATCACACAATGGGTCCTGGACATCTTTGATTTTTAGAGCATGGCTTCTTTACTTGTAGGAGGTCTGGTGGCATAGTGCCTAAGGAATTTGACTGGTAACCAGAGGATTGGCGGTTCAAACCCACCAGCCGCTCCATGGAAGGAAGACTGGGAAATCTACTTCTGTTAGGATTTACTGCCTCAAAAACTCAAAGGGGGTTGCTATGAGTTGGAATCCACTGATGGAAGTAAGTTAGTTTGTTTGTTTGTTTGCTTGTTTGGTTTACTTGAAAGATGTAGCCCATCTTCAATCTCTCTCCCTGTAGGGCTGACAGCAAAGGCAACAAACGCTAAATTAAACTACTAAACATATAGTGTTACTGTTAGCTGGGCATCCACCTGTCTTACTAGAAGAAATCCAAAAAACCAAACTCACTGCTGTCGAGTCAATTCAACTCATAGCTAATCTTCCTTGGGTTTCTGAGATGGTATCTCTATGGAAGTAGATTGCCCAATCTTCCTTCCCAGGAGTATTTGGTGAGTTTGAACTGCCAGCCTTCTGGACAGCAGTCAAACGCCTTAGGCACTATACCACCAGAGCTCCTACTAAAATAAATAGCCATTTCAAAATGATATATAACAACACATCTGAGTTATTACTTATTATAATTATCTTGATAGGTATAATAATTATTGTTTTATGTGGTAAGGCATAAAAAGGAGTAGATAATTATTCCATTTCTTTCTCTAGAATTCCTAAAAATACGACAGACTTTTATTCAAAGTTTGGGCTGGTTTAAGAGCTGATTTGTTGGGAAGATTAGCAGCTAAATTTGTGACCTCAAGACAGTCATTTGAGGTTTATAATTCTCCAAAATTTTCTAGTGGCTAAAGAAAAGAGATCCTTTTACAAGCAGTGCTTGATTTCTCAAAAATTTATAGATTGTTAGCTTCACTGAGATTTTAAGGATTTATCAAAAAATGTAATCTGAAAGAATCTGAACTCAGTCTGACCTCAGGACTGCTTCATTACTCATTTTGCTTTCCCTTCATCAGAGAATAACTTATTAGAGGTCCACAAGAGAGGTTTCATTTTCACTCTTGGAGAACAAACAATGAAAGAGTGTTGGCGAAACGACACCTCCCTCCTATTTTCCTGCTATCTCATTGCTCTTCATGTGTCATACACTTTATTTTTACAAAAGTAATATGCATATTGTACACTTTTTTGCAAATTGGTCAACCCCCTTGCACATTAGTTTCTTACACACACTGAGTACATTATATGTGGAAATATGGTAAATCACCTTAAGAACATTTTCTCTTCTTTTGGATAATTTCCTGTGTTAGATTGGGTTCTCTAGAGAAACACAAAAAACCAGCAAAGTATATATATATATTGAGAGAGAGAGAGAAATTTATCTTAGGAAAATGACTCACAAGCATATAGAAGCCGACAAGTCCAAGCCAAAAAGTCCTTCTCTGGAGGTGATGGGGCTTGCGGCCGCCTTGGCTTCCGCAAGCACAGGGGAGCCGAGAGATTCAAGCTGGCATGCAGTATACTGGTTGTTGATTCCAACAAAAGATGAATCCGAGATCTCCAGGCCAAGCGGTGGGCCGCTCACTCACGGAAGTCTGTAGTTCGCACACCAGGGTTCCAACCCCTTAAGGAATGTGGC
>NW_006921610.1:2512296-2521091 GCF_000298275.1 Orycteropus afer afer | reverse complement strand
TAGGGAAACTCCCCTTGGGCAGACTGGCCACTCAGAACACAGTCAATGGGAACAACCACACCGAACTGGGGTCCAGCCAAGTTGACACACAGCTCCAACTATCACATTTCCAAAATGGTTTAAGAACACCGATAGTGGCATCTCATCTGTCAGTTTGTTGTACTGTGGTAGCTTGTGTGTTGCTGTGAGGCTGGAGGCTATGCCATCAGTATTTCAAATACCAGCAGTGTCACCTGTGGAGGACAGGTTTCAGCAGAGTTTCCAGACTAAAACAGACTCAGAAGAAGGAAGAGGCCATCCACTTCTCAAAGAATTGGCCAATGAAAACATTATGAGCAGCAGTAAAACTTTGTCTGATACAATACTGGAAAATTTTATCAATAGCCCTGAAACTTTGTCCAATATAGTGCTGGATGATGAGCTCCTCAGGTCAGAAGGCACTCAAAACATGACTGGCGAACAGCTGCCTCCTCAAAGTAGAGTCTACATTAATGACATGGATAGAGTAAGGCTTTCAGGACCTCCACTTGCTGATGTGGCATGATTTAAAATAAGAAGAAACAGCTGCAAAGATTCATTAATAATCAGAACAAAGAATGTATGAAGCGTGAATCTAGCAAAATTGGAAGTTTTCAAAAAAGAAATGGAATGCATAAAGATTGAAACCCTAGGTGTTAGTGAACTGGAATGGACTGTTTTTCGCCATTCTGTATCAGACCATTATATGATCTGCTATGCTGGAAATGACAAATTAAAGAGGAAAGGTGTGACATTTATCATCACAAAGAATGTTTCAAGATCTATCCTGAAGTATAATGCTGTCAGTGATAGGATAATATCCATACATCCACAAGGAAGACCAGTTAATACTGCTATTATTCAAATCTGTGCACCAACCAGCAAAGCCAAAGACCAGGAAATTGAATATTTTTACCAGTCTCTGCAGTTTTAAACTGACCAAACATGCAATCAATATACATTGATTATTATTGGTCATTGGAACACAAAAATTGGAAACAAACAAGAATCACCAGTAGTTGGAAAATATGGCCCTGGTGATAGAAATGGCACTGGAGATCATATGATAGAAATTTGCAAGACCAACGACTTATTCATTGCAAATACCCTTTTTCAACAACATAAGTGATGGCTATACACAAGGACTTCACCAAACGGAATACACAGGAATCAGATTGACTACATCTGTGCAAAGAGGCAATGGAGAAGCTCAGTATCTACAGCCAAAACAAGGCCAGGAGCTGATTGTGGAACAGACCATCAGTTGGTCATATGCAAGTTCAAGTTGAAGCTGAAGACAATTAAAACAAGTCCATGAGAGCCAAAATATGACATTGATTACATTCCACTTGAATTTAAAGACCATCTAAAGAATGGATTTGACTCACTGAACACCAATGACCAAAAACCAGATGAATTGTGGAACGACATAAAGATCATCATCCATGAAGAAAGCAAAAGATCATTGAAAATACATGAGAGGAAGAAAAGACCAAAATGGATGCCAGAAGAAACTCTAAAACTAGTCCTTGAAGGGAGAATAGCTAAAGCAAATGGAAGAAATGACAAGATAAAAGAGCTGAACGAAAGATTTCAAAGAGCAGCTCGAGAAGACAATGTCAATGAACATAATGAAATGTGTGAAGACCTGGAGTTAGAAAAACAAAAGGGAGGAACATGCTCAGCATTTCTCAAGCTAAAAGAACTGAAGAAAAAATTCAAGTCTCAAGTTGCAATATTGAAAGATTCTGTGGGAAAAATTTGAATGTTGCAGGAAACATCAAAAGAAGATGGAAGGGATACACAGTGACTGTACCAAAAAGAATTAGTCAGTGTTCATCCATTTCAGGAGGTAGCACATGATCAAAAACAAATGATATTGAAGGAAGAAGTCAAAGTTGCACTGAAGAAACTGGCAAAGAACAGGCTCCAGGAATTGATGGGATACCCAATGAGATGTTTCAACAAATGGATGCTGCATTGGAGATATTTACTCAGCTGTGCCAAGAAATTTGGAAGAGAGCTACCTGGCCAATTGACTGGAAGAGATGCATATTTGTACCCGTTCCAAAGAAAGGTGATCCCAAAGAATGTGGAAATTCTCTAACAATAACAATTAATAACACATACAAGTAAAATTTTGCTGAAGATAATTTAAAAACGGTTGAAGCAATATTCTGACAGGGAACTTCCAGAAATGTAAGTTGGATTCAGAAAAGGACGTGGAGTGAGGGATATCATAGCTGATGTCAGATGGATGTTGGCTCAAAGCAAAGAATACCAGAAAGATGTTTACTTGTGTTTTATTGACTATGCAAAAGCATTTGATTGTGTGGCTCATAACAACTGATAGATAACATTGAGAAGAATGGGAATTCTAGAACACTTAAGTGTGTTGATGAGGAACCTGTCCATAGACCAGGAGGCTAATTTGAATGGAACAAGGGGATACTGCATGGTTTAAAATCAGCGAGTGTGTCAGGGTTGTATCCTTTCACCATACTTATTCAATCTGTATGCTGAGCAAATAATCCAAGAAACTGTACTATATGATGAAGACTGTGGCATCAGAATTGGAGGAAGAAGACTAATTAACTGCCTGCAATATGCAGACAACACAACTTTGGTTGCTGAAAGTGAGGATGACTTGAAGCACTTACTGATGAAGATTGAAGACTACAGTCTGCAGTATTGATACCTCAATATAAAGAAAACAAAAATCCTCACAACTGGACCAATAAGTAACATTATGATAAATGGAGAAAAGATTGAAGAAGTTGTCGAAGACTTCATATTACTTCATATTCTTTGGTTCTAAAATCAGCACTAGTGGAAGCAACAGTCAAGAAATCAGACAATGTATTGCACTGGGGAAATCTGCTGCAAAAGATCTCTTTAAAGTGCTGAAGAGCAAAGATGTCTCCTTGAAGGCTAAGGTGAGCCTAACCCAAGCCATGGTATTTTCAATCACCTCATATGTCAGGAGCTCTGGTAGTATAGTGCCTAAGGCACTTGACTGCTAAGCAGAAGGCTGGTGGTTCAACCCCCCCAGCCACTCCTTGGAAGGAAGGTTGGGCGATCTACTTCTGTAGTGATACTGCCTCAGAAACCCAAGGAAGGGTTGCTATGAGTCAGGGCTGACTCGACAGCACATAACAACAACAACAACATATGCATGTGAGAGCTAGACAATGAAAAAGGAAGACAAAAGAAGAGTTGATGCCTTTGAGTTGTAGTGTTGGCGAAGGATACTGAGAGTACCATGGACTGCTAAAAGAACTAACAAATCTGTCCTGAAAGAAGTCCAGCCAGAATGCTTCTTGGAAGTGAGAATGGCCAGAATTTACCTCACTTACTTTGGTCATGTTGTCAGAATGGACCATTCTCTGGAGAAGGATATCAAGCTTGGTAAAGTGGAGGGTCAATGAAGAAGGGGAGGCCCTCAATGAGATGGATTGACACAGTGGCTGCAATGATGGGTTCAGGTATAGCAAGGATTGTGAGGCTGGCACAGGACTGGGCAGTGTTTTGTTCTGTTGTACAAAAGGTTGCTATGAGTTGGGCATGACTCGATGGCACCTAACAACAACAATAACATCAACAACAACAGTGCATAGTGCTTCTTAAGAAGGAGCTCTAAATATTTTTAAGCAGTCTATTAAATTTATATTGTAATAATATTCAAAGTAATGATAAATACTAAACTAGTTTCCTAATGGAAAAGTCTCAGCATAATATTTAAGTTACATGCCTAGAATTATATTATCCAAGGACATAAATTGCATCAATTTGGCAACTGAACAAAATAGATGCTTTCTTCTCATTTTTGTTGTCTATGATAATCTTCTCCACTTTAGTTTGTCATTCTTTTATTCAATATTTATTGAGCTTCTAGTAGTGTAGAACTCTATACTGGGGATAATTGCTATGTAAGTAGTTACTTCTACTCTCAGGGTATTTACAATTTGGTGGCAAACACATAGAATAGGGCAATAAAGGTTTTTAGATAACGATCATACACGTAATTTTAAAATTGTAAAATAATTACCAAAATATGTAAATAAAATATATTAGATTATGTATTATTAAATAATATGAAATTAAATACATACTTATGAAATAGTATGATAATATCTTTGTATTTTGTACCCAGTGTTATGAACATTTAGTGGAAAACCACATCTGACTGGGAAATCAGCTTCTTATTGGAGTTTCAAACTATGTTTCAAAGCATGAGTAGGATTTAGTAGAGAAAGTAGGGGAAAGGACAGTTAGGAAGAGAAATCAAAATCAGTGTTTGTGTGTGTGTGTGTGTGTGTGTGTGAATGCCCAAAGGTATAAATGGCCTACTGTGGGCAAGAGACCACAGGTGGGTACATGAGAGGGAGATATGAAGTTGTAGGGGCTGATCACCCATGAAGATGAACACTGAGGTTGGCCTTGGGAGCTTTGGGGAGTCGTTAAAGGATTTGTAAAGAAATCACAATTGTATTTCATAAAGAGCACTGAGGTAGAGATGTTGCCATTTGTCGTAGTGTCAGTTCTGACTCATGGTATGTGCAGGGTGGAACTGCTCTAAAGGATTTTTAAGGTTGTAATCTTTCAGAAGTAGATGGTCAGGCCTGTTTTCCAAGGCATTTCTGAGTAATCTTGAACCACCAGCCTTTTTTTAGTAGTCCATTTGTGCCTCCCAGAAATTCCAAGGAAGAGGTAAATCCTATTTACCTGTCTCACCCACCAGGCAAGATCTTGAACTAAGGCTGTAACTGTCCAGAATGAGTAGGAGGGGAGAGCTTTGAAGTCCATTCAGAGATTGTAAATTGGTTGTAGGGGAGGAGTGAATCCCCCCTCTTGGGTGACTGGGGAATGCTGGTGTCATTTACTAAGTTAGGAAATACATCAGGGGAAACAGATTTGGTGAGAGAGATTATGTCTTCCACCCCACTGTTCACAGAGACAGTCAGATATCTCATTTATTTTTATTTTTTACATATTTTACCTCGTGAACAAAAATACACGTCAATAAAGTTTTAAGCCTAAAAGCAGACATATGCATATTTGCAATGCTTTACATATATCTATGATTATATATATAATATACTGGTGGTGTAGTGCTGAAGGCATTTGACTGTTAACCAGAAGGATGGTGGTTCAAACCCATGAGACACTCCTCAGAAGGAAAGTAGGGCAATCTACTTCTGTAGTAATACTGCCTTGGAAACCTAAGGAGGGGCCACTATGAGTTGGATCCGACTTGAGGGCAGTGGGTTTTGTTTGATTTTAGAGATTGAAAAATATAATTAGAAGTTCTAATATTTTCTTTCCATACTCTATTTATTGCCTTGCAAATAGCACTTTGGGAGTCATTGCTCTAAAATCGGTCTGTAGTAGATGAGGTCATCCAGGAATAATATTGAGGAGAAAGAGCGGAAGAGTGGAGGTGGACACTTGGGAGTACACACATTTAAGAATACAGTTAAAAATTGAATAAACTTACTGCCATCGAGTCCATTCTGAGTCATAGCAACCCCTTTTGGGTTTCTGAGGCAGTAAATCTTTACAAAAGTAGATTGCCCCATTCTCCTTTCGTGGAGTGGCTTATGGGTGTGAACTGCCAAACTTCTGGTTAGCAGTCAAATGCCTTAGGCACAGCACCACCGGAGCTCCTTAAAAATTAAATAAACCAAAAACCAAAAACCAAAGTCACTGACGTTGAGTTCATTCCAACTCACAGTGACCCCTCCTTGGGTTTCTGAGGCGGTATCACTACAGAAGTAGATTGCACAACCTTCCTTCCGAGGAGTGGCTGGTGGGTTTGATCCCCTAGTCTTCTGGTTAGCAGTCAAGTGCCTTAGGCACTACGCTACCAGAGCTCAAGGAGACTGAGATGCAATGGCCACAGATGTTAAGAAAAATCTCCCAGGAGTTGAAAGAAGACAGTGATTCTTGTACTTGCACCCAAAAAAAACCAAGTCAAACCAGTCACTGTCCAGTTCATTCCAACTCATGGTGACCTCATGTGTATCAGAGTAGAACTGCACTGCATAGGGTTTCCAATGGCTGTGCTCCTTTGGAAGTAGGTTGCCATGATGTTCTTCTGAAGTGACTCTGGGTATATTCAAACAGCAAACTTTTCAGTTAGTAGCCAAAAGCTTAGCTATTCACACTATCCAGAGACTTCTTGCACTTATCTACTCTTCATTATTCAGTACATGCTCAGGGTCAGGCACTTTCTAGGGGCTGGAGATTCAATGTAAAATATGGCATTGTTCTCAACTGAGAGAGGCATAAAGTAAGTAATTGATTATATTTCTGGGTAAGAGGTGCTTTAATAAAAGATACACACATTCTGTATTCTTAATAGAGTGCGTGTGTTCTGGTTACCTGGTGCCGCTCTGACAGGAGTAGACTACAAATGGGAGGCTTGAAGAAACAGGAATGTATTCTGTTACAGTTTGGAAGCTTTAAGTCTGAGTTCAAAGTGCCAGGCTCTAGGGGCTGAGTGAAATCCCCTTCACCCTGGGCTTCAGCTCTGCCTCCTGCACCTAATCCAGTGAAGCTAGAGGCTTTTCTTTACTCAGCTGCTGGCTGTTGAGACTGACAAGTTCAAGGTTGACAAGTAAAAAGATACAGTCCCAATGTCACCAAACCACATGGCAGGCCATTAATTCAAGTCCATTGAAAGTCCCAAGGTTGGCAGAGCATGGCAGGCTGCTGAACAATGACATGGCTACATGCAGGGTTCAAGCATGCCACAAGCTAGAGACCGTTCCCCAAAACCTCTCCTTATATACAAGAAGCAGACCACATCCCTAAGGCAGCTACTCAGCTGCTCATAGTAGATTCCACCATGGAGTTGATTACCAGTCTCATCACGGGGCATACTACATCTACCTGCCCAGCCACTCAACCAGGCCCAGCCAAGTTGACAACACAAACTTAACTACCAGAGTGTTAATGTGCATTAGAAGGGTGGGATGCTTAAGAAAGTTGTTCAAAAGGGGTAGGGACTAACTAAGGCACTCTGGTGATGTAGTGGTTAAGGCATTTAGCTGCTAACTAAAAGGACAGTGGTTCAAACCCATCAGCTGCTCTGTGGAATAAAAATGGGTGGTCTGCTTCTGTAAAGATTTACAAGCTTGGGAGTGTTCCAATAAGATGGTGGAATAGGCAGACAAACTACACAGATCCTCTTCAACAAAGAAAAGGGGAACCGAATAACACAGTTACAGAAGATAATCCTGGAGCCCTGATCTTTGAAAGAAAGGATACAGAAGTAGACTAAACTCCAACTAGTAGAAGAACCAGCATGATAACACTGAAAAAGGAGACATACAGAGCTGCAATCTGTCAGAAATCCTGACGGTGTGGATAGCTTGGATATTTCCAAGTGGTTTTAGGACCTAAGATTTACCTAAAAATCAGCCATGATAGCCAGGGCCTACAAGGAGGACTGCACTGGTGGCTAGTGAATAAAAGGGGAAGCAGTGAAGAGGGAGATGGGCTGAGCTGTGGACTTTTGGCTATCCAGAAGGCACAGCTATTTTGAATGTTTACAAGTAGTTCAACCATTTTGGATATTTAAAGGGACAGTGTCCTCTCAGATTCTAGGGACCTAAGAATAGCCTCTACTTGCCAAGGACTACAAGGACATTCCAGATACAAATGACTGTAAAGATGCACTATTCCCCTTGTTACTCACATACTCCACACCTTCTTGGTGAATGGAGGTGTGGCCATCCCTCACTCCCACCCAGCTCCTGAGCTGGCAGAAATTCCACCCCAGTCTGTGTGCTCTGATGGAGCCTGGGTGCCCTGCCATGACCTGCCCAGATTTTTTTTTTCAGTTTGTTCTTTTTGTCTGTTTTAAAATTATTATTATTATTAGTCCTTTTTATTATGGTTCTTTATTATCTCCTTCCCAAGATCTCATTGTCAGCTTTTTCTCTCTTCCCTGTACCTGGTTCCCATTTTTTTACTTTTCATGGTTAACCCCTTTCCTTTTTTTTGTGTGTGCATTATTCTCATTTTTTTTCTTTATTATTCTCCTACTCTACCTCTTTTCTTTTATTGTCCCCTTCCCAGATATTGCATTGTTTTTCTTTTCTTTTTTTTGGTGATTGTTCCTGTGTGTTTATGTGGTGTTTTTCCTGTCCAATTACTTTTACTTTTTTGATGGTTTTTCAATTGTCATTTTTGTCTAACTGAGTGGGAGACAGCAACTTTGCCCCTACAATGCAGCCACACCTACACCTCTTGTAGCTCTTCTTACTAAGTGAGAACCACTACTTCCTTCTCCACCAACTGGCCAATGATAAACAACCACCAAGAAGAGCCTGACTTACCTTTAACTGCTCTTCACAAACAGTTAACAGAGATCTAAATACAATAGTGTCACTATGTCTGAGAGACAACAGACCATCACTGTCCATACAAAGAAGCAGAATAAAGTGGTAGAAAGAAGGGAGCAGGATACAGACCCAAAACACATCCCTAAGAAAGAAGCAGCAATGGAACTCCTTGATAAGGAATTAAAAAGAATTATACTTAGGTATCTTCAAAGGATTGAGAGACAGATCAAGGAAAACACTGATAAAATAAGGAGAACACAGATGAAACCCTAGAACTATTTCAGAACAAAATACAACAAAATGAAAAATTAGAAATGATACAAAATCTACAGATAGAAATACAAAAGATTAATACTAAATTTTCAGAAATAGATAACACATTGAACAAGCAAAGGAATAGAATTGAATTAATGGATGACAGAATTA
>NW_006921610.1:2468271-2511628 GCF_000298275.1 Orycteropus afer afer | reverse complement strand
AATTATATACCCAGCAAAATTGTCCCTCAAATATGATGGTGAAATTAGGAGATTTCCAGATAAGCAGAAATTAAGTGAATTTGTTAAAATCAGACCAACCTTACAAAAGTTACTAAAAGCAGTCTTCTGAATAGAGAACCAATAATAGCAAGCAACAACCAATTAACACACAAGATGACATAACCCAGAAACTAACACAACTATGGTAGTATCTAAAGTAAAATAAACTTACAAAATTGAATACAGGAAGCCAGAAACATCAATTGGCAAATAAGGACAACTACAAACCAAAATGATGGGAAAAAATGTGTAGTTATAGAACTTCTAACTGGTGAGGAAGTCAAGAGAGTTGCAAGGTAGAATGGCCTATTCTAAACTTGGGGAGAAAATTATAAATCACAGGGTAACCTCAAAGAAAAATGATAAACCTTCACATCACAATAAAAAAGAGGACAAGCACAGATATTTAGCTAATACTAAAACAACAGCAGGAGCTCTGGTAGCATAGTGGCTAAGACACTTGCCTCCTAACCAGATGGCTGGCGGTTCAAACCCACCAGCCACTCCTCGGAAGGAAGGTTGGGTAATCCTACTTCCGTAGTGATAACTGCCTCGGAAACCCAAGGAGGGGTCGCTATGAGTCGGGTTTGACTTGACGGCACATAACAACAACAACAACAAAACAACAGCAGTGAAGGAAATGATAACACAATTCATAAACATAATGAGTTCAGCACAGAGAATTACATGAAACAAAGAAACCAGAACACAGTGAAAAAAACACATAACAGAATGATAGCAACTAATTCATACTTGTTGATAATTACACTGAATGTCAATGGATTAAATGCACCGCTCAAGAGATGGAGAGTTTCACACTGGATAAGAAAACATCAGTATGCTGTCTACAAGAGACAACATCTTAGAGACAAAGACCAAATCAGACTAGAAATCAAAGGTTGGAAAAAGATATATCAACCAAATGGCAACTAAAAGAGAGCAGGAGAGGCAATAATAATTTCTGATAAAATTGATATTAAGACAAAAACCACCATAAGAGACAAGGAAGGACATTATATAGTGATCAAAGGATCAACTGAAGAAGAAGATATAACCATAATAAATATCTATGGACCCAATGAAAAACAAAATCCAAACTCATCGCTGTTGAGTCAGTCCCAACTCGTAGTGACCCCTCCTTGGGTTTCCAAGCCAGTATTTCTAAGGAAGTAGATTGCCCAGTCTTCCTTCCAAAGAGTGGCTGGTAGCTTTGAACTGCCAGCCTTCTAGTTAGCAGTCAAAATGCCTTAGGCACTATGCCACCACAGCTCCCATGGACCCAATGAAAGAACCCCAAAATACATAAATCAGACTTTAATGGAATTGAAAAGACAAATAGATAACTCCATATTTATAGTAGCTGACTTTAATACACCACTTTCAATGAAAGATAGAACAACTGGAAAGAAATTCCACAAAGATGAAGAAGAGCTAAACAATACAATCCACCAACATGACCTTATAGACATCTAAAGAGCACTTCACCTAACAATAGCACAATATAAATTCTTTTCCAGTACCTATATAACATTCTTCACGATAGACCATATGTTAAGCCATAAAACAAGCCTTAATAGATTTTAAAACTGTGAAATACTGCAAAGCATCTTCTCAGATCACAATGCTATAAACTTAGAAATCAACAATAGGAAGACCAACAGAGAAAGAGTAAACATATGGAAGTCAAAAAACACTCTTCTTCAAAATGACTGAGTAATAGAAGAAATAAAAATGAATAAAAAAAATTCCTTGAATCAAATGAAAATGAAAACATAACATACCAAAATCTTTGGGACACAAAAATACAGTGATCAGAGGCCAATTTATAGAAATAAATGCATACATCAAAAAGAAGAAAGAGCCAAAATCAACACTTTAAACCAACATCTCCAACAATTAGAAAAAGAACAGCAACAAAAGCCTATAGTTACCAAGAAAGGATATAATCAAGATTCAAGCAGAGATAAATGAAATAGAAAATAGACAATAGAAAAAAATCAACAAGACTAGAAGTTGGCTTTTTGAAAGATTAATAAAATTGAAAAACCACTGGCAAATTTAACAAAGGAAAAGAGAGAAAGAATACAAATAACATGAATAAGAAATGAAATGAGTGACATCACAACAGAACCAAGTGAAATAAAGAGGATCAGTTCAGGATACTATGAAGAATTTATACTCTGAAAAATTTGAAAATCTGGAAGAAATGGACAAATTTCTAGAAACACACTACTTACCTAAATTAACACAGACTGAGGCTGAAAAGTTAAACAGATCCATATCAAAAGAAGAAATTGAACAGGTCATAAAAAAATCACCAACAAAAGAAATTCCTGACCCAGACAGGCCTGGTATTGGTACAACGACAGACACATAGACCAGTGGAATAGAATGAGAACCCAGAAATAGATCCATTGACCTATGGTGAGCTGATCTTTGACATAGGGCCCAAATCCATTAAATAGGGGAGAGATTGCCTGTTTAACAAATGGTGCTGGCAAAACTGAATATCCATTTGCAGAAAAATGAAACCAGATCTATATCTCACACGATACACAAAAACTAACGTCACATGGATCAAAGACTTAAATGTGAAAACTAAAACTATAAAGTTCCTTAAGGAAAAACTAGGGGCAAATTTAGGGGCCCTAATATATGACATAAATAGACTATCAAGCATAACCCAAAATTCACAAACAGCAGAAGATAAACTGGAAGAATGGGACCCTCTAAAAATTAAATTTTCATGTGTTTCCAAAGTCTTCTCCAAAAGAGTCAAAGGAGAAACTACAAAGAGGGAAAAAATATTTGACAACGACATATCTGATAAGGGACTTATCTCTAGAATTTATAGAAACCTCCAACACCTCAACAACAAAAAGAAAAATTATCCAATTAAAAAGTGGGCAGAAGACATGAATAAACACTTCACCAAAGAGGATATTCAGGCGGCCAACAAGCACATGAAGAAATGTTCATGATCATTAGACATTAGAGAGATGCAAATCAAAACAACAATGAGATACCATCTTGCCCCAAAACTAGTAGCAAAGTTCAACAAGACAGAAAATAGCAAATGCTAGTGAGGATGTGGAGAGATTGGGATTCTCATACACTGCCGGTGGGACTGTACAGTGATACAACCACTGTGGAAAGCAGTATGGCAATTCCTTAAAAAGTGGAATTAGAAATATCATTAGAGCCAACAATTCCATTACTAGCTATATATCTTAAGGAAATGAGAGCCAGGACAAGAACAGCTATGTGCACACCCATGTTCATTGCAACACTATTTACAATTGCCAAAAGATGAAAACAAACTAGCTGCCCATCAACAGAAGAATGGATAACCAAACTATGGTATATACACACAATGGAATACTATGCAACCCTAAAGAATAATGTAGAATCAGCAAAATACCATATAACATGGATGAATTTGGAGGACATTATGCTGAGTGAAGTAAGTCAATCACAGAAGCACAAACACTGTGTTAGTCTATTATTATAAAAAGTCAAGGAAAGGTTTATATATGGAAGAAAATTTTCTTTGTTGGTTACCAGGGGTGGGAGGGTAGGGTAGGGACCACTGTTAGATAGGTAGAGACAAGTATTGATTTGGGTGAAGAGAAGGACAATGTACCAAATATGAGTGATCAACACAGTGGCATGAGAAAGAGACAGACACAGAGAGGTACATGGGAAGTGCAGACAACAAAGATGAACCCTTTTCTCACACTATTGGATCTCAAAACCTACTATACAGCCACAGTAGTGAAAACAGCTTAGTATTGGTACAATGACAGACACATAGACCAATGGAATAGAATTGAGAACCCAGAAATAGATCCACTGACCTATGGTCAGCTGACCTTCAACAAAGGCCTAAATCCATTAAATGGGGAAGAGAATGTTTGTTTAATAAATGGTGCTGGCAAAACTGGATACCCATTTGCAGAAAAATGAAAAAAGATCTGTACCTTGGACCATACACAAAAACTAACTCCAGATGGATCAAAGACTTAAATGTGAAACCTAAAGCTATAAAGCTCCTCAAGGAAAAACTTGGGGCAAATTTAGGGGCCCTAATATATGGCATAAATAGACTATCAAGCATAACCCAAAATGCACGAACAGCAGAAGAGAAACTAAATGAATGGGACCTTCTAAAAATTAAATTTTTATGTGCTTCCAAAGACTTCTTCAGAAGAATCAAAAGAGAACCTACAGAGTGGGAAAAAAAAAAAAAAAAAAAAAAAATTGGGAATGACGTATCTGACAGGGACTTATCTCTAGAATTTATAGAAAATTCCAACACCTCAATAACAAAAAAAATCCAATTAAAAATGGGCAGAAGAGATGAATAGACACTTCACCAAGGAGGATATTCAGGCAACCAACAAGCATATGAAGAAATGCTTATGATCATTAGCCTTTAGAGAGATGCAAATCAAAACAACAATGAAATACCATCTTGCTCCAGCACTAGTAGCAAAGTTCAACAAGACAGAAAATAACAAATGTTGGCAAGGATGCGGAGAGATTGGGAGTCTCATACACTGCTGGTGGGACTGTAAAATGGTACAACCACTGTGGAAAGCAGTATGGCAATTCCTTAAAAAGTTGGAATCAGAAATACCATTTGACCCAGCCATTCCATTACTAGGTATATATGCTAAAGAAGTGAGAACCATGACAAGAACAGACATATGCACACCCATGTTCATCGTAGCACTATTTACAATAGCCAAAAGATGGAAACAACCTAGGTGTCCATCAACTGAGGAATGGATAACCAAACTATGGTACATACACACAATGGAATACTATGCAACCCTATAGAATAACCTAGAATCTGCAAAACACTGCATAACGTGGATGAACTTGGAGGACATTATGCTGAGTGAAATAAGTCAAACACAGAGGGACAAATATTGTATTAGTCCGTTGTTGTAAAAGTCAAGGAAAGATTTATATATGGAAGGAAATTTTCTTTGTAGGTTACCAGGGGTGGGAGGGGTGGGGAGAGGACACTGTTAGGTAGATAGAGATAAGTATTGATTTGGGAGAAGAGAAGGGCAGTGTACCAAATGTGAGTGATCAACAGTGGCACTGAAGAAAAGGAAGACAGAGAGAGGTACATGTGAGGTGCAGACAACAAAGATGAACCCTTTTGCATATACAATACTGCATTGTCAGTGAAGGCAAACATGGGTATACAGGTGGAGAGATGGGTGGTCAGGCTGAAATATTAGGTATGTCTATGCAGTGGAGAGTGAGCCCAATACCATGTACATGTTAGGGAGACAATGTTTTTACAAGTGCATTTGTATGTTCTATAAGAATTCCCAGGTATGTAGTTGAGCTGACAAGGGACAAGGTTGTAGTGACTTCTTGACCACAGCCAGCTATGCAGAGGAAGTGAATAGTTGAACCTGTGGGCTCAGGACCATGGTCACAGGAGACATCAAGCTCAACGTAGCATAACATACTACACAAAAAAACATTGTTTCACATCCTACTTTGTCGAGTACAGCTTGGGATCTTAAAAGGTTGCAAGTGGCCCTCTAGATGCAACGATGGGTCTCTTCTTGTCCAGAGCAAAGAAGAATGAAGGAAACTAAAGATACATGGAAACAATTAGTCCAAGCAACTGGTACACCATGAGATCATCAGCGTATATGACTATGAGACCAGAAGAACTAGATGGTCCCCAGCTACCACTGTCAACCACTTGGAGGGGGATCTCTGTAGGAAATCCTGGATTCAGTGGGAGAACAATGTGGAACAAAACTCAAAATCATTAAAAAAAGGGGGGGGGCAGTTTTAATGGTCTGATAGAGCCTGAAGGAACCACTGAGAATATGACCCTTCAGGTCTGGAATTGAACCCACTCCTGTGGCTACCAGCCAAACAAATGACAGACATATGAGCTGAACATTTACATCAGATAGATACACTCCTTGGAGAGATCAATCATGAGACAATAGGGTTGTGTCTGCACAGGGAGACATCTTGGGAGATAAGAGTGCATGGGAGGGAAGGGCACAAGGAAGAGCTAAGTATGGGGAAGAAGTGGGAGGGGAGCTGTTGCATCGGGGTAAATTGTAGTCAATATCATGAGACAAAGTGTATGTGAGCTGCTGTGTGGAAAGTGAATTTGCTCTGTTAACTTTCAACCAAATCATAATAAAAATAAAAAATAAAATAATAATAATAAAGAAAGATTTACATCCCTGGAAACCCAATGGAAGTCACTATGGGTTGGAATCAACTCGATAACAGTGAGTTTGGTTTTGGTTTGAAAGGCTGGGCTGGGATTTTTGGGTTGAACAGCAGTTAGGTAGAGAAAGCTGAAGATATCTGTGGTTCTGCCTATAGGAAGACAAAATGATTTAACTGGTACAAGGAGCAATCTTCCTGCTGTCTGTCATCATATGAATAATACACACATGTACTGGCTCATTTATATTCTTGAGCAGTATTACATCCTTGCAAATTGATACAGATAACAGTACTCACATTTAAATGAGAACTTTTAAATACCTTTCTCTATTTATAGCAGGAAAGGAAAGAAATTTCCTGGTTCTGATCCCTGGAGGCGTTCATTAGGGGAAGTTTAATGAAGCAGGCAAACAGGTGCTTTTTATGCGCCTTTTATAAAGGGCTGCAACTGTGCTCTTACGATTCCCTCCTCCTCCAACTGGGAGCACACGTCATCTGCTGAGCTAATAGCTCACAGCAGGGTCCTTTAGTGTGCTCCACATAAATATTCAGAGTGTTATCTTCCTCTGCCTGGTGATCGATCAGAAGCACAATACAGAGAGATAGATGGAAAAAGTAAACACAGAAATGTATGATTTTGGGATCATAAATCTACAGAAATTATTTTTTGCACAGTAAGATTTTAGAAATATGTGCTGAATATAGAGTTAGATCACAAGTTAATGAAAACTCTGGTTATTATTATTACAGATTTCCCTAAATGCCTAATATCAGGGGAAAATAATTCTAGCTAGTAACCATGTCTCTCTTCTATTGCTTTTTTATTTCTCCCGTTGCTAACAATTGATATGTCTGTGGGTACTTACAATCATTCTCAACATGTGGAAAATAATATAAACATTGCATAATATCTTTGTTGGTTTCACTTAAATCAGGAATTTAACTTTTTGATCATTTGGATACTTGAATACATGTCTTTGAATAATTGTCTTGTTCTAAAGCCACTAATAGAGTGTAGAATCACTTTAAATTTGGTTCCTAAAATCTCACTTAAGAAATGACCTGGCTGAGTGAAGTTAACAAAAATTATTGTCTAATTTACATAGCAACCCATGATTCAGGTGAAGATTCTCATTTTTTATTTAGAATTGACTTGTAAAACTTTCCTAAACAATTTCCACCAGGATGTAAGAATGAAGTGTTCTATAGCTGAGAATTCAGATTTTTTATTTTTAATAATGGTAGAGATTAGACTCAATTGAAGTATATAGTTATTCTTAATTGGTCACCATTTGCTATCTCTTTGCTGGAAAAGAATAAAACCCGAAATTAAGAAAATCAATGATAATTAGTTTGCATAATAATGTGAAGCAAAACTATGGCAAAATACTAACATTGAGGTATCATCATTGGTAAGGCAGGATTAGAAAATGAAAAAAAAAAAAAAAAGGTTTTCAAGGTTGAATAAGTTAGTCACCCAGTGAACAAGGATCAGTGGTGAGTGAAATAGCACAAAATTCAGACTATACTGTTTATGTTATGCATTGGTTAGGATTATGATTTGGCTGTAACAGAGACTCAGGAAAAGAAAGGCTTAAATAAGATAAACGTGCACTTCTCTTTCTCATAAGAGTGTGGTGGTAGACAACCCACAGCTGGTGAGGTGGCTCTGTGCCATGATGTCCTGAGCGACCCAGTTCTTTTGAGCTCTCTGCTCAATCATCCCTAAAATATGACTCCTGCTGTTGAGGTTCAAGAAGACACCTGGAGTTCCAGACATCATATCCACATTCTGGATAGCAAGTGAAAAGATATAGGAAAGAAGCAAAAGATGGGTGCCAACAGCCAGACATAGTGCTTTCTCTGACACGTCATTAGTTATGACCTAGGTGTGTTTAGCTGCAGGGCTGACTGGAAAATTATTCTGTGTGCTCAGCAAAATGTTGAGGGTTCCATTACTATTAAGAAAGTGGGCAATGCATATTGGAGGTTAAACACTGGTCCCTGCCAAGGCTGCCTTAACTGAAGGGATGTGGGTGAGCAGAGCTTCCTGGGCACTAAGTGCCTACTCCCCTGCCTCCTGGCACTCTAGGCCCTGCCTAATATTCTCCTTCCCTACCCCTATTCAGGAACTGCTGCCACCCTGCCCACAGCAAGAGTCAAAATGTGCCTTGCAGCATCTGGGGGAGGGGTATGGTGTCAGCCATCTCATGCTGGGCTGGCAGTGCTACAATAGCCATTCATGCATCTCCAGCACCAAGGCCAGTGACTCTGGCCACAGTGAGTTGGAGCAGCAGCTCTTGGGAAGAGAATATGCCAGGCTAAACTTCTCTGCTTCCACCAGGGCTTAGCACATGGGTCCAGTGACTGGCAGGAGGTGGAACCCAGTTGCCACCAGTTTCCCACATTTGTGATTCTGAGGTATAGGTTAGGCCCCTAACAACTGTGAGGATCTGTACTTGACTTTCAGGTGTTCTTGGGGGCACACTCTCATCCTCCTTCCAACCAGACCTGACTTGTGTTGCTCTTTTCTGGCTAGTTCCAGGGCACCTCATGAAATAACCCATGAAATGTTATTGTTGTTGTTATTTTCCATTGAGTCAGATCTGACTCATAGAAACCCCTCTTTGGGTTTCAAAGGCAGTATCACTATGGAAATATATTGCCCAAATTTCCTTCTGAGGAGTGGCTGGTAGGTTTGAACTTCCAGCCTTCTGGTTAACACTCTGGTGGCATAGTCCCTAAAGGATTTGGCTGCTAACCAGAAGTCTGGTGGTTCAATCCCACCAGCTACTCCTTGGAAGGAAGGTTGGGCAATCTACTTCCATAGTGATACTGCCTGGAAAACCCAAAGAGGAGTTGCCATGAGCTGGATCCAACTCAACAGCAGTGAGTAACCCATGAAATACATACTCTTAATTTTGGTGATTTCACATACAAGTTAAATGTTCTGATAATTACATGTAAAAGTAGCATTTTGAAATATAAAGATAAATGGTAAAATTTGTGCTAAAAATGTAAAATTTTAATTTTTCTTTACCTGAAGTAAAATTAAATAGCAAAAATAAAAACATCATGACGAGAGAAAAGAAAAGCTGCAAATGAAAGGGGGAAAATGTTTATATTTTAATACATTTAATGGCATTTGTGATTGTTGTTGCTAGTTTTGGTTGAGTTGATTTGACTCACAGTGACCCTAAGTACGACAGAAGGAAACACTGCCTGATAGATCTTATATCATCCTCACAGTCATTGCTATGTTTGAGCCCATTGTTTCAGTCTCTGTCAATCTCCATTCAACCAGTTGAGGATCATCCTCTTTTTCACTTATCCTTTACTTTACCAGGCATGATGCCCTTCTCCAGGGACTGGTCCTTCCTGATAAAATATCTAAAGTATATGAGACAAAATCTCATGATCCTCTCTTCTAAGGAGCATTCTGGCTGTACTACTTCCAAGACAGACTTGTTCATTCTTCTGGCGATTCATGGCATATTCCATACTCAGTATTCTTTGGCAGTACCATAATTCAAATGCATCAATTAGTGTTCAGTCTTCCTTATTCATTGTCCAACTTTCACATGCATACAAGGCTATGAAAAATATCATGGCTTGAGTCAAGTGCCCTTTAGTCCTCAAAGTGACGTCTTTGCTGTTTAACACTTTAAAGAGGTCTTTTGCAGCAGGTTTGCCAAATGCAGTATGTCATTTGATTTCTTGAGAGCTACTTCCATAAGCACTGATTGTGGATTCAAGTAAAGTGAAATCCTTGACAACATTTTCTCCATTTATCATGATGTTTATTGATCAAGTTGTGAGGATTTTTGTTTTGTTTATACTGAGATGTAATCTGTACTGAAGGCTGTAATCTTTGATTTTCATCACCAAGTGCTTCAAGTCAGTCCTCTTCACTTTTAGCAAGCAAGATCATGTCATCTGCATATCACATGTTGTTAATGAGTCTCCCTGCAATCCTGATGCCTCATTCTTGTGCATATAATCCAGCTTCATGGTATTTAAACCTTGTTTATTGAACAACCAAAAACAAAAGCCACTGTCATTGAATTGATTCTGGCACAAAGCAAGCATATAGGAACAGAGTAGAACTCCCCATATAGGATTTCCAAGGCTGTATGTAATCTTTACAGAAACAGACTGCCACTCCTGACTGCCACACCTTTCTCCTGTACAATAGCTGGTGGATTTGAACTTCCAACCTTTTGCTTAACCACTTCCATCTAAGTGTTTAACCAGTGTGCCACCAGGGCTCATTTTTTTGAACAAGAAGCCCTACAATTTCATTTTGCACTGGGACCTGCAAATTATGTAGCTAGTCTTGGAAGTGAGGTTCCCTAGTGAAATTCAATAATACAGTACATGCTTTTGAATTAGTCTTGGTGGCACAATGGTTAAGCATTTGGCTGCTAAGCAAAAGCTGGCAATTGGAACCCACATGGCTACTTCTTGTGAGAAAGACCCGACTCCATCTTCTTCTGTAAAGCCTAGAAAACACTATGATGGAGAAGTGCTACTCTGTCATGTGGGGTCACTATGAGTCAAAATCAATTTGATGGCAGCTATCAATAAAAACATCTTGCTTTTGAGGTGTTGAGGCAGGTTTGAAAAATTCCATGAAAGGACTAATTAGAACAAAGAACATTAGACTGTCCAGGTGATTCACTTAGGTCAGGCTCCAAACAAGATTGTAAGCTTACTTTCATCACATTACCTACTTAGCCAATCACCACCCACAGCCAAATAAGGCATTCTCATTAATGCCAATAAGACTTGTGTGCAGATCAAGTTTCATATTAACATTAGATGCAAAACAGACTTGTCAATAAATCAGTGTATATATTGCCTCAATAACCATAATGTAATTTTCAGCATGTCTGATATAGATTTATATCTTTTTATTATATTAAAGAAATACTGAAGGACTTCTATGTTTTCCTAAGTAGTTTTGAATAATTGCACCCTTTCGTACCTCTGTCTAATTCTGACAGTTGCTGTACATATAAATGGAGAGACAATTTGTAGTCTAAAAGATGAGATTATACAAATGAATTTATTCCCTTGTTTTCCTTTAGCTGTGGCCCACCTACTCAGGATTCTATTTATAAAGCTAGCTTGGCATGTAATTTGGTTGTCTAATGGAATGGAGGTGAATAGCAAGTGGTCCCACTATAAAATAATCATGTACAAGATAGATGGATTCAAGAATTTCCTGCACTATTAGTCCCTTGGGTAATACATTTTAACTTTCTTCAATGCATATTGTGCCACCATTCTGTTGCATATTTTCAGTTGTTACAAAATGTACCAACATGCTAGGCCCAGACTGACATTTCCACATTGTTAAAACAACTGACAAGGTACATTTTCAGACACAAATACAAGTGTTGTGCTGTGTCAAGATATTCTGTGATAAGATCGTATACTGAGGAGTTACTGTTGATGTATAGCACTGTATTACTTCTGTTTCCATTGAAAATAAATGCATCAGTGCCACAACAAACCAGCCCTTACCATTCATATTTCAGGTAAAGTCCAAGGTGCAGAAATTGGAAGAGAAATCTGTAAAGAAGAAATTTCACTCATTTTTTTTTTTTTTTTTATGAGCCATGTAAGGATTTTCATGTATGAGCTGATTTATTCATTCAATAAATCTGTTGATGGCTTTCTGTGTGTTGGAGTCACTTGGCTACTAACCAAAAGTTTGGCAGTTCGAGTCCACCTAGAGTTGTCTCTGAAGAAAGTCCTGCCAATCTGTTTCTGTAAAATGAGCCATAGAAAACTCTACGAAGCACAGTTCTACCCTGACACACATGGAGTTGCTATGGATAAGAATCCAGTCAACAGCAGCTGGTTTATTATGTGCTAAGATGCAGAAGATGACATAGAATGAGGAATATCACTGCTAATATCAGATGGATCTTGGCTGAAAGTAGGAACACCAGAAAGATGTTTACCTGGGCTTTATTGACTACACAAAGGCATTCAACTATATGGATCATACAAATTATGGATAACATGGTGAAGAATGGGAATTCCAGAACACTTAATTGTGCTCATGCAGAATCTGTACATAGACCAAGAGGCCATGATTTAAACAGGACAAGGGGATACTGTGTGGCTTAAAATCAGGAAATATGTGCATCATACTTAGTCAATCTGCATGTTGAGGAAATAATCTCAGAAGCTGGACTATATGAGGAAGAACATGGCATCAAGATTGGAGGAAGATTCATCAACAACCTGTGATATGTAGATGACACAATTTTTCTTGGTGAAAGTGAAGATGACTTACTGATGAAATCAAAGACTATAGTGTTCAGTATGGGTTACACCTCAACATAAAGAACACCCAAATGCTCACAACTGTACCAATAAGCAACATCATGATAAATAGAGAAAATATCGAAGCTGTCAATGATTTCATTTTACTTGGATCCACAATCAATGCCCCTGGAAACAACAGTCAAAAAATCAAATGACATATGGCATTGAGCAAATCTGCTGCAAACAGCCTCTTTAAAGTAATAAAAAGCAAAGATGTCACCTTAAAGACTAAGGTGCACCTGACCCAAACCATGATATCTTCACTTACCTCATATGCATGTGAAAGTTGGGCAATGAATAAGGAAGACCAAAGAAGAATTGAATTATGATGCTGGTAAAAATTACTGAATATACCATGAACTTCCAGAGAAATGAACAAATCTGTCTTGGAGTACAGGCAGAATGCTCCTTAACAAGGATTACAAGACTTTGTCTCATGTACTTTGGACATGTTATCAAGAAGGACCAGTCCCTGGAGAAGGACATCATGTTTTGTAAAGTAGAGGATCAGTGAAAAAAAGGAAGATCTTCAATAAGATGGACTCACACAATGGAAGTACACAGGAGATACAGACAATAAAGGGAAATCCTACTGCATACACAATACAGTATTATCAATAACAGCAAATACTGATCAATGAGTGAATACATAAGGAGACAGGCAAAAAAGATCAGGTATGGTTAGGCAAATGGGAATAAATCCATGACCATACATAAATTTGACAGATGATATTCTCATAGTGCCTAAGGGATCTGACTGCTGACCAGAAGGCTGGAGGTTCAAACCCACCAGCCACTTCTCCAAAGGAAGATGGGGGAATCTACTTCTGTAGTGATACTGCCCAGAAACCCAAGGAGCAGTTGTTATGAGTCAAAATCGACTTGATGGCAGTGAAAAATGTACATACACAATTTAAACATAACAAGAGGTAAAGTTAGGATAATTTCTTAGGCACAAATAAGCAAGTTGAGGGAGTGGGTCGTTGGGCCTATGGTCTGGGGTCCATGGTTGTGGGGGACATCAAGCTCAATTGGCACAAAGTGGAACACAAGAATATTGTTATACATGGCATATATTCACAATGGAATACTATGCAACACTAAAGAATAATGTAGAATCTGTGAAATACCTCCTAATGTGGAGGAAGTTGGAGGACATTATGCTGAGAGAAATAAGTCAATCACAGAAGAACAAATTACTGTATCAGTGTTGTGAAAAGTCAAGGAAAAGTTTACATACAGAAGGAAACTTCCTTTATTGATTATCAGAGATAAAAAAGGAGGGGAGGGAAGAGGAGGGTACTAGATAAGAGATGGTATTGATTTGGGTGAAGGGAAAGGCAATATACCAAAAGTGAGTACCCAACACAATAACAGTAAGGAAAAGGAAGGCACAGAGAGGTGCACAAGAGGTGCAGACAAAGAAGATAAACACTTTTACGTATATAATGCTGGATTATTAGTGATGACAAACATTAATCTACAGGTAAAGAGATGGATAGACAGCCTGAGTGATCAGGTATGTCTAGGCAAAAGGGAATATACCCATGACCATATATAAGTTTGGCAGACGATATTTCTACATACGTATTTGTATGTGTATAAGAATGTCCACATATAAAGCTAATGGGGCAAAATTATAATAACTTCTTAGCCACAGGCAAACACCCTTAGGGAATGAGCCATTGGACCAGCAGGTTCAGGACCATGGTTTCAGGGGACATCAAGCTCAATTGGCATAGCATACTACACAAAAATATTGTTTTACATCCTACTTTGGTGAGTAGCATGTAGAGTTTTTCAAGCTATTGGTCTCAGCTTGTCCTGAACAAAGAAGAGTAAAGAAAATCATACACATGGAAACAGTTTGTCCAAAGGACTAATGAACCATGACAACTTCAACCTATATGACCCTGAGGTCAGAAGAACTAAATGGTGGCTGGCTACTAATGCCAACCACTCAGAAAGGGATCAAAATTGGAAATCCTGTATAAAGTGGGAGAAAAATGTGGAAAAAACCCTCAAAATCATAAAAAACACCAGGGCTACTGGTGTGATAGAGATTGGTGAAATTATGGCCCTGATTCACCCTTCAAGCCTGGAATTGAACTCATTCCCATGGCTTAGCTCTCAGCCAAACAATAGATAGGCCTATGAGCTGAACACCTACACTAGGGAGATGTGCTCCTTAAAACAATCAACCATGGGTGAAAAGGGCAGTATTTTCACAGGGAAAAAGGTAGGGAGGCAGGAATGCATAGGCAAGAAGGACAAAGGGAAAGGGTAACCACAGGAAGGAAGGGGGAGGTGAACTGTTACACTTCAGGGAATGTAAGTAGTGTCACAGAACAAAATGTGTATGAACTATTGAATGTAAAACAAATCTGCTTTGTAATATTTCACCCAAATCACAACAAAAAGTTAAAAAGAAAGAGCAATAGATAAATAGATTGACACAGTAGCTGCAACAATGTGGTCAAACATAGCAACAATTGTGAAGTTATTGAAAGGTCTGGCAGTGTTTCACTCTATTCTACATAGTGTTGCTGTGAGTCTGAACTGACTTGACAACACCTAACATTAATATACAGTTCCAATGTTCCTGGGTGGCACAAACGGTTTGCACTTGACTACTAACCTAAAGTTTGATGGTTCAAACTCACTTGGCAGCATCATGGAAGAAATGCCTGGCAAGGTGATTCTGTAGAGATTATAGTCAACAAAACCCTGGGGAGCAGTTCTACTCTGTAATATGTGGGCTGTCATGAGTTCAAATGCATAGCAGTAGGTTTTGGGTATTTTCAATAGTATCATATGAATGTGAAATCTGCACAACAAATAAGGAAGACCACAGAAGAACTGATGCATTTGAAGCACGGTGTGGGTGAAGAGTACTGAAAATACCGTGGACTACCAGAATAATGAACAAATCTGTCATGGGAAAAGTACAGCTGAAATGCTAGTTAGAAGGGAAAATGACCAGATTTTGTCTCATGTACTTTGGTCATGTTGTCAGAAGGGACCAGTCCTGGGGAGGGTTATCATGCTTGGTAAAGTAGAGGGTCAAGGAAAAAGAGGAAGACCCTCAACAGGATGGACTGATACAGTGACTGCAGTGATGGACTCAAACTTAGCAACAATTGTGGAGATGGTACAGGACTGCATTGAGTTTTGTTCTGTTGTTCATAGGGTCACTATGAGTTGGAGCTGACTAAAGCAAAAAACCAAACCCACTGCCGCTGGAGTCAGATCTGACTCATAGTGACCCCTCCTTTCCGAGGTGGTAGCACATGGAAGTAGATTGCCCAACCTTCCTCCTGAGAAGTGGCTGGTGGATGGCCACTAGATAGCAAGTAACAACAACAACAACACCACATGTAACTAGTTAAGGAGTTTAGATATTATACAGAATAGACATGGTTTCCTTTTCCTTCTTTTTTCACAAACTACATTGTGAGAATTCTATTTACTGAAATTACTGGGCAAGATAGAGTAACGAGGAAGAGCTTAAGCTCTAGAGTCAGATAAACTGGGATTTGACTCCTTTCTCTTCCTTCTGTAAGTGGGCCCTTTAAAGGGCAAATGGCTTCAGCTCTTTGAACCTTGATTTTACTGCCTAAAAATAAGGGCAAATATCTGATTGCCATAGGATGGAATGAAATAATGCCTGTAAAGAGATTGACATTGTGCCTGATGCATAGTTGACACCCAATAAATGTTCTCTGTTTAATATTTGTAATAATATTATTTAATGCCTATATTCTCACAGAAATGTCTTGATAAAAATCTGTGCTTCCAGCTTTAAATGCTATAGGAGGTTATGCATTAAGGTTGCATTGCCTCTCAGATTTTAATGTGCATGCAAATATTCTGGTATCTCATTAAAATGCAAGCTCTTTTTCATAGCCCTGGAGTAGGACCTGATATTCTGCATTACTAAGAAGCTCCCAGTTGGTGGTGCTGCTGCTGCTTTTGCTCTGTGGATCATACTTCAGTAGGAATGTTAGCAAGCACTTTGATTTGACAATGATAAGGGAAAGAGTAAAACCCAGGACTACAAGCCAATGATAACCAAAGGGTGTGTCTACAAACAACACGGGATGTCAAAAGACTTCAATCGATGAAATATACTAATAATAGTTTGCTTAGTGTAAAATATCATCATGTAGGTATGCAAAGTTTTGAGTCAAGTGAACTCTCACTGTCCTCTGGTTGCTGCATTTGGAGAATACTCCTGTCCTAACTACTTAAGAACACAGTAATGAACTTGAACTTGTTGGGATAAGCCATGACCCCCAAGCCTTTTCATTTGGCCCACCCACAAGAAACATGTATCCATCTCTGTGCCTGTACGGATGTATAAAACACATTGGCATGGCTCAATCTAGTACCTTCATAAAAGGAAAAATATATAGAAAAAAATACATTAAGTGCCAGATACCTCAGCACCTGGAGATCTACAAGCAAAATGTGTGAAGACTTTAATCATATTCTTTAAATGAAGTTCATAAGGCCCAGTTTTATTATATAAATCTATGGTATATTGAAAATAGCGACAAGTTCTTTGAAACTCCTCACCTTGATTCAAAATTCTTTGAAATTGGGAAAGCCTCATGACTTGTTTTGACCATAGAGTGTTGTAGAAATGATGTGATAGCTCAAAGATTAGGCCTCAAAAGGCACTGTAGCTTCCACTCTTGGAAAACTGTAGCCATGCCATGAAGCATGAGAATGACAGATCACAGGGAGGACAGCTTCAGTTTTCCCAGCCATCCCAAGTGTCTCAGTTGGAGACCCAAATACATGAATGGGTTTAACAGAGATAAACTTTTCCTGCAGAGCCCAATCCAAATTGCCAACCCATGGGATCATCACCAAACAAATAATTGCTGTTCTAAATCACAGGTCTGGTGTGTTTAGTTACTTAATAAAGTCTTACTCTTTTCTCTCTTTCTCTTTCTCTTATTTTCTTTCTTTCCTCCTTCCCTCCTTCTCTCTCTTTATTTCTTTCTCCCTTTCCACACTACAATAGTACTATTTTTTTAAAATAGTAAATATATAGAGAACATAGCATTGCCAATTTGACATGTCACATGTACAATTCAATGAAACCAAATGTATCAACCACGGTGTGCAACCATCACGAATATCTGTTGCCAAATTTTCCATTCCTATAAACAAAAATTTAATGCTACCTAAACAGTGAATCTCTCCCTTTCCCATCCCTCCCACCCCTGGTAACCACTACTAATCTCTAGTCTCTATACATTTGCATATTCAAAGAGTTTTATATTAGTGAAATCATATAATGTTTCTTTTTGTGACTGACTTATTTCATATAGATGCTTTTTCTTAATGAGTCTTTGCTGATAATCATTTCTAAAAATAAAGACTAAAATATTCGGCAGTGTCTGACCAGATTTTTGTTTATATATATATTTTTTATATATTCCTTTCTCCCTTTCCTTGGTTTATAAAGACCTTTCTACTTCACCCTCCTTCTAAATTAATAAAAGCTTGACCTCTAAGAGACCATGGCAATCTCTAAGAGGCTACATGGGATTGGTCCAAATGCGAACCTGGTCTTGTGCCAGAGAAAAAGATCTTGACTGAAAGATCTGGAGGTTAGACCTTTTCTGCTTCTTGTTTCCTAGAATACCATTTAAGGGCTTGGCTCTACAAGATGCCAGCTAGCTAGCAGCAAAGTGTTCTCTCAATCTATATTTGGATTACTTCCATATATATTTGCATGTTGACAGTGTATAAAGACAATTTGGTAACTGATGGTTCTCTTAACTTCTGGTTTAGTCATTATGGTCTGCAAAGCAGTATTTACTGGCCCTGTAGCATTCTGTAGGCTCATCACTCTAATGTCTGTTGCTATTTTGCTATTACCTGCACAAACACTTCTTTTAGTGTAGGGAAACTTACCTACATACAGGCTAGTTCTCAAATACATTTATGCCCATTAGTGTTCAACTTGATACAATTATATAATTCCTTGCTTTCAATTATAAGATAACAATTTCTTTAATATATCCAACAATGGTGGTTAGATAAATGAGTAAACTACCCAAGTATTCAATTCATTTAACAAATATTTATTTAATGACTATTTAGTTACAGCAATTTTCGAGACACTGGGGATATAGCAATGAGCAAAAATTCCTTGCTTTTGTTCTAAATGAGGGGGACAATAAAAATAAAATCTATTGATTGTAAGATATGTATGATAGGACAAATGCTGTGGAGAAAGTGATAAATGCTATGGAGAAAGTGATAAAGACTGAGAGAGGACTGTTGGGGAAGATATTGAAATTTTAAATAGAGAAGTTAGATTATGATGCAGGGCCAATAAAACCTTAACCAATCTGGTGAGAGTCTCTGGAGTCAATATTGCTCATTAAAGTTGTTCCAGGAGCTCTGGTGGTGCAGTGGATAAGGCACTTGGCTGCTAATCAGAAGGTCAGCAGTTCAAATCCATTAAATGTTCTGCAGAAGGAAAGTGGGGAAATCTACTTCTGTAAAGATTTATAGCTTTGGAAACCCAATGGGGGTCACTATAAGTCAGAATCGACTCGATAGCAGCAAGTTTGGGTTTATTTTTTGGTTTTTAAAGTAGTTTCACACTGGCACAAATGACTAGGCTTTGTGTACCTGACTTGGTTAGTCACTGGATGCAAAGCATGACCTCAGGTGAAGTGGCTCTGTACAACTGAGGCAGATCCTAAGGATGCCGACAGCTGGAGGCTGTCCTCCTCACCACACTTCCTGCAGCTAGGCAGCAATTTCTTGCTTGAAAGAAGATCTTGGCTCTATGTTTACCTTAGAATCCGATAGAGCATTTGGAATAGAGAAATGACATGATATAACTGATATCATAAAATAGTCACACTGGCTACTGTGTTGTGAATAGACTGTTGGGAGACAAAGGCAGAATTAAGGAAGACAAAGGCAGAATGAAGGAGACAAGGTAGAAAATGATTGCAAAACAGATGAGAGGTGATTGTGGCTTGAACCAAAGTGGTAGCAATGGTGATGGTAAAAAGGAGTCAAATTCTCAGGGCCTGTGAAAGCTTGTGCTAACAATATTGACTAGTGAATTGAATGTTGGATGTGAGAAAGAGAATAATAAAGGATGGCCTTACATTTTAGGAGGGGGTGGTGAGCACCTGGAAGGGTGTAGTTGTCAATAGCTAAGATAAGGAAATTTACTAGAGGAATAACAAGGATTTGATTTAAGACATATTAGGCTTGTGATGTCTGTTATATATCAGAGTATAGATGTTGAATAGGTAGTTGTATATAAAAAACGTGTAGTTGAGGGCATAAATCTAGGCTGCAGATGTAAGTTTTGGAGTCATTAAAAGATAGATGACTATGTTGTGAGTGGATAGTCAAGCTAGTGAGCATACATAGAAAAGAAAAGTGTGAAGACTAAGCCCTGGGGTGATGCACTGTTGAAGGGTTGTAGAGATGGGGAAGAATCAGGAATGGAGATGCAGAAGGAAAATCTAGAAAACAGGAAGAAATGCAAGAGAGTAGAGTATCCTAAGAGCCAGTAAGGAAATGTTTTAAGGAGGAGGAATTATTAATTTTGTTGAATGCTGTAAGGTCAAGTGAGATGATGGTCAAAAATTGGCCATTGTATTTAATAATATAAGAATGATTGGTAGACAAAGAAAAGAGAAGGTTAAGTGGAGGATGGGAAAAATAGATTCAAGAAAGAATGGGAGTAGAGAACATTAAGATAGTGAATAATACAATTCTTCCAGGGTGATTTCAGTGGGAGACTAAAGACAAATGGGGCAATAGGTAAGGGATATATGGGTCAAAAACTTTTTTAAGATGAGAACAATTTCAGCATATTTGTATATTGATGAGAACGATCCAGTAGAGAGAAGCACAATGTGCATAGAGAAGAGAGAGAAAAAATTGCAGGAGTGATTTCTTGAGCAGAGGAGAAGGGATGGAATCAAATATTCAAGGAGTAATAATAGAAAATATTACTTTCAGTTCCTCCCTAAAGTCTTGAGAGAAGTCAGGGTTTGTGGACATCCAGGCAGGTAATCAAGTGGTTGTGGTGGTGAGAACTGGTGAAGGTCCTGTTCTGGTAACATTTCTTTTCTTTTCAGTGACATTGGAATCAAGGTCATTAGTGAGAATGAAGAAGATGCAGGAAATGGAGGAGAGAATCAATGATATAAATTTTTTTTTTTTTCTAGGAAGTAGGAAAATCAAGATTGAAAATTGCTGGATAGGGGGTATAAAAAGGAGTGAACTAGGAAAACAAGGAAATAGTGGCCAATGAGTAAGATGCTAGAAACTTCAGTTTACTTGCAGTGATGAATTTGATTCTTGTGTTGACCCCATGAGGTGGCTACCATTATTGTCCCATTTTGCACATGGGGAAGTTGAGACATAGAAATATGAAGAGTTATACTGTTGGAAAGTGGCAAAGGTGGGCATCTGTACCCAGGCACTCTGGGTACATGTTCTTAACTCCTAAGTTATACTGCTGCTGAGTGATTGTTCTTAAGGACTAATTTAATTTTCTTTTTATTTGTAATTCAATCAGTGGCAGTATTAAAAATAATGGAGAAAGATGACTTTTATATAAGATTATCAGAAGATTATTATTAGCACAAAACTTATTTGAATATTTATTAATTTGATGCATTAAACATAGCATAATGTCTTTGCCTAAAGCTGAGGAAAATAAATTTATTTGAAAGGACAAATGCCATATAAATTTTATTATAAAGATTTCAAATGGATGATTATTATTTATCATCCTAATGTGTCTTTCTACAATTATAGAGAAATAAATTTTTTCCAAGTTAAGTGTCACTACACATTTTCAATATTTTTCATTCCTTATTCTCTTTTCATAGATGGTGATGCTTGAAATTATATAATAGCCTTCCAGTTTTTCAAAATTAGACCTTGTAGAAATGAAGAATTACATATGATGGCCTAATGAAATAACTTTTATCATATTCAAAGGTTGGATTATTCTAATTAGGAAAAAAATGGCAGTAAGAAGCAGTTTAAATTAAAATAATTTTTCATACCCTTTTAATGTCTCTGTTCCCATTAGACTATAAACTTTATATAGCAGAAAAAAATTTTTCTTAATACAACAGAAAAAGTTTTTTAGAATTTAAAACTACTGTAATATTCTAGGGTGTATAAGTATAAACTGTAACTTTAAGCAAGTAATGCCAATTTAATAATAGAATTTTGTAAATTTTTCCATGAAAGTGTAATGCTTTTTACAAAGACTTTGTTGCCCTCAGGTAATATAAATGTGATAAGAAGTCTGGTAGAAGAGACAGACAGTTTTGCACTGAAAAATGAATGCCATACTTAAATATACTTAAATTTTTCTTTTTTTTACAACATTGGCTGGTAAAAACAACCAGCCTTCTCTGCTGGCTTACTTCAGCTTGAGAGTTGCCACTTAGAAATACTGTTCTCTATTTTCTCCCTTTAGGATATCTCATTTAAACCTCTGGCCTCATTTACTTTTTGGCTAATGATGTTCAATTTCTAGACCTTTCTTTGAGCTACAGATTTTTGTACTTACTTGCTCATTTGACATTTATTTCCAGGTAACTTAGACTCAACATATTTCAGACCATACATCTTCTGCAAACTCAGTCTTCTTTGAATGTTGTCCATCTCTATAAATGTGGCCACCACCCATTCAACTGCACAGATATCTAGAGGTTTCCTTGATAATGCTTTTTCCTTATCTTGTTTACTCTCATCTAGACAATCACCAAGGCCTGTTAGTCCCAGCTCCCCAACATGTATCTTGGGCATTTTATTCACCTCAATGCTACCAATCTTGTTTAATTTGTTATCATGTCTTGCTTGGACATTTGCAACATCCATTTGCAATCCAATCTTTCTATACATTCAGACTTCTCTACAGTCCATTCTCCATACTCAAACTATAGTGATCTTTTCAAAATATACTACTCCTCTGTTTAATAGCCTGCAATGGCTTCTAATTGCTCTTAAAATAAAATCTACGCTCCTTAACATGATATCTTAGTTATCTAGTGCTGCTATAACAAAAATACCATAAGTGGATGGCTATAACAAACAGAAATTTATTCTCTCACAGTTTAGTAGGCTAAAATTCTGAATTCAGAGTGCTGGCTCTAGGAGAGGACATCCTTTCTCTGTGTTTCTTGGTCCTAGAAGGATCCCAGAATAATGACTCACTGCTCTGCTTCCAGATATTTCATTGTGGTATTTGATCTCTGTTCCCTTTATCTCTTCTAAGATAAAAAGATGTTGCAAGCCACACTCTAAGGAAGCTCCCCTTCTTACTTTGGATAAGGATTGTGATGAGAGTATGTGTGTTGCATCCCACCCTTAATTCACATACACCTGGTTGGCTTATCACATCAGCTCATGGGTTATCATTATATATCTGTCACATTACCAGGAGGCTGTCATTCGAATGGAACAAGGGGACACTACATGGTTTAAAATCAGGAAGGGAGTGCGTCAGGGTTGTATCTTTTCCCCACACTTATTCAATCTATATGCTGAGCAAATAATCCGAGAAGCTGGAATACATGAAGAAAAACATGGCATCAGGATTGGAGGAATAATCATTAACAGCCTGAGATATGCAGATGATACAACTTTGCTTGCTGAAAGTGAGGATGACTTGAGGTACTTACTGATGAAATTTGAAGAATACGGTATGCAATATGGATTACGTCTCAATATAAAGAAAACAAAAATCCTCACAACTGGACCAATGAGCAGCATCACAATAAATGGAGAGAAGATTGAGGTTGTCAAAGAATTCACATTGCTTGGTTCTACAATCAATGCCAGTGGAAGCAGCAGTCAGGACATTAGATGACGTGTAGCATTGGGAAGGTCAACCACGAAGGAACTGTTTCAAGTGCTGAGGAACAAGGATGTCTCCTTAAGGTCTAAGGTGCACCTTATACAAGCCATATTTCCAATCACCTCGTATGCATGTGAGAGCTGGACAATGAATAAGGAAGACCAAAGAAGAGTTGATGCTTTTGAGTTGTGGTGCTGGCAAAGAATGCTGAAAGTACCATGGACTTCTAAAAGAACTAACAGATCTGTCCTGGAGGAAGTGCACCCGAAATGCTCCTTGGAAGTGAGAATGGCCAGACTTCATCTCATTTACTTTGGTCATGTTGTCAGAAGGGACCATTCCCTGGAGAAGGATGTCATGCTTGGTAGGGTGGAGGGTCAACGAAAGAGGGGGAGGTCTTCAATGAGATAGATTGACACAGTGGTTGCAACGATGGGCTCAGGTATAGCAGGGATCATGGAGCTGGCATGGGATCAGGAAGTGTTTCATTCTACTGTGCATGGGGTCTCTATGAGTCAGAAATGACTCAATGGCACCTAACAACAACAACAACAACATTACATCATTACATAACTGCTAACCCACTGAGAATCATAGCCCAGCCAAGTAGACACAAATTTTGAGGGGACATAATTCAGAAGCTAGACTATATGAATAACATAGCATTAGGATTGGAGGAAGGCACATTAACAACCTGAGACATGCAGACAACACAACTTTGCTTGCTGAAAGTGAGGATGACTTGGAGCACTTAGTGATGAAGAACAAAGACTACAGTCTGCAGTATGGATTATACAATATAAAGAAAACAAAAATCCTCACAACTGGACCAATAAGCAGCATCATGATAGATGGAGAAAAGATTGAAGTTGTCAAAGACTTCATATTACTTGGTTCTACAATCAATGCCAATGGAGCAGCAGTCAAGACATCAAAAGACATATTGCACTGGGCAAATCTGCTGCAAAAAACCTCTTTTAAGTAAGTGGTGAAGAGCAAAGATATCTCCTTGAAGACTAAGATGTGCCTAATCCAATCCATGGTGTTTTCAATCACCTCTTATGCATGTGAGAGCTGGACAATGAATAAGGAAGACTGAAGAAGAGTTGATGCTTTTGAGTTGAGGTGTTGGTGAAGAATGCTGAAAGTATCACATACTGCTAGAAGAACTATCAAATCTGTGTTGGAAGAAGTACAGCCAGAATGCTCCTTGGGAGCCAGAATGGCCTGACTTGGTCTCACCTATTTTAGTCATGTTGTCAGAAGGGATCATTCTCTGGAGAAGGATGTCATGCTTGGTAAAGTGGAGGGTCAACAAAAGAGAGGAAGACCCTCTACAAGATGGATTGGTGACTGCAGTGAAGGGCTCAGGTATAGTAGGGATCGTGAGGCTGGCACAGGACTGAGGAGAGTTTCATTCTGTTTTATGTAGGGTCACTATGAGTCGGAGACAACTTGGCAGTACATAACAACAACAATTCAGTCCATGGCATATGTCTACAAAGTTCTTTAATGTTAAGTCTATCTCATTGGACCTACATTAATTCTCAAGCTTCATCTAGCTGTGTTCTTTCCATAGTCTACACATCATAGCCTATCTGTCCTTCTGTAGTAGTACCTTTGCTCCTATAGTCCTCTCTGCTTGGAAAGTTTCTACCCCACCAGCTTTGCCCAAAGCATACCTTCTCTTCTTTCAAACCTCAATATCAATGTCATTTCCTAGAAAAGCTTTTTCTGAAATCTCCCTGTCTAGAGTGGCATTCCTTTGATGAATGTTCATGAATGAAAACAATTCCTTTCCTTATCATAGTTTGTAATTATTGGTGCCTTAAACCAAAAAAGAAACCAAGTTCACTGCCATGGAGTCAATTCCCCATTGGGTTCCCGAGGTGGTAAATCTTTATGGAAGTAGATTGCCCCACCTTTCTTCCCTGGAGCTTCTTGTGGGTTTGAACTGCCAACCTTCTGGTTAGCAGTCAAATGGCATAGGCACTGCATCACCAGAGCTCCTTATGTGCATTATATGTTTGTAATTATATGTGTAATTATAGTGTGAATATTTGGTGAAAGGCTATCTCCCTCCCTAAACCAAAATCTTATCAGAGTTTGTCTTTTCTTTTTTTTCCTCACCAGAGATTACATAATTTATAAGTATTTTAAAGTAAATAGGTAGTTAAATAAATAAAAATATAGTCTAAACTTCAGTGTAACTAGTACTTCTTAACGTAACAATAATTGAGAGACACTTAACAAGCATCTGAGCTCCTCCAGCACTCAGTGTTTGGGGTTGCTGTTATTTTCCACTGCTCTATGCCAGCCTAAGACTACTCCATATATTCTCAGTGGGCAAGGTTTACAGACAGATCTAACTGGTTTTCACTGAGAAAGGAGCCAGCATCAGCTTATGAAGAGTTGTTCTGTCATTTGTAATAGCTCCTCTAGCTGCACTGCACATATCTTAGAGATGGCTTCATAAACATCCACTGCTGACCTCCTTAGTGTAGTTTTTAACAGTGGTTTGTACTTTAAGTAACAAACTGAGCTCAGCTGTCTTCCCCTTTCCAAGGTCCTTTGTAGGTTGTCATAAGTCCTTATGTAGTTCTATTGTTTTGCACCATGATTCTGAGACAGGTGCAGAACTGATCAATTTGCTTTTGGGTAATGACCCTTGTAAAAGGGGAAAAATAGTTCTGCAAATCAGTATTCCTGTACATGGATAGCTTGTGTTCAGATATATTGGCAGCATGTTTCTCTGTAAGTGTTCAAATTATGTGTTTGTGTTTTCCAATGAAAAATAAAAAAATTCTTGTAGGTCAGAGGATAATCTCTGCTACTCTTGTTTCTTTCCAACAGACAAATGCAATGTTTTGAACACAGTGGAAAATTTTACATATTGATACCTGAAAAACCAGCAACATTGTCAATTATACCAGCAGAATATAGTAGTCTGTTTGGCTAGTTGAATATTTTGGACATACAGAAATGTAATTATATTTTGGTGGTGTTATAAATGAAGTCTATCACTCATCTCCCTGTTTGCCATACTGGGCTGGCCTGTGTGTTGCTGTGATGCATGTATGCCACATTATGTTTGATTACTCTTCTTAAGTGTCCCTTACGTTGTAACTCTCCCCCACCTTTTTTTTTTTTTTTTTCTGCATGTCACAGGTTAGTTGGAGAAACTGAATCCCTTGTCTTGTGAAATGTCCAGTATTCTGATTTGGCTAATTGTTTCCTGGTGGTGTCCTTTACCTTGTCTCACTACCCCCTATTATTTTTAACAAAATTATAGTAATACATAGATATATGGTTAGATTTATATTTACTTACTTGACAATAAATCCTGTTAATTGTGCTCTGTATTTCTTATGTGTCACATTAGGAAGCACACAATATGTCTGGTTGTGCCACTTTTCATAATGATTCAATTGACCAATACATATAAGTAGTAACAACTTGATTCCCACATTAAAAGATCTCCATCAAAGTTTTATCTAGTAATTTTAGAGTCCACTGAGTACTGTCCTTACCCATTATTTCATTAAACAAAACAAACAGACCCACTGTCATGAAGTCATTTCTGACTCATAGTTACCCTATAGGAAAGAGTAGCACTGCTCCATGGGGTTTCCAAAGCTGTAAATCTTTATGGAAACAGAGAGTGCCTCATTTTTCTCCCATGGAGCTGTTGGTGGGTTTGAACCACTGACCTTTTGGTTAGAAGCCCAATGCTTTAACCACTGCACCATCCCATGTTTTCATGAAACCAAAAACCAAACCCACTGCCATTGAATTGATTCTGATTCATAGCAATCCCCGTTGGTTTTCCAAGGTAGTAAATCTTTATGGAAGTAGATTTGCCCCATCTTAGAGATTGCAAAATTGTGATTTTCCAATTCTACCATTTCATCTGCATTCACTAGCTATAACTCTTCTCTAAAAATGATCTTACTTTAGTTGGCTACCTTGTTACACATTTTAATAAGTAAAGCAAGATATATATATATATATATATATATACCTTTATTTTCTTAAAAAATCAATTTCCAAGTGATTAATTTAGATTATAGAAGATTTTAATCGTGTTTAATAGTTATTTGGGTTCCTGGGTGATTCAAACAGTTTGTGCTCAGCTTAACCAAAAGGTGAAAAGTTTGAATCCATGTAGGAACACCATGGAAGAAAGCCTTGGCAGTCTACTTACAAGATTACAGCCACTGAAAATCCAATGGTGCAAAGTTCTACTCTGACATATATGGGGTTGCCGTTGAGTCTGAAATGACTCTACAACAATGGCTAATACTTGTTTTATATATTTTTTCTTACTTACAGGTTTACTATATAGATGTTTCAATAAATTGCAATCTTTTTTCTTTGTGATACTGAATATCATCTAATATAGGCCAGCTGGAATTCTATCAAGTTGACTCTTACAACATCAGACATGGTGTCCTGGAATCAACTGTACACTTCCCACTGTAGACCTGATATCAGCCACTTCTCCAAGGAGTTCTAGTTCTTTTTATTGGGAAATAATATTTAGAATCCACAATCTGGGTTCTAAAGTTGGTTTTTGCTAGTGGGTTGACATTGCTTCTGAACTTTAAAAATGAACAGAACTAGGAAATATATATTGTTTGAGGGAAAGATATGAGTTTATATATATTATTTATTTTCAAATGTAAGATTGCTCAACTTCTTTCTTTCTTTCTTCCTTTTTTTGCCTTGTCTATATTCCCTATAATGCTGAGTGGATAAATAGTGTAAAAATGGTGTGGTGGCACCAGATGTCCTCTAACTTTGGGAGAGGGAGAGAGACTTACCATCAACATCAGAACAAAGCTGATTCCTATGAGGTGGAGGTCAAACATACCACAAGTTAAAGCTTGGGATCAGGATCAGGAAGTATGTAGGCAAAGTTTCCCTTCTTCGGCACAGGACAGCTCTCTCAGCTGCTGTCAGCATATCCCCACCCACCCACCCTGCCCCAGGTCAGGCCTGATTTCTCAGTCTCAACTTTTGACGTAACTCTTGTTATGTCGAAACAAGTCCTTGGCCTTGCCTCTACTCTTCTCAGGCAAGTGTTACAAAGCTCTTTTGTTCCACTGATAAGTGCCCATAGACACCCCATTCTGCCAAGAAACTTCTTATGTGAAGGTGCTCAGCTGTCTTACTCTGTGGTCTAGGAAACCCACTCTAAACTGCTATGTTCCATGGGCTGGGAAACTCATCACATCATTTTACACTAGTCTCCTTGTTCCTGCTATCTCACACTGCTGCTGCCCTTCATATTACTCCTCTCTCTATCCTGGATCTAGAAGGTTCTGAGAGCAGGAATCCTGAATCCAAAGAATGTGCTGTACTCCTAGCTGCTCTTCTTGATAGTAGTAAGGTCCCTCCCTCTAGCTTCTGGGATTGATACCCTTTAAGCCTGGTGGAGTAACAAAACAAACCAATCCCCTATAAGTGCTTCATGCACCTTACTTCCATGTTGTTGTTGTTGTTATGTGCTGTCAAGTCGGACCTGACTCATAGCGACCGCTCCTTGGGTTTCCGAGGCAGTACCACTATGGGAGTACATTGCCCAACCTTCTTTCCGAGGAGTGGCTGGTGGGTTTGAACCGCCAGCCTCCTGGTTAGCAGTCAAGTGCCTTAGGCACTATGCTACGAGAGATTACTTCCACAGTCCTATGGAAGTCCTGATAAGGGTTCCCTGGACCTTATTTGGCTTATTAGCAGACTATTCAATCCCCTTTGTGGGCCACAAGTACCTTATTTGCATAGTTCTATGCAATCATTTTGTGGGAGTCACAAGACTATGCTTAGGAGGACCATATTATAATAATTCACCACATCACAGATCAGTAGTAGGTCAATAGATAGATAGATAAGAATGAAACTATTTTCCTCTTTTCTTCTAGGCTACAAATTCATCCATATTTTCTAGCTTTTTTTATAATTTTATTTTTTGATATTAGGATCTCTGATTCATTTGAACTTTATCGTAATGCATGGTGTGTGGAATGGATCAACTTCTATGTATTTCCAGGTTGAGCAATCTACTTCTGTAGTGATACTGCCTTGGAAATCCAAGGAGAGGTCACTATGAGTTGGATCCGACTCAATGGCAGTGTGTTGCATTGCATTGAATTCAGTTGTTCCAAGACTGTTTTTGTTGCAAATTTTATATTTCCATCTTTTTTTTTCCCTTTTTCCCAAGTGATTTGAGATGACACTTTTATTATTACTAAATTCTATAAATTTTGGAACCTATTTTGAATATTCAGTTTCATAAATATTTAGTTTACTTATAGAATATCATGCTGTTTCAATTATGGAAGTTTCAAAGTATGTTTTCACAGTAGGTATAATAATTCCCCAACCACGTAATTTCTTTTTAAACTTTTCCTTTGTTGATTTTGCTTTGTTTTACAAACTTTGTAGTCAATTTGACTTGTTGCAGAGAAGACTTTTGATATTTTTATTGGGATTGATTACTTCTTTGTGATCTATGTGCTGTTCCACATTGGTGATAGCAAGTTCTAAATTCAACATTCTTGCTGTATGGATGATTTTTTCCACCAATGTCTTCCATCATATTATCCTAATCAACTGGTTGGAGTGTATTCACATAGTTCAGCAATTTTTTTCCATATCTCCTGTATGCATTTTACCATAACTTCCTTTCAGGAGATACAATATTCCAGACACACTGACAGTCATAGTTGCAGTTTGTGGTTACTCAAATATGTTGTAGGTAGGGAACTACCTGTATAACTTCAAAGGATTTTCTTATAAAGACACTTAACATTCTCTTTCCAAATTCTTAGTCCTCACATATATTGTTCTTTACCAGTTGGGTTAGAACTACCCCTTATATAATATAAAATACAAATGGAGAAAATAAAGTAAGCATACTTGTCTATTTCTAGACTTCAGTGGTAATGCTGCCAGATTGTCCCCATTAATTAATTGATGATTTTTGAATACACATTTTATTATATTATTATTATATAATAGTATTATATTAAAGAAATTTCCATTAAGTATCAACTTAATGAATATGATTTGAGTATTGTCCAAGTCTTTTTTGGATCTATAGATATGATCTTTTTTTTTTTTTTTTTTCTCTTTTCTTAGATCTATTATTGCGACTACCACTTATCTGTTGGTTTGTTGTACTGCGGTGGCTTGCATGTTACTGTGAGGCTGGAGGTTATGTCACTGGTATTTCAAATACCAACAGGGTCACACCAATGGTGGACAAGTTTCAGTGGTGTTTCCAGACTAGGACAGACTGGAAAGAAGCAAAGGCCATCCACTTCTCAACGAATTGGCCAGTGAAAAATCTTATGACTAGCAGTGAAATACTGTCTAATATATTAATGGAAAACTTTATGAATAGCCCTGAAACGTTGTGTGAAATAGTGCCTGAAGATGAGACCCTCAGGTCAGAAGGCATTAAAATATGACTGGAAAAGAGCTGTCTCCTCAAAGTCAACTCAACCTTAATGATATGAATGGAGTAAAGCTTTCAGAACCTTCATTTGCTGATGGGGTACAACTCAAAATGGAAAGAAACAGCTACAAACGTCCATTAATAATTGGAATGTGGAATGTATGAAGTATGAATGTAGGAAATTTGGAAGTTGTCAAAAATGAAATGGAACAAAAAAAGATCAATTTCCTAGGCATTAGTGAGCTGAAAAGGACTGGTTTTGGCCATTTTGAAGCAGATAATCATATGACCTACTATGCTGGGAGTGACAAGTTGAATGAGATGGCATAGCATTCATCATCACAAATAATGTTTCCAGATCTATCCTGCATTGCAAAGCTGTCAGTGATAGGATAATATGCATATGCCTACAAGGAAGACCAGTTAATACTATTATTATTCAAATTTATGCACCAACCACTAAAGCCAAAGATGAAGAAATTGAGGATTTGTATCAACTTCTACAGTCTGAAATAGACAAAACATGCAATCAAGATGTATTGATGATCACTGGTGATTAGAATGCAAAAATTGGAAGCAAAGAATAATCATCGGTAGCTGGAAAATATGGATTTGGTGATAGAAATTATGCTGGAGATCACATGATAGAATCTTGCAAAACCAATGACTTATTCATTGCAAATGCTTTTTTTTTTTTTTTTAATAGCATAATTGATGGCTTTACACATAGACCTTGCCAGATGGAACACACATGAATCGGATAGGCTATATCTGTGGAAAGAGTTGATGGAGAAGCTCAATATCTTCAGACAAAACATGGCCACAAGCTGACTGTGGAAAACATCATCAACTGCTCATATGTAAGTTCAAGCTGCAGCTGAGAAAAATTAAAACAAATCCACATAAGCCAAAATATCACCTTGATTATATCCCTTCTGAACTTAGAGACTATCTGGAGAATAGATTTGGTGCACTGAATACTAATGATCAAAGACCAGATGAGTTGTGGAAAGACATCAAGAACATCATATATGAGGAAAGCAAAAGGTCATTAACAAGATAGGAAAAAAATAAAAGACCAAACTGTATGTCAGAAGAGACTCTCAACCTTGCTCTTGAGTGGAGAGTAGTTAAAGAAAATGGAAGAAATGATAAAAGGGTTGAACAAAAGATTTTAAAGAGCAGCTTGAGAAGACAAAGTCAATTATTATAATGCAATGTGCAAAGACCTGGAGTTAGAAAACCAAAAGGAAAGAACACGCTCAGCCTTTCTCAAGCTGAAAGAATTGAAGAAATAATTCAAGCCTCAAGTTGAAATATTGAAAGATTCTATGGGCAAAAAATATTGAATGATGCAGGAAACATCAAAAGAAGATGGAAGGAATATAGAGAATTGCTGTATAAAAATGATTGGTGAATTTTCAGCTATTTCAGAAGGTGGCATATGATCAAGAACCAATGGTACCGAATGAAGAAGTCGAAGCTACACTGAAGGTATTGGTAAAAAAACAAGACTCCAGGAATTGACAGAATATACATTGAGATGTTTCAACAAATGGAGGTCTCACTGGAACAACCTACTCATTCATGCCAAGTAATTTGGAAGACAGCTACCTGGCCAACGGACTGGAAGAGATCCATATTTGTACTCATTCCAAATATATGTGATCCAACAGAATGTGGAAATTATTGAACAATACCATTAATATCACACACAACTAAAATCTTGCTGAAGGTAATTCTTGCATCTTCACAGGGAACTTCCAGTAATGCAAGCTAGACTATATTTTATTGACTATGGAAAGGCATTCGACTGTGTGTAACATAAATTACAGAGAACATTATGAAGAAAGGGAATTTCAGGACACTTAATTGTACTCATGAGGAACGTGTACATAGGCCAGGATGCTGTCGTTTGAACACAAAAAGGAAATACTGCATGATTTAAAATCAGTAAGGGTGTACATCAGGGTTGTATCCTTTCAGCATAGTTATTCACTCTGTATGCAGAGCAAATAATCTGAGAAGCTGGACTATATGAAAAAGAACAAGACACCAAGATTGGAGGAAGACTTATTAACACTCTGTAATATGCAGATGGCATTACCTTGTTTTCTGAAAGTGAAGATTGCTTGAAGCATTTACTGATGAAGATTAAAGACTGCAATCTGCAGTATGGATTGTTGTTGTTGTTCTTGTTATGTGCCGTTGAGTCGGACCTGACTCATAGTGACCCCTTCCCTTTTGGGTTTCCGAGACAGTATCACTACGGAAGTAGATGGCCCCATCTTCCTTCCGAGGAGTGGCTGGTGGGTTTGAACCACCAGCCTTCTGGTGAGCAGTGAAATGCCTTAGGCACTACGCTACCAGAGCTCCCAACAGTATGGATTATACCTCAACATAAAATAAATGAAAATCCTCACAACTGGACCAATAAAAAACATCATAATAAATGGAGAAAAGATTGAAGTTATCAAATATTTCATTTTACTTGGATCCATATTCAACACCCATGGAAGTGGTAGTCAAGAATTCAGAGGTTGTATTGCACTGAGCAAATCTGCTGTGAAAGACCTCTTTAAAGTGTTGAAGAGCAAAGATGTCACTTTGAAGACTAAGGTGTGCCTATCCCAAGCCATGATATTTTCAGTCATCTCATATGCATGTGAAAGTTTGACAATGAATAAAGAAGACTGAAAAAAAGTTGATGCTTTTGAATTGTGCTATTGGCAAAGAATACTGAAAATATCATGGGCCACCAAAAGAAGGAACATCTCTGTCCTGGAAGAAGTGCAGCCAGCATGCTCCTTGGAAGTGAGAATGGCCACACTTTCCCTCACCTACTTTGGTCCAGGGACCATTGCCTGAAGAAAGATATTATACTTTGCAAAGTAGAAGGTCAACGGCAAAGGGGAAGACCTTGAGCAAAATGGATCGACACAGTGGCTGCCACAATGGGTTCAAGTATAGCAAGGATTGTGAGGATGGCCCAGGACTGGACAGTGTTTCATTCTGTTGTACATAGGGTTGCTTTGAATCAGAGCCAAGTCTACGGCCCTAAAAACAATTATTGTGAATTATATGAAGAGATTTCCAAATTTTGAACCAAAACACAAAATAATTACAAAAATTAAACAAGAAAATCCTCTTATCACTTAATTCATATTCATCAGTTTTACACACTTTTTCCATGTTGATATATCATCTCTCTCTCTCTCTGTCATTCCTCCTCATTCTCTTTTTCCGCTTATTCTTCTGTGTGTCTGTGTGGCAGGGGAGGGCATTCGGAAGAGGGCATGTGAGTATGTGTGTATTTGGGAATATGCATATTTTTTTCCCTAAACGATTTGAGATTAAATTAGAGATATTATGCCCATCTACCCCCAAACAGTTCAGTGTTCCCTGAAAGTGTATAGTTTTTTCCACAGTCATTGCCTTAATATATATTTGTAGTGCATTGTTTTATAGACACTATCTACCACTTTCATAAAGAAACACTAATGAAGTTAGTCAGCAACTTTCTCTCCTTTCTTCCTTTCTTTTCCCCTAGAATTCCAGCATTTAATTAGGGATGATATTCTCTTACACCATTCACATCCTATTGTTGTTGTTGTTGTTTGCCGTTGAGTCGGCCCTGACTCATAGAGACCCCTCTTTGGGTTTCTGAGGCAGTATCACTATGGAAGTAGGATTGCCCAATCTTCCTTCCGAGGAGTGGCTGGTGGGTTTGAACCGCCAGCCTTCTGATGAGCAGTCAAGTGCCTTAGGCACTGTGATACCAGAGCTCCTATCACATCCTATTAGGCAGTGAATTTATTGAATGTTCCCTCCACCCTGCCTTTCTTTCCCATTATACATCAGCTATAATATATTTCAAGGAGCCTTCATGGTGTAGTGGTTCAGTGCTCAACTGTTAACTGAAAGTTTGGCAGTTCAAAACCACTAGCTGCTCTGTGGAAGAAAGCTGTGGCAGACTGCTTCTGTAAAGATTTCAGCCTTGGCATCCCCTTGGAATAGTTCCACTCTGTCCTATAGGATCATAATGAGTTGGAATTGACTCTGTGGTAGTGGGTTTTGTTTGTTTCCTTGGTTTTTGTGATATATTTCAACTGTCAGAGCACATTATATTTACATTCTATTCTGTGACACTCTCCCCATTGATTAGTGTTAGTTTTACAGTTTCATGTATCCCATTTATTTAAATCATAGTTTTAAAGTAAAATGCTAAAGCATTTCCCCAGTTTTCTTGATGAGCTCATTGTTTAATAAATTGTCTGGATTGGATTGGGTCTTGGAATCAATAATCCCTGTGCTCTTGCACATTTATAAGAATATAATTGAAAATTGGTTTTGCTAGTTTAGTTTAAAATCCCAAACTCACACATTTTTCCTTTAGTATATATGTCTGTTATCTTATGCTATTATGTTTTGCTGTTGGTGCCTGTCACCAATCTGGTTACTATTTCCTTATAAATAATTTGTTTTTACCCTTAGATATAAAAATAATTCTCCCTTATTTTAAGTTTAATAGTTTTACTAGTTGTCTCATTGTTGACTTTATTAATTTTCCCAGTCACAAGATGAAACCTTGCAAAGTGTACTTTCTAGTCTTTTACTTTTCAGGAAAGTTTTACTGAAGTGTAATTTTTAGTATTTCTTCTGGTCAGTTTTTCTTCTTCACTATCAATTATTTTATGTATACTTGTAGTCTTTTTCTTTCTTTCTTTTTTTCTTATCTTCTAAGTCTATCATTGGAAGGAAGGTTGGGCAATCTACTTCCATAGTGATACTGCCTCAGAAACCCAAGGAGGGGTCGCTATGAGTCAAAATCAACTTGACAGCAGTAAGTTTTTTTTTTCCCTTTGTTCTATGTCTATCATAGAAGACATTCTTGTCTAACAATTGCTTCACTGAAGGAATTGGCAAAAAAAAAAAACAAAAAAAAAAAACAAGGCCTCAGGAATTGATGGAATAACCACTGAAATGTTTCAACAAATGGGTGCCACACTTACTTGTCTGTGGCAAGAAATTTGGAAGACAGCTACCTGGCCCATAGACTGGAAGAGATCCATATTTTACCCATTCCAAAGAAGAGTGATCCCACAGAATGTAGAAATTATCGAACAATATTATTAACAACACATGCAAGTAAATCTTACTGAAGATAATTCAAAAATGATTGCAGCAGTATATTGACAAGGAACTTCCAGAAATGCAAGCTGGATTCAGAAGAGGATGTGGAACGAGGGATGTCATTGCTGATGTCAGATGGATCATGGCTCAAAGCAAAGGATACCAGAGAAATGTTTACTTGAGTTTTATTGACTATGCAAAAACATTTGACTGTTTGGATCATAACAAATTATGGATAACATTGAGAAGTATAGGACTTCCAGAACACTTAATTGTGCTCATGAGAAAGTTATACATAGACCAGGAGGCTGTCATTAGAACAGTATAAGGGGATATTGCATGGTTTGAAATCAGAGTGTGTCAAGGTTATATCCTTTCACCATACTTATTCAATATTCAGGCTGATCAAGTAATCCAAGAAACTGGACTATATGAAGAAAAGTGTGGCATCAGGATTGGAGGAAGACGCATTAACAACCTGCAATATGCAGACGACACAACTTTACTTGCTGAAAGTGAAGATGACTTGAAGCACTTACTGATAAAGATTAAAGACTACAGTCTGCAGTATGTATTACATCCCAACATAAAGAAAACAAAAATCCTCACAACTGGACCAATTAGCAACATCATGATAAATGGAGAAAAATTGAAGTTGTCAAAGATTTCATATTACTCTATTCCACAATCAACTTCAAAGGAAGCGGCAGTCAAGAAATCAGACAACGTATTACAGTGGGCAAATCTGCTGTGAATGGCTTCTTTAAAGTGCTGGAGAGCAAAGATGTCTCTTTGAAGACTAAGGTGGGCCTAATTCAAGCCACGCTATTATCGATCACCTCATATGCAAGTGAAAACTGGACAACGAATAAGGAAGATTGAAGAATAGTTGATACTTTTAAGTTGTGCTGTTGGTGAAGAATACTCAAAGTACAATGGACTGACAGAATAACTAACAGATCTGTCCTGGAAGAAGTGCAGCTGAAATGCTTCTTGGAAGTGAGAATGGCCAGACTTCATCTCACTTACTTTGATTGTGTTTCAGAAGGGACCATTGACTGGAGAAGGATATTATGCTTGGTAAAGGCCCTCCAGGAATTGATGGAATACCCATTTAGATGTCAATGAAAAGAGGAAGGCCCTCAACGAGGTGACTGACACAATGGCTGAAACGATGAGCTCAGGTATAGCAAAGATTGTGAGGCAGGCACATGACCAGGCCATTTTTTGTTCTGTTGTACATAGGGTCATTATGAGTTGGAGCCAACTCAACGGTGCCTAACAACAACAACGGCATGCCTACCATTTTCTCTTGTCGTTCTTAGGTGCCACTGAGTTGGTTCTGACTTGTGTGACCCTATATATAAAGAACAAAACAGTTCCCAGTCCTGCACCATCCTCATTACCGTTGCTATGTTTAAGCCCATTGTTGCAGCCATTGTGTCAGTGCCTCCCATTGAGGATGTTCCTCTTTTTCTCTGACCTTCTTCTTCACCAAACATGATAGATTTAGGCATCATGCCATCAGAGGAAGTGGAAATTAAAAGAAGATCATTAGTTGAATTTTTTTTTTTTTTTTTTTGTGGCGTAGTGCATAAGGCATTTGACTGCTAACCAGCCGCTCTGCAGAGGGAAGACCAGGCAATATAAATCCTTAAAGATTCATCACTTCAGAAACACAAAGGGGGTTGCTATGAGTTGGAATCAACTTGATGGCAGTGAGTTTGGTTTTAATTAATATTGGCTCTTTTCCTGTGTTTACATGCTCTGTTAATACTTAATCTGATTTGTGCTCAGACTTTATAATGGATCTTTTGTTTTGTGTACTTGTGTTACTAAATTGATTTTCTTCTTTTTGTCTTTCAATATCTTTGTATAAGATTTGATTAAAAAATCCATGTGTATTATTAATGTTGCATGACATGGGTTTTCTTTTACTTTTCAGAGAAGGTTCCTGTGGTAGGGAATGGACCAGGATAGTAGCTTCACTGCTTAAGAGCACCTTCTTCAGTTGTGACTTTAAGGCATTTAAAGAATGACTTTTGTGTAGCCACTTCCACAGGTCCAAGGGCTATCTCTGGGAACCATCCCATAATTCGCTACCTAGAATCTGAAACTTTTCTCTCTTTACCACTACAGTTTCAACTCACTCAATTTGCAATTTATTCATGGATTTGTTTTTCCCCTGTGACCCTCATTACCCCTAGACAAAGATTGAGTCTCTATCTTTCCATAAAAGAGACTTCGTTGAGTAATTCCAAAATACTTAATGAGTTAGCCTAACTAATACTTTCTGATATCTCCTGTAGTAAGATCCCATAGCATTTTGGTACTCAGCTTTATTTGGAGCCAGTATATCATTGTTCAGATTGCATGGGTTGCTCTTAAATTTGCTTAACTGAGAGAGTACTCTCCTTTCAGATGTGAATGTTGTGGGTTATTTATGAGTTCTAGGCTCCCATATCATCAGAACTTTCTTTTCTGTTCCCTGCACTTTTGTCTTGCACAGCCCATGCTCTTGATAGTGGATTGATACCACCACATTATTTTCTCAGAAACTGGTAGAAATATTTTGTCACTTGCTGTTTATGCAGATATTTCCCACAGATTATTATTATTTTTCTTTCTTTTATATTAGTTATTTACTTTGTTTTTATGAAAGAATTTGAAGATATCAAAAATATAGTAACAATATGACCTCTCCTTGAAAGGTAGTCCTATGTCTGTCTTTTAATGATAAATAGTGCATTATTATTCCAAAAAATGAAATAAACCTCTTCATTACATAATACTCAGACTATCAACTCCTTATCCTCTCCACTTTATAATTTGTTCTGAATACTACTAAAAATACTTTACTTGGATATTTAAAAAGTAGAGGAGTAGATATATATTTTCATCTTGATTATAAAGGAGAACACATTTTCAATATAAATTTTTACCAAAATATATGATGAGACCTACATAGTTTTGTAACATCGATATTTGACCAAGTGCTTTTCAACCAAACATTTGAAAATGTTGTTGTTGTTATGTGCCGTCAAGTTGGCCCCGGCTCATAGCGACCCCTCCTTGGGTTTCCGAGGAGGTATCACTACGGAAGTAGGTTGCCCAACATTCCTTCCGAAGAGTAGCTGGTGGGTTTGAATCGCCAGACTTTGGTTAGTAGTCAAGTGCTTTAGGCACTGTGCTACCAGAGCTCCTTTTGAAAACATTACAAGTAAATATTTAAATGATCCTGTGGAGTTAAAGTTCGGGGGGTGGGGTGGTCAATATATTAACATTACTTTTGCAGTTAAAGGTATTATTGTTTCTGCCTGTTTAAAAATCTCATTGGAGTCTGAATCAAGACTGAAGGTCAGTAGTTTGGGTAAACTTGATCAGTACTTTTCCAAGAATAATTCTTTCTAAATTACTATCATACAAAGATGATGGAATGCCACTCCCATGATTACCTTATATTGTAGAAGATTCTGTCTTAGAAGAATGGAGTCAGATTCTTCTGTTGGTCTTAAAGAAGCAAACATTGTGAATTGTCTATGGAGAGGACCACAGGGCAGGGAACTGTGAGCAGCCTCCAAGACATGAGGCTTCCATATGTCAAACAAACATATGTCAAACAATCTGAAGGAGCTCAGATGAAGATTTTTACCTAAGTGAACTTCCAGATGAGAATGTGGCCTAGCTGACACTTTGATTATAGCTTTTGAAATCATGAACACAGGACCACTTTAAGCTGTGTCTTGGCTCTTGGCTCACAGAAACTGTGAGAAAATAAATGGATGTTGTTTCATTCCACTAAGCTATTATTGCTAATTTGTTATGCATCAATAGAAAACTAATATATACAGCACTATAAAAAGAAAAAGTGAAGGGAGGAGAAGAAGGAAAGGAGAGAGGAAGAAAGGTAATTTGCTGAGGTAGGTGCTTTGATTATATGAATTCATTAAGTCCTGGAGCCTAGCAAATACATTAGAAAATAATATTACATATTTATACTTAACATTTATTACTAGGTAGATGTTTTTTCTTAGGTTGGTGGATCTAATGTGTCATGTCTTTTTGCTTAAAGCTTATTTGGTAGCACAACTTAGTGCTTTAAAATGTTGTATATGTATATAGAAAGGGCCATACATTTATATCTCTATATACATATCCTAGTGTGCATGTACACATCTGCATATGCACACAGATAATTTAGTCTGAAGTTATTTGATATTCAATTCCCTCATGAGTTACAATGAGAATTTTCTCCCTATGGTTTATTAATTATTTTACCAAAAAAAACACACCCTGAAAACGAAATACAAATTCAAAATAAAGACCAGTAGATAAAAAATATATAGTGAAATATGTGCAACTTCATGTTTCCCGCTGTTGCTTTTAATATAGTCATATTTCTGCCTTTTTTTTCCTGCCCCTTAGTTACATGGTATCAAAGGTAATGAAGTGATATACCTGGTACAGTCTTGTTTTAAACAAAAATATATTGAACTAACCTGGCAGGTAAAGAAAAAGCATGATTAACAGAAAATGCAGAATATGATGGTAAATTGTAAAATGTATTTAATTATTTGGAGAATATATATTTAATTATAGCATTCAATCTTGGAGTTCTTCATGATATGTCTTGGTGTCACTTGAGCCCACAATTATTTTAAGATTTTTTTTTTCTTAATAATAGGTAAGATAATTGTAGAATGTTAGAATTGGCAGATACATTAAACATTACCTGCTCTAATCTCATTTCATAGATGAAGTGTCAGATTAAGTCACTCAGCTGAAGTATTTCAGTGAGCAAATGGCTGAAAGGTGTCCTGTTTTATTTGTAGTTTATAATTCTTTCTGTTATTCTAAAGTTCATTGAACAGTGGCTCTCAAAATAAATATTTACAGTAGTACATATTTATTGAGTGCCTTTGAGTCCTTTTATATGTTACATATCACAGAACACTATTTTATGTAATCCTCATAACAACACTATGGAGACAGCCCTATTATTATACCCATTTTATAGATGAAGAAAATGAGGCTAATATATGTAACAGCCTAATGCCACATCACTAGTAAATGAGGCAGTAAACTTTCCAACTCAAGTTTCTCTGGTTCTGGAACATGGATTATTCACCACGTTTCTAGCAGTCAGCCCTCTGGTCTTCACTTAATTTTAGCTAAATCAGGCAATAAGACCCTCATTATCTTATGAATCTTATAACTTAAGGAAATAGAAAGAAATTTTATTTCCCAAAATATAGAGAACTTATGATCTAATCTAAGCTAAAGGAAGAGATTACAATTTAGGATTATTGATATTTTCAAGATCATATGGTTAGAGGCAGGGATGAGTCAAGATCTGTCATTACCAAGCTTGCTCTTCATAATTATAAAAATTTTTAATGTAAAGATGGACACTCATTGACTGATTAAGCAAGTAGTGGACAAAGTGGTAACATGCTATACAAAGGATATTTAAAAATAACATATGAATGGGACACACTAGTACACAAACTACTTTGATACGTCAATTTTTTCCCTTCTATCTTTCACTCTTATTATTTTTTTTTACCTTTCTTTGCTTTTCTCAGCTATCTCCTAGCTCCACCTCAGTGCCCTGCTATGTACCCACATGGAACCAGGACTCGGCAAACTTCGTCAAGGATCGAGAATATGGCTGTTTCTTTGCCTCGTGTTGCGTCATGAGTATGAATGAGTCATACAAAGCTAAACATACTCTAATCTTAACTTCTACCACCTTTTCACCTGGAGTTGTCTGACAGACCAGGTTGAGATGGCTGTGATTCAGAGGTGAGAAAGATCCACCAGCTTCGCAATGAACCTCAGCAATCAGCAGTGCAAAGGACTCTAGGTAGGACTCTATAAGGCATTCCAGGCTTATGACTACTTCAGGATTGTTAAAACGAACAAAACAAAAAACAAACAAAAAAAGAAATTGAAACATAAGGTTTATTCTGAGTAGTTATTCTATATGCATACAAAGGAGATCATTCTGATTCTTTAAAAAAAAAATTAGCAAAAGGCTTGAAGTAGACTAGTAGACTAGTTACAATGAGATTTACAAAGAGAAGAGAAGGGAGAAAGAATAGAAAATCAACTACTGGCTAATCTTAACATGATTTCTTGAACCTTGCCTTCCCCTTTTCCAAGATTAACTGATATCAAATCACTAGGTGATTTCTGGCCTACCTAATAATTTTGTTATTGACTGCTCTTTGAACAGAAAAGAAAAGTCAATTAGGAAATTCAGGTGGAAAACACAGACCAGTGAAATCACAGGAAGAATTAATTTTGAGTCAGGAAATTTTAAAGCCAATATTTGGTTTCATTGGTTAGAAAAAAAAAACTTAAAATCAAAGTAAAATGTTTGCTATTCATTTTCCTCTTTGATGAGATACTGCCCCAGGCAAGGTAAGGTTGTTACAAGTAGAGAAAGGTTTCTGAAAAGCTTAGAGAAAACATATAGGCCATTGTCCAGGGACAGAGGGTATCAGTGCCAAGTAAATGCAATAACAGTCTCACAGAGAGCAGTTCATGGGGAACTTAGGAGAAGCATAGTGAAAGTCCTATTCAGAAAGTGCTTGAGTAGAAGTCAGGACATCCAAGCAGGATACTCTGAATAAATGATTCAAAGCAGAAACCAAGTAAGAAGAACTGGGTTATTATGCAAGAATTGTTTAACAATAAGAAAGCAGTAGCTGGTTTTCAAAATAGGTTTCTGGTTTAGTAGGGAGCTCTGGTGGCATAGTGCCAAAGGCATTTGACTGCTAACCACAAGTCTGGTGGTTCAAACCCACCAACCACTCCTCGGAAGGAAGATTGGGCAATCTACTTTTGTAGAGATACCACCTTGGAAATCCAAGGAGGAATCACTGTGAGTTGAATCGATTCGACACAGTGAGTATTTAGTTTGAGTCCAGAGAAATGCGAAGAGCAGCAGGATTGACATTACCCAACCACTGAAGTCTTGGATTCTTTAAAAATCTCTCTAAGTACTTGATTCTAGAATTGGTAGCAGGACGAAGCATATAGAATGAGCTTCATTATCGTTTGGTTTGGGCATCTGTGACATGTAGGGCAGAGAAGCACTGGAGTTTCCCTTCATGCTTCTGTTGGGTTATTTACTTTGCCTTGTCAGGTGATTTCTGTTATCTCTGCAATTTCCGTTATTTAACTTTATTGAAAGAATTTCTCAAACCATACATCGGTGCTGAAGGTCAAGTTTGGAGATATTATATATATAT
>NW_006921610.1:2462450-2467661 GCF_000298275.1 Orycteropus afer afer | reverse complement strand
TTGGGCAATCCTACTTCCGTAGTGATACTGCCTCAGAAACCCAAGGAGGGGTCGCTATGAGTCGGGGCCGACTCGACGGCATATAACAACAACAACAACAATCCCCAAATTACCACTATCCTAATTTGTATCATAGATTATTAAATTATGGATGAATATTTTTGTGAGATAGCTAGATAAAATAATACACTGTATATTTTTTTAAGTCTAGTTTTCTTTCTATCAACATTATGCTTTGAAATTCACCTGTATCATTTATTCTTATTATTGTGTAACGTTTTACTTGGTGAAAATGCTAGAATTCCTTTATTTTGATGAACATTTTTTTAGTGTTTTTACTTTGGGATATGATTAATAGTGTTCTTTGGAAAACATATTGTATATATTTCTGTTGGGTGAAGTGGAATTGATGGGCCATAGATAATGCTAAGTTCAATTTTAATTGTTGTTGTTCTTGTTGTTATGTGCCATTGAGTCGGACCCGACTCATAGCGAACCCTCCTTGGGTTTCCAAGGCAGTATCACTATGGAAGTAGATTGCCCAACCTTCCTTCAGTTGTTGTTGTTGTTGTTATTTGCCGTCGAGTCGAAGGGTTTGCAATACATCACAGAATGGAGGACTATGGCTAGCAGGGCCACATTAAGCAATTTGTTGCATTGCAATGACCTTAAACTTAAATTTATAAACTTAAGTATCAAGAGTAAAACAACATATTTGGCACAGAGCCATTGTAATACCAGCCTAGAGCAATTGGTTTCTTTAGACCATGGGGAAGTCAAATTACCCAGAGTGAAACTGATTCATCACTTTGTAAGTCACATCTCTTCTCCATACTGAAAATTCATAAGGGAAAATGAAGTCCACGAAGAAGACTGAATGGCAGCGATCTTGACTGTAGACCTGTCAAGTAATGGAAATAAACAGCTTAAGATTTTGAAGGCACAAAGCCAGTAATGATAATTGCTTAAACCATGGAAGATAAATGAAGGGAAAAAAAAAAACTGAGTTGAATGTGATTTCATTTCAGAGCATGAGAAGTAGTTTTGCCAGTGGGATAGAAGTTCAGGAAATGTTGATCAGAGAGCAAGATGAATGCTATATAATCTGTAACAATGTTAGCAACATGATATGGGGTTAAGCTGTTCACAAATGCTAAGATCAGTCAAATGTGTGAAACACATTGGCATCACTCCTGGGATTATTAGGGGTCACTTGCAATTTATAAAGGAGTTGCACAGGGAATCATGAAAAAGACATAAGTGCTATGAGCACTTACATAATTTAGTTTTCATGGCTAATATGACAATTAAATTGGACAATGAGCATAACAACTTTGATTTTGTTATCTGGTTATAAAGTGTAGTTGGTCTCTAACCTTAATCTTACAATGATTCTGGTGTCTTCTGGGCATACTGGTATGTATTGCATGGGGATCAGGGAAACTACAGCTTCCCTGAAGTTTTAGCTCATACTATGGGAAAATCTGGGTGGTGCAAACTGTTAAGGGCTTGATTATCTGGCAAAAATTTGGTGATTCAACCCACCCAGAGGCCCCTCAGATGGCAAACCTGTCAATCTGCTTCAAAACGCTCAGAGCCTTGAAAACCCTATGGAGCCATTCTACTCTGGAGTTGCCATAACTTGGAATCAACTCGATGACAAAACAACGTGGGAGAATCTAAAATATCAACTATTAGATTATGGTTTTGTGGTATTCTTTCCAATCTAGAGATTAAGATCTATCCTGAATGGTGGTGATGGACCCCAAATTTATTGGAAGATCTAACTAGACATCAGAAGGGCTTTGTGTAGAAATCTTCTGGCTTAAAAATCAAGCAGGCATGAAAAATATTTTTCCTTCTAAGGTACTATTCCAAATTTTCATTTGTTAATGTAGGATTAACATTGTTATTAACATTGTTGTTGTTGTTGTTGTTATGTGCTGTCGAGTCGGATCCGACTCATAGCGACCCCTCCTTGGGTTTCCGAGACAGTATCACTACAGAAGTAGATTGCCCCATGTTCCTTTTGAGGAGTGGCTGGTGGGTTTGAACCACTAGCACTCTGGTTAGCAGTCCAGTGCCTTAGGCACTACGCTACTAGAGCTATTAACATTGTTAATGTAGGCTTAATATGGTTTTCTATTTAGAGTTAAGATGGTTATGAAACCTATTGTTAGGCCATCTATAGAAGTGTGGTCAATCAGACAGAGTAATTCATATCTCTTTCAGAGGAATATTTTGAGGAAGGAAAATTATGTTCTGATTGTGATGTTATTTTGAGTAATCTTTTCACTTTTAATTTATAAATAAATATATATTAAAATTGATCTCTAAACACAGTATGGGAGCTCTGATAGCAGAATGCCTAAAGAATTTGACTGCTAACAAGAAGGTTGGTGGTTCAAACCCACCAGCCACTCCTCAGAAGGAAGGTTGGGCAATCTACTTCCGTAGTGATCCCGCTTTGGAAAACCAAGGAGGGGTTGCTATGGGTTGGATCTGACTGGACAGCAGTAAGAGAGAGAGAAACATAGTACTGAGTATTAAGTATAGCTTGAAAAAGGGTGTAGAATGGCACAAAGATGATTGAATATAACTTATAAAAAGGGGTAGAATGACACAAAGGTTTCCATATGCATTCTAATAACGGTGTTGTGTAATCAATTATCTTGAATATGATAAATTGTGTTTGGAATGATTCTTTGTGATTTCAGTAAAGGGAGAAAAAACACCCTCTCCATCACCCAGGGAAATTCCTGTGAGTTTTAGTTTAGCTCAGACACTCAAATTTAACTTTCGTTTTTTTCTCTTCTAGTCAGAGAAAATAAAGTATTATAGCTACACAAAGCACAATTTGGTAGGTAAAATCCACCATTTATGTGGATTATAACGGTTTTCTGCAAAATAAGGCTTCTTTCCTGCACTTGAGTCCTTGGTAAGTTACTTCATTCTATAAAAAAATGCCAAAGCTATAGGGCAATTTCTAAAACAGCCAACTTGAATAGACACTTTCTAACATTACACACAATAAAATATTTAACAAGAAAAAGAAAAAAAAAACCTTGAAGATTTTTCAAAAAATTCTATTTGACAAGAAAACTATAAGCTACGGTATCTTGTTTCCAGCTCTTTGGAGAACTGAGTGAATAATCAATAGTTTCTCCTGGAAACTCACTTTTAGCTGAGGGACTCCAGAACTACCACTTAAACACCAGGTAAGACACCCTGAAGAACATGGTATGGGGAGTTCATTTTTGTTAGAAAAATCTACACTTCAGTTGACATTGATACAGAAAGATAGGAAACAGAAGAGACCATAATTTAGAAAAGATAATACAGAGAAAAGGGACATGAATGTCTGTGAACATAGGGGAAAAGGAGTTTGCTGGATCTGGTAAAGGAAATAAAATCTTTCAATAAAAATAACTTCCTAAATTAAATTTATTATATAGACGGTTGTGACGATTGCTTTAAAAGAAACAACTATTGGCATGGAGTTCTTCTATTACTAGAAGGATTCACAGTAACAATGTCCAACAAAATAGTAATATCAGTGAAGCAACAGTTCTCTAGTTATCCCAGGATAGATACATGCTTGACTCTTTATGAAAAAATTATTTTGGTTATCTTTTCTCTGAAATACTGGATATTTATGCTCATGTGTAAAATTATTATTATTTTTTTAAAATTTTTATTGTGATTTAGGTGAAAGTTCACAGAGCAAATTCACTTTCCATATAGCAGCTCACATACGCTTTGAATCATGACATTGACTACAACTTACCATGACGCAACAGCTCCCTTCCCACTTTCTCCCTATAGTTACCTCTTTCCTGTGTTCTTCCTTCCCATGCACTCCTGCAGCCTGAGCTATCTCTGTGTGGGTACACAGCCTTTCTATTCTCCCATGATTGTTCTCTCCAAGGAGTGTAGCTACTTAATGTAAATGTTCAGCTCATATCCCTGTCTTTTGTTTGGCTGGACACCACAAGATTTAGTTCAATTCCAGACCTGAAGGGTAACTAGGGCCTTAGTCTCAGGGGTTCCATCAGGCTCTATCAGACCAGCACACCTGGTCCTTTTTTTTTTTTTAAATGATTTTGAGTTTATTTCCACATTGTTCTCATACTCTATCCAGGATCTCATCTCCTGCAGAGATCCTCCTCTGAGTGCTTGACAGTGGTAGTCAGGCACCATTTAGTTCTTCTGGTTTCATAGTCATATAGGCTGAGGATCACATGGTGTACCAGTCACTTGGACTAATTATTTCCATGTGTCTTTGGTTTTCTTCATTCTTCTTTGCGCTAGATGAGGAGAGACACATCATTGCATCTAGATAGTGACTTGCAAGCTTTTAAGATCCCAGTCACTAATTGCCAAAGTAGGACATAGAACAATGTTTTTGTGTAGTATGTTATGCCAGTTGAGCTTGATGTCCCCTGAAACTATGGTTCTGAGCCCACAGGTCCAACTACTTGCTCCCCCTGGGTATCTAGCTGTGGCCAAGAAGTGACTACAACCTTGCCCCTTGTCAGCTCTACCATATACCTGGGAATTCTTACAAAATATACAAATACACTTGTAGAAACATTGTTTGCCAACCATGTACAAGGACTTGGGCACACTCCCCTCTGCATAGACATACCTAATATTTCAGCCTGTCCACCCATCTATCCACCCATATATCCATGTTTGTCTTCACCGACAATGCAGTACTGTATGTGCAAAAGGGGTCATCTTTGTTGTCTGTAACTCCCATACACCCTCTATGTCTTCCATTTCCTCCATGCCACTGTGTTGATCATTCACATTTGGTACATTGCCTTTCTTTTCCCCAAATCAATATTTGTTTCCCTCCCCTCCCCTCCAACCCCTGGTAATCAACAAAGAAAATTTCCTTCCATATATAAACATTTCCTTGACTTCTTACAGTAATGGACTAATGCAATATTTGTTCTTCTGTAACTGACTTATTTCACTTAGCATAATGTTTCAAGTGCTGAGGAGCAAAGATATCTCCTTGAGGACCAAGGTGAGCCTGACAAAAGCCACGATATTTCCAATCGCCTCGTATGCATGTGACAGCTGGACAACGAATAAGGAAGACCAAAGAAGAGTTGATACTTTTGAGTTGTGGTGCTGGCGAAGAATGCTGAAAGTACCATGGACTGCTAAAAGAATTAACAGATCTGTCCTGGAGGAAGTGCA
>NW_006921610.1:2460875-2462270 GCF_000298275.1 Orycteropus afer afer | reverse complement strand
GTTATGCAGTGTTTTGCCAATTCTACATTATTCTTTAGGGTTGTATAGTATTCCATTGTGTGTATGTACCATAGTTTGGTTATCCATTCTTCTGTTGATGAGCACTTAGGTTATTTCCATCTTTTGGTTATTATAAATAGTGCTTCATGGGTATGCATATATCTGTTCTTGTCCTGGTTTTCACTTTAGGATATATACTTAGTAATGGAATGGCTTGATCAAATGGTATTTCTAATTCTAACTTTTTAAGGAATCACCATATTGCTTTCCACAGTGGTTGTATCATTTGACAGTCCCATCAGAAGTGTATGACAGGCCCAATCTTTCCACATTCTTGCCAGCATTTGTTATTTTCTGTCTTGTTGAACTTTGCTACTAGTGTTGGGGCAAGATGGTATCTCATTGTTGTTTTGATTTGCATCTCTCTAATGGCTAATGATTGTGAGTATTTATTCATGTTTGTTGGCTGCCTAAATAACCTCTTTGGTGAAGTGTCTATATCTTCTGACTATTTTTTAATTGGACTATTTGTCTTTTTTGCTGTTGAGGTGTTGGAGTTTTCTATAATTCTAGAGATAAGTCCCTTGGCAGATACGTTATTGCCGAATATTTTTTCCCAATCCGTAGGTTCTCTTTTGAATCTTTTGGAGAAGTCTTTGGAAGCACATAAAAATTAATTTTTAGAAGGTCCCATTCTTCTAGTTTACCTTCTGCTTTTGGCCAACTGGCTTATGCTTGGTAGTCTATTTATGTCATATATTTGGGCCTCTAAATTTGCCCTTATTTTTTCCTTGAGGAACTTTATAGTTTTAGGTTTCACATTTAGGTGTTTGATCCATCTAGAGTTAGTTTTTGTATATGGTGTTGCAGTGTAGTAAATTACTTTGTGTGGCTTTTCTACCCATAAGTCTTTGTAAACTCCAAGGTGGGATTTGCTGTGAGCAACTGAGGAGCTCCTGATTGCTGAAGGTGTCCACCTGGAGTATTTCTGTTGGGAGTGGCACAAAACAATGTTCTGGGAGGTGCCCACTCTCTCAGGTGCTTAGAGTTCTGATACTATAATTTGCTAGTTTGACCACCCTGCCGGGCTCAAAAGGAGGCCTCCTAGAAGCTGAACACTCTCTCTGACTGCTGGTTGAGGAAGAAATGCTGCTGAAAGAGACACGCCCCTGAAAGAGACAGACGTTGCTGGGAAAGAGATGCAAGAGACATACTTCGCTGAGTGAGACACCAAGGGACCAGCACTGCTGGGAAAGAGACTGTGAGAGACTGCTGGCTGAGGGACGGTGGACTGGGAGAGAGACTGAGCATTCTTCCTGACCTTGAATTGTAGCCTGGTGCTTCCCTAATAAACCCTGTAATCTGTGAGTTCTGTGTGGCCACTGCAGCGAATTA
>NW_006921610.1:2458200-2460305 GCF_000298275.1 Orycteropus afer afer | reverse complement strand
TGCTGATAGTATCTGCATTGGGATTGCTTTGAATGTGTAGATTGCTTTGGGTAGAACTGACATTTTCACAATGTTCAATCTTCCTATCCATGAGCATGGTATGTTCTTCCATTTATGTAGATCTCTTATGCTTTCTTGAAGTAGTGTTTTGTAGTTTTCTTTGTACAGGTCTTTTATGTCCCTGGAAAGATTTATTCCCAAGTATTTTATTTTTTTTTTAGTAGCTATGTAAATGGTATTGATTCTTCTCTGAAAGTTTGGTGGGAATCTCCAGTGAAACCATCTGGACCAGGACTTTTTGTTGGTAATTTTTTTGTGACCTGTTCAATTTCTTCTTTTGTTATGGGTCTGTTCAACTTTTCCACCTCAGTCTGTGTTAGTTTAAGTAAGTAGTGTGTGTTTAGAAATCTGTCCATTTCTTCCAGATTTTCAAATTTGTTGGAGTACACTTCTTCATAGTTTCCTGATATTATCCTTTTTACTTCAGTTGGTCCTTTTGTAATGTCACCCATTTCGTTTCTTATTCATGTTATTTGTGTTCTCTCCTTCTTTTCCTTTTTTCAATTTGCCAGTGGTTTGTCAATTTTATTAATCTTTTCAAAAAACCAACTTTTAGTCTTGTTGGTACTTTCTATTGTCTTTCTATTTTCTGCTTCATCAATTTCTGCTCAAATCTTTATTTCCTTTCTTCTGGTAACTGTAGGCTTTTCTTGCTGTTATTTTTCTAATTGTTGGATATGTTGGTTTAAAGTATTGATTTTAGCTCTTTCTTCTTTTTTGATGTGTTCATTTATTGCTGTAAATTGACCTCTGATCACTGCTTTTGCTGTGCCCCCAAATTTTTGGTATGTTATGTTTTCCTTCTGATTTGAGTCAAGGAATTTTTTAATTTCATTTTTTTAAATTTCTTCTATTACCCAGTCATTCTTAAGGAAGGTTTTGTTCAGTTTTCATATATATGTTCTTTTTCCATTGATCTTCCTATTGTTGATTTCTAATTTGATAGCATTGTGATCTGAGAAGATGCTTTGTGGTATTTCAATGTTTTTAAATTGATTAAGGCTTGATTTATGACCTAACATATGGTCTATCATGGAGAATGTTCCATGTTCACTGGCAAAGAATATATATTGTGCTGCTGTTGGATGAAATGTTTTGTAAATGTCTGTAAGGTCAAGTTGGTGGATTATATTGTTTAATTCTTCTGCATCTTTGTTGAGTTTCTTTCCAGTTGTTCTGTTTTTCATTGAAAGTCGTGTATTAAAGTCTCCTATTATGACTGTGGAGTCATCTATTTGCCTTTTGAATTCTGTTAAAGTCTGATTTATGTATTTTGGGGCTCTTTCATTGGGTCCATAGATATTTATTTTAGTTACATCTTCTTGTTCAACTGATCCTTTAATCGTTATATAATGTCCTTCCTTGTCTCTTATGGCAGTTTTTGTTTTAAAGTCAACTTGATCAGAAATTAATATCACCACTCCTGCTCTTTTATTGTTGCCATTTGCTTGATATATCTTTTCCAACCTTTGATTTTCAGTCTATTTTTGTCTTTGTCTCTAAGGTATGTCTCTTGTAGACAGCGTAGTGATGGGTTATGTTTTCTTATCCAATCTGCAACTCTCTGTCTCTTGAGTGGTGCATTTAATCCATTGACATTCAGTTTAATTATTGACAAGTATGAACTGGTTGCTGTCACTTTGTCATGTGTTTTTTATGGTGTTCCTGGTTTCTTTCTTCCATATAGTTTTTGAGGTGAGCTTATTATGTTTATTAACTGTGTTATCATTTCCTTTGTTGCTATTGTTTTAGCATTTGCTAAATATTTGTGCTTTATCCTCTTTTTTTACTGTGATGTGAAGATTTATCATTTCTCTTTGAGGTTACCCTGTGATTTATAATTTTTTCCCCTAGTTTAGAACAGGCTATTCTACCTTCCAACTCTCTTGACTTCCTCACCATTTAGAAGTTCTGTAACTACACTATTTTTTCCCTCTTTTTGGTTTGTAGTTGTCCTCATTTGCCAATTGATGTCTCTGGTTCCCTGTTTACAATCTTGTAAACTTGTTTTACTTTGGACACTTCCATAACTGGGTTGGTTTCTG
>NW_006921610.1:2455968-2457765 GCF_000298275.1 Orycteropus afer afer | reverse complement strand
TCTTTGTCTTTGGTTTTGATGAGTTTGATGATGATGCGTCTTGGTGATTTTCTTTTGGGGTCTATCCTGTTTGGGGTTCATTGGACTTCCTGAATGGATATATTCATCTTTCATGACATCAGGGAAGTTCTCTTCCTACAAATCTTGCATATTTTTTTTTTCAGTGGTTTCCTTTGTCTCTGCCTGTTCTGGAATTCCTATTACACATAGGTTATTCCTTTTGATGGTATCCCACATGAACCTTAGGCTTTCTTCATTTTATTTTGATTTTCTTTCTAATTTATTCCTTTCCAAAGATGTATTCAGGTATTTATCTTCAATCTCTCTAATTCTGTCTTCCATTGATTCAATTCTATTCTTTTGCCTGGTCAATGTGTTATCTATTTCTGAAAATTTAGTATTAATCTTCTAGATTTCTATCTGTAGATTTTGTATCATTTCTAATTTTTAATTTATTTTGTAATTTTTTTCTTGTATATTCTTCCAAAATTGTTCCATGGTTTTTTCTGTGCTTTCCTTAATTTTGTCAGTGTTTTCCTTGATCTGTCTCTCATTCCTTTGGCATTACCTAAACATAATTTTTTTGAATTCCTTATTAGGTAGTTCCAATGCTGCTGCTTCTTCAGGGATGTGTTCTTGGTCTATATCCTGCTCCCTTGTTTCTACCATTTTATCTTGCTTCTTTGTATGGACTGATGATCTGTTGTCTCTGAGACATTGTGACGTTGTTGTGTTTAGATTTCTGCTGTTTGTGAAGAGCAGTGAAGGGTGATTCAGGCTCCTCTTGGTGGTCATTTATTGCTGGCTAGTTGGAGAAAAAGGAATTGGTGGCTCTCACTCAGTAAGTTAAGCTGCAGGAGGTGTGGATGTGGTTGCATCATATGGGCATAGTTGCTCTCTCCCACTGTGTAGTAGTTCAGTTTGTGTGTCAACTTGGCTATGCCTAGTTGAGTAGCTGGGCAGCTGATTGTAGTATTCCCCATGATGAGACTGGTAATCAACTCCATGGTGGAATGTACTGTAAGCAGCTGAGTAGCTGCCTTAGGGATGTGGTCTGCTTCCTGTATATAAGTAGAAACCTTGGGGAATGGTCTGTAGCCTATGGCACACTTGGACCCTACATGAGCCATGTTGTTGTTCAGCAGCCTGCTATGCTCTGCTGACCTTGGGACTTAAAATGGACTTAAATTAATGGTCTGTCATGTGGTTTGGTAACATCAGGACTGTGCCTTTTTATTTGTTGACCTTGGGCTTGTTAGCCTCAGCAGCTAGTAGTTGCCTGAGTGAAGAGATGCCTCTAGCTTCAGTGGGCCAGGAGCAAGAGGCAAAGGTGAAGCCCAAGATCGAGGGGCTTTCACACAGCCCCTAGAGCCTGACACTTTGAACTTGGACTTAAAGCTTCCAACTGTAAGAGAATAAACTCCTATTTGTTAAGGCCATCCCATTTGTGGTACATTCCTAACAGAGCAGCTAGTACTAGGTAACCAGAACACACTGAGTTAGACAAAAACAATGATTGAAAGACCATCAAAAAAGTAAAAACAAGGGGACAAAAAACACACTGAATAAACACAGTTGCAATCACAAAAAAAAAAAAAATAGGAAAGAAAACAAACAAACAACAACAACAACAAACCCACAATATTTAGGGAGGGAGCAATAAGAAAAAAGAGGTAGAATAGGTGAATAATGAAGAAAAAAATGGGAAAAATGCAAAAAAGAAAAACAAGGAATAGGGTTAACCACAAAAAAGAAAAATAATGGGGACCAGGAACATGGAAGAGAGAAAAAGCTGAA
>NW_006921610.1:2448111-2455806 GCF_000298275.1 Orycteropus afer afer | reverse complement strand
CTCAGAAGGGTGGGTTATGGCACCCAGCCTCAGTCAGAGCACACAGATTGGGAAGGAATTCCTGCCTGCCCAGAAGATGAGTGAGAGTTAGGGTGTGGGGTATAAGAGTAATAAGAGGATATCTCACCTTTCCAGTCCTTTGTGTCCAGAAAGTATTTACAGTTCTGTAAGTGGAGCCTATTCTTAGGACCCTGGAATCTGAGAGAATGCTGTCACTGTAAATATGCAAAATGGTCAAACTGCTTGTAAACATTCAAAATGGCTGCACTCTCTGGACAGGCAAAAGTCCACAGCTCAACCCTTCTCCCTCTTCACTGCTTCCCCTTTTATTCACCACCCACTAGTGCAGTCCTCTGTGCAGCAGGGCCAATTTTTAGATTAATTCTTAGGTCTTAACAGCACTTGGGAATATCCAAGATGTCCATGCCATCAGGATTGCTGACAGACTGCAGCTCCGTATGTCTCCTTTTTCATTGTTCTCATGCAGGTTCTTCTACTAGTTGTTTAGTCCACTTCTGTATCCTTCTTTTCAAAGCTCAGGGCTCCAGGATTATCTTCTGTATCTGTATTAATTGGTTCCCCTTTTCTCTGTTGAAGAGGGTCTGTTTAATGTGCTTATTCTGCCATCTTCATGTGTAAAATTCTTATTCGTTTTGTTGTTGTTGTTATGTGCCCTCGAGTCAGACCCAACTCATAGCGACCCCTCCTTGGGTTTCTGAGACAGTATCTCTATGGAAGTAGATTGTCCCATCTTCCTTCCGAGGAGTGGCTGGTGGGTTTGAACTGCCAGCCTTCTGATTAGCAGTCAAATGCCTTAGGTTTTACATAGCCTAATTCCAAATGTGTTACAAAGTAGAAAGAACTCCATTGAGTTTTCTTGGCTGGAATCTTTAATAAATCCAACAAATGTTCATTACATTACTAAATATATAGAAAAAGAACTTCTCTAGACTGGCACCTAAATTTTAAAATAATTATCTTCTGACAGTATCATTTGTTCAGTCAATGAATAGTAATTAAGTATCTAGAATTTTTGGGCAAACTGTTAATTCTAGTGTGTTCCCTGGCTGTATCTTGGATTCATTTGCAGCTCCTCCATTTTTTTCTTTATGCTACTTTTATTGCTAAATACTGTTCATTTTTATTTTGTCTTTATGTTCTGTTTACAAGTTTGTAGAAAATAAGAATCTCCAAAAAGAAAATAATACCTGCCTAACACTTCTTTTTAAAAATCAGTATTGGAAACTAAAGTTTCCTTACTATTATTGTGTGTCTGTGTGTGTTAGCCTATTTTATAATATCCAAAGAGTTGAATATATTGGATTTGAATTGTCTATAGTAGGTTGCTATGTTTGAGCCTATTGTTGCCGCCACTGTGTCAGTCCATCTCGTTGAGGGTCTACCTTTTTAACTCTGACCCTCTACTTTACCAAGCATTATGTCCTCGACATAGAACCAAACAATTGTGAAGATGGTACAGGACAGGCCAGTGTTTCATTGTGTTGTATAAAATGTAGCTATGAGTTGGAGGTGACTTGATGACACCTAACAACAACAACAGTAGGATCACCAGTGTCATACTTAGAAGGGAGATTCTGGATGATTACTTGATAAAAGAGGGGAAATTGATGTATAGGAAAAAAAATGCAGAGGTATTCCTTCATTGATTAATTCAATCATTCTACAACAATATATTGATGTCTTACTGTTTGCAAGAGACTGGAAGGATGTAAGACCTGGCTTTTGTCCTCAGCGATCCCAATGCAACCTTCCTTCTCCTTTTATTTCTTTTCCCCACATTCTTCTCCCTCTTTTTAACATAACAGAATATTCAATAGTTTGGGTTACATTTATTTCTATTTTCATATGTGTTGACTAAACATGAATAATAAAGGTCCTTTGGGGTTGACACATCTCTTTATAAGTAGAAAATATTTAGAAATGTTGTTCCCCAAACTGACTCCAGAAAGAATCTTCGCAACTTCTTTTTAGTTATCAATTAAATGATAGGGACTCCAGTTCTTGCAAGGTGAGGGGAACATATTTGATAAACCTTTATTACCTGTGGGAACCCCAAGAATATCTGGGAGACTTCCTATCTATTTGCAAAAATATTTCTGATTTCATTGTGTGCTTTCCATGTGTAGAAAGTTCAAGGGAATTCAGAGCTGATATAAGAAAAGGATAGTTTTTCACAACAAGCTATTTACTGGGGCTGAAGCATTGACAGATACATGGAGGGTGGGCAATGGCAATTCTCCACAGCATGAGAACTGCACAGGGAGCCAGCAGAAGGTGAGGAGGACATGAAAAACCCCAGGGGAGAAGTGAATGGCGGTGGTGGTCGTGGTCAATGTACAACTCAGGTGAAGTGTTTCCTGGGGTATATAAAACAGGGAGGCTCTAAGTGGCTAAAAGTCTACTTTGTTAGGGTATTTAAAAAACAATTGGATATATAGAAATTTAAATTGGCACAGTGTGCTTCTTGGGCTTGCTATGAAGAAGTAAACAACTTGGGATGAGTTACACAGAGGCTATTTTTGACTCATTTATACAACACTGTTTTGATTCTCTAGTGTGGCTATAACAGACATACCACAAATAGATGGCTTGAACAAATGGATTTATTTTCTTACAGTTCAGGAGGCTTGTTCTAGTTACCTAGTGCTCTGACAGGAATATACCACAAATGGATGGACTTAACAAACAGGAATTTTTTCTCTTACAGTTTGGAGGCTTTAAATCCAAGTTCAAAATGCCAGGCTCTAGGGGCTGGGTGAAAGCCTTTGAATCTTGGAGTGCAGCTCTGCCTCCTGCTCCCAGCCCACTGGAGCTAGAGGCTTTTCTTCACTCAGACAGCTGCTAGCTGCTGAGACTGACAAGCCCAAGGTTGACAAGTAAAAAGGCACAGTCCCGATGTTATCAATCCACACAGCAGGCCATTAATTTAAGTTCATTGTAAGTTCCAAGGTCAGCAGATCATGACAGGCTGCTGAACAATGACATGGCTACATGCAAGGTCCAAGCATGCCATAAGCTAGAGACTAGCCCCACGGCTTCTCCTTACATACAGGAAACAGACCACATTCCCAAATCAGCTACTCAGCTGCTTGTGGTAGATCCTACCATGGAGTTGACTGCCAGTCTCATCATGGGGAATAATTACCACCAGATGCCCAGCCACTAAACCAGGCCCAACCAAGTTGACATACAAATTTAACTACCACAAAGCTAGAAGTCTGAGCCCAAAGTGACAGCTCTAGGGTCTGGGTGAAGGCCCCTTGACCTTGTGTTTCAGCTCTGCCTCTTGATCCTGGACCACTGAAGCTGGAGACTTCTCTTAACTCAGGCAATTGATGTCTGCTGAGGTGACAAAAACCTTGGTCAGCAAGTAAAATGGCACAGTCCCAAGATTATCAAGCAGCATGGCAGACCACTAGTTAAACAGTCTCAAGACCAGCAGACAACAGGGCAGACCACTGATAACCCAGCCAAATGCAGGATCCAGATGTACTAAAAAGCTCAGAGACCTTTCTCAAAGCTTCTTCTTATATACTGGAAGCAGACCACATCCCTAAGGCAGCTACATAGCTGTTCCAGTAGATTCCACCATGGAGTTGATTACCAGTCTTATCATGGGAAATAACTACCTCCAGGTGCCCAGCTACTCAAAACCAAGCCCAGCCAAACTGACACATAACCTTAAGCTATACAAACACCACTCAATTAAAAATCAGCCCCCCCCCCTTTTTTTTCCAGCCAAGAGGATGTTTGTACCTCTTGAGCTATTAATTGCATTCAATTTTCATTTGACTTGATTAATGATCTACATTGATGACTGTCTCAGGAGGAAATACAGAATTGCAACTAGCAATTTCTAAGGGATTTTATTTGTCCATGTAAATAATTATCCTATTATATATCTTACTGAATTTTGAACCCTGTGAACACTTGAGCAAAGCATTTTAAAAACAGTTAATTCTAATTGATCATAAATTATTAATGAGTAAAACTATGGTTATAACAGCAATCAATGACTCCAGTTGAAGTTTTTAGCTAAAAGAAATATACTTCTCTCATTTAAAATATATCAAAGACTCTTTTTATTTTAACTTTTTGTTGTGATTTGAGTGAAAGTATACAGAGCAAATTGGTTTTCCTTTCAACAATTCATATACATTTTGATTTGTGACTTTGGTTGCAATCCTCAGAATTTTACAGCACTCTTCTCACTTCCTCCCTGTGTTTACTGTTTCCATTTGTCCTTCTTTCCTGTCCCTTGCTGCCTCCTAAGCTTTATCCCTGGGAAAATGATGTCTTTTTGATATTATATGTTTGCTTATTTGGAGGAGTATGTACCTTCCTAGTGTTATCGTTCACCTTATAGGCCTATCTGTTGTTTGCCTGAAAGCTGAGCCAACCTTCAGGCTTGAAAGGTATGTAACAGCATAGTCTCAGGGCTTCCATCAGTCTCTATCAGACCTGTAGGCCTGCTCTTTTTTATTATTTGAGTTTTGTTCAAGGAGCTCTGATGGCCTAATGGTTAAAACATTTGGCTGCTAACCAGAAAGTTGGCAGTTTGAACCCACCAGTTGCTCTGTGGGAGAAAAAGTTGAGGCAATCTACTTCCATGTGAATTTACAGTCTTGGAAACCCTATGAAGGCATTATACTCTGTCCTAAATTCACTATAAGTTGAAATTGACTTGATGGCCGATTTTTTTTTTTTTTTTTTTTGGGGGGGGGGGGATTTTGAGTTTTGTTCCACATTTTTTTCTCATTCCAGTTCTATCCAAGACCTTCTATTGCAATCCTTCTCAGAGAGGCTGACATTTTTAACAGGGCACCGTCTAGTTCTTCTGGTCTCGGAGTCAATGGAGGCAGGGTTTTGTGTGGACCATTAGCCCTTTGGATGAATCGTTCCTATGAGTATTTGATTACCTTCACTCTTCTTTGCATCAGAAAGAAAGGGAGCAAAAGTTGAACCTTACATAGCTAATTGCAAGCTTTTAAGACCCCAATCACAACTCACCAAAGCAGAATGTAGAACATTGTCTTTGTGGACTATGTCATGCCAATTGACCTTAATGACCCCTGGCCCAGTGATTCATTCCCTCAAAGTGTTTGGTATGGCAAAGAAGTTTTCATGACTTTGCCCCTGTAGGCTCTATATATTCCTGGATGTTTTTTGCAGAACATATAAATATATATGCAGAAACATCCTCTGTCAAACCTATTTATATATGTTGGTATAGTCCTATTCACCTTCCACTACTGTTTAGCTTGTATGTCTATCTATGTATCCACTCCTAGATTATTGTTATATCTGTCATTGCAGGATTTTTTATGTAATAGTAATTACTTTTGTTGCCTTTAGTCATTATGCTCCTTCATGTGTCTTCCTTTGCCTTGATTATTTTGTGCTGCCCCCCTTTAACATTGACTTTCCCTTCACCTAAGTTAGTATGTCTTCCCTCTAATTAGTGATTTACTGTTTTTTTCTCTCCCACCCCTGTTAAACTTTGAAAATGTTTCTGTGAGTAAAAATTTTCTTGATGTTTTATAGTAGGTGTCTCATACATTATTTGCCATTTTGTGATTGACTTATTTCACTCACAATGTCCTACATGTTCACCCATGTTATGAAGTGATTTACAGAGTCATTATTTTTTAATATTACATACTACGTCATTGTGTATATGTACCATATTGATTTTTCCATTCATTTGTTGTGGGCACTTAGGTTGTTTCCATCTTTTTGCTATTGTGAATGATACTCTGATGAATATGAGTGTGCATCTATCTGTTTGTGTTACAGCTCTTATTTATCTAGAATATATATCTAGTGGGAGCTCTGTTGGCAAAATGCCTAAAGCATTTGACTGCTAACCAGAAGACTGGTGATTCAAACCCACCAACCTTTCCTCAGAAGGAAGATTGGGCAATCTACTTCCATAATGATACCACCTTGCAAACCCAAGGAGGGGTCGAAACGAGTAGGATCTGAATTGACAGCAGTGAGTTATATATATATATATGTGTGTAGTGAGATTGCTGAATCTTAGGTATTTTTATTTCCAAATTTTAAAGGAAGCACCGTACCGTTTCCATGGTAGTTGTACCATTTTACAACACTACCAGCAGTGTATGAGTATGAGTGTTCCAGTCTTTCCACACCATTGTCAACATTTGTTGTTTTCTGTTTTTTAAGTCTTTGTTGTTGGTCCTGGAGTGAGATGATATCTCACTATTGTTTTAATCTGCATCTCTCTAATGGCTAATGATCATAAACATTTCTTTATGTATTTGTTGACCACCTGAATGTTTCCTTTGAAGTATCTGTTTATGTCCTCTGCCCATTTTTTTCAATTGCATTGCTTGTCTTTTTGTTGTTGAGGTGTTTTTTTCCGATTGCCTACTGCCTCTCTGACAAGAACATATGCCACAAATGGGATGTGAACAAACAGGAGTTTATTCTCTTAAAATTTGGGAGGCTAGAAGTCCGAGTTCCAAGTGCCAGGTCTGGGGGCTGTGTGAAAGTCCCTTGACCTTGGGCTTCAGCTCTGCCTCTTGTTCCTGGCCTACTGAAGTTAGAGGCATCTCTTCACTCAGGCAGCTACTGGCTTTTCTTCACTCAGAAGAAAAGTACTGCTGGCTGCTGAGGCTGACAAGCCCAAGGTTGACAAATAAAAGGGCACAGTCCCAATGTTACCAAACCATATGGCAGGCCATTAATTCAAGTCCATTGAAAGTCCTAAGGTCATCAGAGCATGGCAGGCTGCTGAACAATGACACAGCTACATGCAGGGTTCAAGAGTGCCATAGGCTAGAAATCATTCCCAAAGCAGTTTCTTATATACAGGAAGCAGACCACATACCCAAAGCAGCTACTCAGCTCCTCCAATAGATGCCACCATGGGAAATAACTACTTTCAGCTGCCTAGTCACTCAATCAGGCCCAGCCAAGTTGACACACAAACTTAACCATCACAGTGTTAAAGTATTCTATACATTTTATAGATTAGTCCCTTGTCCAATATTAAATTGCCAACATTTATTTTCCCCAGTCTTTACATTCTCTTTTTACTCTGTTAGAGGAGTCTTTTGAAGCATGTAAATGTTTAATTTTTAGGAGGTCCCAATAATCTAGTTTGTCTTCTGCTGTTTGTGCTCTTTCAGTTATGTTTGATTGGCATATATTCAGACCTCTAAATCTGGCAATCTACTTCTATAGTGATACTGCCTTGGAAACACAAGGAGGGGTCGCTGTGAGTTGGATCCAATTTGACGACAGTGAGTTTTTTTGTTTTTTGAAGTTTATATCTATTTTTTTCCTCGATGATCTTTATGGTTTTTGGTTTTGCATTAAAAGGTATTTGGTCCATCTTGAGTTAGTTTTTATATATAGTGAGAGATATGGACCTTGTTTCATTTTTCTGCAAATAGATATCCAGTTTGCTTTCCATCATTTGTTAAAGAGACTATTTCTTCCCCATTTAATGGGTTTCAGCCCTTGTCAAATATCAGCTGTCCATAGGTGGATTCCTAAAGATGCGTGGTAATGTACCAAACAGTGTTTCTTTGCTGTTCATAAGGTTTTCCCTGGCCAATTCTTTCAGAAGTGGATGGCCTCTTCCTTCTTCCCAGTCTGTCTCAGTCTATAAGCTGGGCTGTTACCTGTGCACCAGGTGCATCT
>NW_006921610.1:2443238-2446884 GCF_000298275.1 Orycteropus afer afer | reverse complement strand
CCCTGGAGAAGGATGTCATGCTTGGTAGGGTGGAGGGTCGATGAAAGAGGGGGAGGCCTTCAACGAGATGGATTGATACGGTGGCTGCAATGATGAGCTCAAGTATAGCAGGGATTGTGGGGCTGGTGCGGGATAGGGCAGTGTTTCGTTCCGCTGTGCATGAGGTCGCTATGAGTCGGAAACAACTCGACGGCACTTAACAACAACAACAACATAGGTGGATAGATTTACTTCTTGGTTCTCAATTCATTTCCTTAGCCTATGCATCTGTCATTTTACCAGTACCAGGCTATTTTGGCTACCATGGCTGTATAGCAGGTTTAAGATCTGGGAATGCTAGCCTCCTACTTTATTTTTGTTCTTGACTAGTGTTTTGCCTATCTCTGGTCTTTTTTCTTATTTAGAATGTGGGTGATTAGTTTTTCCATCTATTTAAAGAATAATGATGAAACAAGAATTGAGATTGCATTACATTCTGATTAGATCTCTTTGGGTGATATTGACTTTTGACACTTCCTACCTATGAGCATGGTACCTTCTTCTATTTATGTGGGTCTCTCTCTCTCTTTTTTTTTTTTTTGTAGTAGTGTTCTGTAGTTTTCCTTGTGTAGGAATTTTGTATCTCAAATTCATTACTAAATACTTCATCTTTTGGGTGGCCATTGTAAATGGTGCTGTTTTCCTAATGTGCTTTTCAGAGTGCTTTTTGTTAGGTAGGGAAATCTTACTGATATTTATCTGTTAATCTTGTACCCTGTTACTCCACTGAATCTTTTATAAGTTTCAGTAGTTTTCTTGTTGAGTTTCTGCAATTTTCTATGTATAGGATCATATGGGAGCTCTGATGGGGTAATGCTTAAGGCATATGACTGCTAACCAGAAGACTGTGGGTTCAAACTCACCAGCCATTCCTTGGAAGGAAGATTGGGCAATCTACTTCAATAGTGATATTGCCTTGGAAACCTAAAGAGGCATCATTCACTATGAGTCGGATCCAACTCAATGGAAGTGAGTTTCTTTTTTTTTTTTGGTTAGGATCATAGCATCTACAAATTGAGATAGTTTTACTTCTTCTTTGCCCATTTGGATGCCTTTAATATCCCTTTTTTGCCTTATTGCTCTGCCTAGGACTTCCAATACAATATAGAATAAGAGCAGTGATAAAAGACATCCTTGTCTGGTTCCTGATTGCAAGGGGAATAATTTCAAACTCTCTCCATTGAGAATAATGTTGGCTGTTGGTTTTGTGAATATATCTTAGTTATGTTGAGGATTCTCCCTTCTCTTCCTTTGCAGATCATAACAAATTAGGGATAACATTATGAAGAGTGGAAATTTCAAAACACTTCATTGTACTCATGAGGAACCCTATAGAGATCATAAGGCAGTCATTTGAACAGAATAAGGATATGATGTATGACTTAATATCAAGAAAGGTGTGCATCAGAGTTGTGTCATTTCACTATATTTGTTCAGTCTGTATCCTGATCATATATTCTGAAAAAATGGACTATTTGAAGAAGAATGTGGGATCCAGTTTGGAGAAAGACTTATTACCAGCCTGTGATATGCAGATGATACAAACTTGTTTGTTGAAAGCAAAGAGGTTTAAAACACTTATTGATGAAGATCAAAGACTATAACCTTCAGTATGGATTACACCTCAATATGAAAAAACAAAAATCCTCACAAATGGACCAAAAAACAAACAACATCATGATAAATGGAGAAAAGATTGAGATTGTTGAGGATTTCATTTTGCTTGGATCCACAATCCACATCCATGGAACAGCAGTTAAGAAATCAAGAAATGAATTGAATTGGGCAAATCTGCTGCAAAAGACTTCTTTAAAGTAGAAAAGGGTAAAGATGTCCCTTTGAGCACTAAGATGTGCCTAACCCAAGCCACGGTATTTTCAAACCCCTCATACTCATGTGAAGAAGAATGTGGCATCAGGATTGGAGGAAGACTCATTTACAACCTGTAATAATGCAGATGACACAATCTTTCTTGCTGACGACGAAGATGATTTGAAGCACATACCAATGAACATCAATGACTACAGTCTTCAATATGTATTACATGTCAATATAAAGAAAACAAAAGTCTTCACATCTGGTCCAATAAACAACATCATGATAAATGGAGAAAAAAATGAAGTTGTCAGGAATTTCATTTTACTTGGATCCATAATCAGTATCTGTGGAAACAGCAGTCAAGAAATCAGATGTCTTATTGCACTGGGAAAATCTGCTGCAAAAGACCTCTTTAAAATGTTGAAAGACAAAGATATCACTTTGAAGAGTAAGGTGCACCTAATTCAAGCCATGGTATTTTCAATCATCTCATATGCATGTGAAAGCTGAACAATGAATAAGGGAGATCAAAGAAGAGTTGATGCCTTTGAATTATGGTGTTGGCAAAGAACACTGAAAATATCATGCAGTGCAGGAGAATGAACAGATCTGTCCTTGAAAAAGTGCAGCTGGAACACTCCTTGAAACTGAGAATAGCCAGACTTCATATCAGCTAATTTGGTCAAGTAGTCAGAAAGGACCAATCTCTAGAAAAGGATATCATGCTTGGTAAAGCAAAGGTTCAGAGAAAAAGTTGAAGAGCCCCAACAAGATGGATCGACACACAGTGGCTGCAACAATGGGGTCAAGTATAAGAAAGATTGTGAGGATGATGCATGACCAGGCAGTGTTTTCTTCTGCTATACATAGGGTAGCTGTAAGTCACGGCCAACTTGGCAGCACCTTACAACAACAACCACCTATGCATGTGAAAGCTGGACAATGAATAAAAAAGACTGAAGAAGAATTGATGCCTTTGAATTATAGTGTTAGTGAAAAATATGGAATATACCATGTACTGCCAGAATAATGAACAAATACGTCTTAGAAGAAGTACAGCCAGAACTCTCATTAGAAGTGAGTGTGGTGAGATATTGTTTCTCATGCTTAGATCTTGTTATCAGGAGAGACCAGTGCCTGGAGAAGGAAATAATCCTTGGTAAATCAGAGTGTCAGCAAAAAAGAGAAAGACCTTCAACAAGGTGGATTGACACTATGGCTAGAACAGTGGGGTAGGGAGGACCTACTCCCAAGAGGCAGGAAAGGGAGGGAGCACTGGGGACCACAAAGCAGCAGGATCCAGGCAGGAATTAGGTAAGTGGAGGGCAGAGAGGTTTCCAACAGCTAAGTGAGACAAAGTTGTCTGTCAGCTTGTTATCCTGTGGGGCTTTCCCATTGCTGTGAGGCTTGAGGCTGTGCTACTGGTGTTTCAGCAGGGTTGCACATGATACACAGGCTTCAATGTGGCTCACAGACTGAGACAGACTAGAAATATGGAAGAGGCCATCCACTTCTTAAAGAACTGGCCACTGAAAACCTTTTGAATAGCAGAAAAACACTGTCTGATACATTAATGGGCAACATTATGAATAGCCTGGAAACATTGTCTGACACAGTGCAGGAAGACAAGCCCCTTGGGTTGGAAGGCACTCAAAATAAGGCTGAGAAAGAGCTGCCTCATTAGAATAGAAACAACCTTAATGATATGTTGTTGTTATTGTTATGTGCCGTCGAGTCGGCCCCGACTCATAGCGACCCCTCCTTGGGTTTCCGAGGCAGTATCACTACG
>NW_006921610.1:2440935-2442853 GCF_000298275.1 Orycteropus afer afer | reverse complement strand
AAGCCAAAGATGAGGAAATTGAAGATTTTTATCAACTTCTGCAGTCTGAAATTGACTGAATGTGCAATCAAGATGTGTTAATTATCACTGGTGATTGGAATGAAAAGTTGGAAACAAAGAAGGATCACCAGTAGTTGGAAAATTTAGCTTTGGTCACAGAAATAATGATGGAGATTGCATGATAGAACTTTGAAAGACCAATGACTTATTTATTCATTGTTAATACCTTTTCTTTAACAACACAAATGGTGGCTATACACATGGACTTTGCCAGATAGAGTACACAGGAATCAGAATACTACGTCTGTGGCAAGAGGCAATGGAAAAGCTCAATATCTTCAGCCAAAGCCAGGCCAGGAGTTAACTGTGGAATAGACCATGAACTGCTCATTTGCAAGTTCAACCTGAAGTTGAAGACTATTAAAACAAGTCCACGAGAGCCAAAATATCATCTTGAATATATCCCTCCTAAATTTAGAGACCATCTAAAGAATAGATTTGATGCACTGAACATCAATGACTGAAAACCAGAAGAATTGTGGGATGACATCAAGAGCATTATCCATGAAGAAAGCAAGCAGTCATTAAAAATAGAAGAAAGAAAGAAAAGAACAAAATGGATGTCAGAAAAGACTCTGAAACTTGCCCTTAAACGAAGAGTAGCTAAAGCAAATGACAAGATAAAAGAGCTGAACAGAAGATTTCAAAAAGCAGCTCAAGCAGACAAAGCTAATTACTCTAATGAAATGTGCAAAGGCTTGGAGTTAGTAAACTCTAAGGGAAGAACATGCTTGGTGTTTCTCAAGCTGAAAGAACTGAGGAAATATTTCAGTCTCGAGTTGCAATATTGAAAGGTTCTATGGGCAAAATATTGAATGATGCAGAAAGCACCAAAAGAAGATGGAAGGAATACACAGTCACTGTACCAAAAAGAAATGGGCAAAAATCCATAAACAAAATGAACTCAGCACAGAAAATTATAAAAAACAAAGAAACTATCAGCACTATACATACACACACACACACACACACACAAATGACAACTGAAAATTTATACCCATCAATAATTACATGGAATGTTTGTTGCTCTTGTTAGGATCTGTCAAATCTGTTCAGACTCATAGTGACACTATGTACAACACAAAGAAACATTGCCTGGCTCTTTGCCATTCTCACAAGCATTGCACTTTCAAGCCCACTGTTGTAGTAGTTGTTAGGTGCTGTTGAGTCGTGTCCTACTCATAGTGACCCTATGCACAGCAGAAAAAAACACCACCCAGTCCTGTGCCAGCTCATGATCCTTGATATACTTGAGCCCATCGCCACTGCCGCTGTGTCAGTCCATCTCTTTGAGGCCCTTACCCTCTTCTGTTGACCCTCCACCTTACCAAGCATGACATCCTTCTCTGGTGAATGGTCCCTTCTGACAACATGACCAAAGTATGTGAGATGAAGTCTGGCCATTCTCACTTCGAAGGAGCATTCTGGCTACATTTCTTCCAGGACAGATTTGGTAGATCTTTGAGCAGTCCATGGTTCTTTCAGCATTCTTTGCCAACACCACAACTCAAAAGCATCAACTCTTCTTTGGTCTTCCTTATTCATTGCCCACCTCTCACATGCATATGAGGTGATTGAAAATACCAGGGCTTGTGTCAGGCACACCTCAGTCCTCAAGGAGACATCTTTGCTCTTAAGCACTTGAAAGAAGTCCTTTGCAGCAGATTTGACCAGTGCTATATGTCATCTGAGGCCTGGCTGCTGCTTCCATTGGTGTCAATTGTAGAACCAAACAATGTGAAGTCTTTGACAACTCCGATCTTTCCTCCATTTATCATGATGCTGTTTATAGGTCCAGTTGTGAGGATTTTTGTTTTCTTTATATTGAGACGTAATCCATACTGCAGACTGTATTCTT
>NW_006921610.1:2438336-2440570 GCF_000298275.1 Orycteropus afer afer | reverse complement strand
CTTTGCATAGTCAATAAAACACAAGTAAACATCTTTCTGGTATTTTTTGCTTTGAGCCAAGATCCATCTGACATCAGCAATGATATCCCTCATTCTATGTTCTCTTCTGAACCCAGCTTGTATTTCTGGAAGTTCTCTGTCAATATACCTGCAACCACTTTTGAACTATCTTCAGTAAGATTTTGCTTGCAAGTGACATTAATGATATTGTTCAATAATTTCCACATTCTGTGGGATCACTTTTCTTTGGAATGGTACAAATATGGATCTCTTCCAGTCAGTTGGCCAGGTACCTATCTTCCAAATCTCTTAACATAGCCAAGTGAGTGCCTCCAGTGGGGCATCCATTTGCTGAAACATCTCAATGTGTATTCCATCAATTCCTGGAGCCTTGTTCTTCGCCAACTACTTCAGTGCAGCTTCAACTTGTTTCTTCAATACCATTGGTTCTTGAACATATGTCACCTCCTGAAAGCTTATTGTAAGAACAAGAATTCTATTAAAATATGTTTAGCAATAACTTTCAGTCATTTGAATTATTATTTAAAATTCAAAGAATATGGTTGCTCCTTTAAAATTATTTTTGTCTGTAGATGTGTTGTATTTGATGATAGATTGTACAATTCAGTCACTATTGTTCAAATGAGTCAGATTATCTATATAGCTCCTTAAAATAAAAATAGTAAACCAAAAACCAAAAACCAAACTCACTGCCGTTGAGTCAGATCCAACTCATAATAACCTCTCCTTGGGTTTCCGAGGTAGTGTCACTACAGAAGTAGATTGCCCCATCTTCCTTCCGAGGAGTGGCTGGTGGGTTTGAACTGCCAGTCTCCTGGTTAGCAGTCAAATGCCTTAGGTACTATGCTGCCATAGCACCCATATATCTTCTTAAAATAAAAATAGTAGACCAGAAAAATAAGCACCCACTTTCCAAGTACCGTAAGACCTGAGTGTGTGTGGTGCTTTTATTATTTTAGATGTATATTGTCACTTGACTGGCTATAAATTTCAAAGTGCAGAGTGATCTGAATATAAAAATGATTATTTTATTTTAAGATCATTCATTTCATCTTCCCACAAATATTTGGCCCATACTATATGCCAAACATAGGAGCTCTGGTAGCATAGTGCCTAAGGCATTTGACTGCTAACCAGAAGGCTAGAGGTTCAAACCCACTGGCCACTCCTTGAAAGGAAAGTTGAGCAATCTACTTCAGTAGTGATATCACCTCAGAAACTCAAGGAGGGGTTACTATGAGTCGGGTTCAACTTGCTGGTAGTGAGTTTGCTTTTTTTTTTTTCCTTTAATATGCCAAACATGGCACCATGTAGTTTGCCATGGAGATAGTGGCAAACTGCTGTCAAGTTATTTAGAGTCTTGTGGGTGAGAAAGGCATTAATCAAATAGTCAGACACATAAATGTAAAATTACAGCTGTGACCTGTACTACAAAGGAGATGTTTATGAAATTCTATAATAGAGAAATGTAACTTAGCACAGTCAGAGAGAGAAACAGGAGTATCTTGTTGAAATTAAAAGCAAGGAAATTTTATTGAAAGCAAGGCAATTTACAAATTGGGAATCACAAGTTCCAGAGGATTCTGAATGAAGTGATCCAAGAAGGAGACAGTTCAGAGAGTTTATATAAGAAAATATAAGGAACTTCAGTAAAAATTCAATGATTGGTTGACATTTAGGATGCTTATAAAATTGGATGATAGTACATCTGATTAGTAGGAGGTTATGTACATTTCTAAAATTTTCTTTTTAAAGCTATAAAATAATCATTATATTGTGCACATCTGGCCTCAAAACAATCATGAGACCCTCCTTGCTTGATTGCCAGGAGAATATGCACAATTCTAAACATTTTGAATAAGTATCTCTTCTGAGAAATGTTTTAGACTCAGCTTTGTAGGAGCTCTGGTGGTGTAGTGTCTAAGGCATTTGACTGCTAACCAGAAGGCTGGCTGTTCAAACCCATCAGCCACTCCTCGGAAGGAAGACTGGGCAATCTACTTCTGTAGTCATACTGCCTTGGAAACCCAAGGAGAGTTTGCTATGAGTCAGGATCTACTGGATGGCAATGAGTTTGGATTTTTTTTTCTTAAGCAGCAAGCAAAATCCTTAAATAATCCTTTGTTGTTGTTGTTGTTGTTATGTGCCGTCGAGTCAGCCCTGACTCATAGCGACCCCTCCTTGGGTTTCCGAGGCAGTATCACTACGGAAGT
>NW_006921610.1:2424673-2438046 GCF_000298275.1 Orycteropus afer afer | reverse complement strand
CAGCCACTCCTCGGAAGGAAGGTTGGGCAATCCTACTTCCGTAGTGATAACTGCCTCGGAAACCCAAGGAGGGGTCGCTATGAGTCGGGGCCGACTTGACGGCAAAACAACAACAACAACAACATTACTCAGCAGAGAGGTCAAGGAAAGCTTCTAACAATAAGAGTCTCTTAAACTGAGATCCCAAGAGTTCATAAGTTTTCATTTACGAATGACATGCCCTGGTGGTACAGTGGTTAAATGCTCAGCTGCTAACCAAAAGGTCCATGGTTCAAACCCACCAACTACTCTGTCTGAGAAAGATGTGCCAGTCTGCTTCTGCAATGATTTACAGCCTTGAACACCCTATAGAGCAGTTCTTCTCTGTCCTATCAGGTCACTATGAGTTAGAATGGACTCTAGGGCCATAGGTTTAGCTTTTATTTGAATCTGTGAATAAGAAGGTAGAGTGCTTGCTGGTTGAGAGAACAAATATAAAAAAGTCTGTGATAAGAGCTTTTGGCAACTAAATTACAATGTTTATTAACAAATCATAAGAAATTGCAGATAATTGATCATATTTGACCTATAAAAATGGCAATTTCCTGTGTTTACACCCAATATTAATGTAAGAAGCATGGAAGGAGTAACGTATAGAAAAATCCAATTTAGAAAAACAATTGCTAGTTTTTAATACACTCTAGAAGTTAAAAAAAATAAAACAAGGCAATTAAGTAATCATCTGTAACTCTACAAACACTATTATAATGAGAAAAAAAATGGTCAGCTTTTAGTTTTTTAAAAAATTAATAGAAATAACCATAACAACAACAAAAAAAACATTTTAAATTGTCCAAGTGGAGCTTCAATTTCTCTATAAGAATAAATGGCTTTAAGAACCTTGCGTAGTTGTAACTACAAAAATCATAGAAGGTTTTAACTGAAAGTAGAAAAATTATTTTGTTTTAATTAGATTAAGTGAATTCACTCAGCTTTCTGCCATTGACTGTGTGATAATATAATCAGATAGTCCTATCTGCCTATTGTCTCAATAGTACATTTCCCTATTCAAAGTCCTGTAATGACCCTGTGCTTTTGTTCATACTCTTTTCCAAGTACCTCCCAGAAAAGTTGCCTCCAAAAAATGTAATTTATTCACCATCCTTGTAGACCTTCTGTACATAGTGAAGTGAGGCATGAGGTGGGGTGAGGCAAATGCTGACAGGTGGTAGGGAAGAGATTAGAGTATTTACCCTTTGTCTTCACATCAAAATTTTTGTAAAAAATCATACATCAGTGCTTTAACATACAATGCTTTGCCCCAAATGTTTACACAAGAATGCAACATAAAATATAATAACTGGGCGTTATTAAACTACCCATTCCATCATGCAATAAGAATTTTCCTCAGTGTTAGTACCTCTTTCTCTCTTTTTTTTTTAAATTTTTGCACAGATAGTAATGTTCCAAAGTGGGTAAAGACTGAAGTTTCATGTAAAGCATTTAATTTTAACTAAATAAATTACCACAAAATAATCTGACTCATATTGACATAGTTATTGATTCTATACTTGGTAATTATCCGTTAATGACAGGCACTTTACATTAATGAGATTAACTAATATGATTTCTGAAAAAAAAAAAAAATTGACCACTGAAAACCTTATAAATTGCAGTGGGACATTGTCTGATATAGTGCTGGAGGATGACCCCCAGAGGTCAGAAGGTACACAGAATAGGACTGGGAAGAGCTGCCTCTTTAAAGTAGAGTTGACCTTAATGACATGAATGGAGTAAAGATTTTGGAGCCTTTATTTGCTACAAACATCCATTAATAATAAGAATATAGAATATAGGAAGTATGAATCTAGGAAAATAGGAAGTTGTAAAAAATGAAAAGGAATGCATAAACATTGATATCCTATTCATAGTGAGCTGAAATTGACTGGTATTGGACATTTCAAATCAATCATATGGTCTACTATGCTGGGTATGACAAACTGAAAAGGAATGTCAGTGAATACAATTCTTATTCAAATTTACCCACCAAGCACTAAAGACAAAAATGAAAAAAAAAAATAGAAGATTTTTACCAACTTCTGTACTCTGAAATTGATCAAACTTGCAATCAAGCTGCATTGATAATTACCGGTTAAATGGAATGCAAATGTTGGAAATGAAGAAGGATTTTAGTTGGAAAACATGTTGGTGATGGAGAGAATGCTGGAGATCACATGACAGAATTTTGCAAGACAATGATGTATTCATCACAAATACCTTTTTCCAACAAAATGAATGTGAGAGTAGATGCTGAAACTTGCTTTTGAATGTGGAGTAGCTAAAGCAAATGGAAGAAAGCCAAAAGATTGGCTGTTTGAACCCACCAGCCGCTCCCCAAGAGAAACATGAGGCAGTCTGCTTCTGTAAAGATTTACAGCCTTAGGAACTCTGTGGGGCACTTCTACTCTGCCTTAAAGGGTCACTATGAGTTAAAATCAACTTGATGGCAGTGGGCATATGGGTATGAAAAAAATATTGATGGACATAGGAAGCATCAAAAGAAGACAGAAGGAATACACAGTCACCATACCAAAAGGAAACGGTTAACATTCAACTATTTCAAGAGGAAGCTTATGATTAGGAATGATGGCATTGACAAAAGGCCAAGGTGCACTGAGGTAATGGCCAAAAAACAAGGCTCCAAGAATTGATGGAATACCAGTTGAGACATTTCAACAAATGGATGCCATGTTGGAAGCATGTCATTTATCTATGGCCAGAAATTTGGAGGGCAGGTACTAGGCCAACTGACTAAAAGTGATCCATATTTTTGCTCATTCCAAAGAAAGGTAATCCACCGGAATGTGGAAATTATCAAACAATATCACATGCAAGTAAAATTTTGCTGAAAATAATTCAAAAACAGATTGCATCAATACATAGACAAGGAACTGGCAGAAATTCAAGCAGGATTCAGAAGAGGATGTGGAATGATGGATAAGATTATTGATGTCACATGGATCTTGGCTGAAAGGAGAGAATACCAGAAAGATGTTTACCTGCATTTTATTGACTATGCAAAGACATTCAACTATGTGGATCATAACAAATTATCGATAACATTGCTAAGAATGGGAATTCCAGACACTTATATGTGCTCATGAAGAAGCTTTATATAGAGCAAAGGACAGTCATTCAAACAGAACAAAGAGGGTACTGCATGGTTTAAAATCAGGAAAGGTGTGCCTTGGGATTGTATCTTTTTGTCATACTTACTCAATCTGCATCCTGAGCAAAAAATCTGAGAAACTGGAATATGCCTTCAGGACTGGAGGAAGACTCAGTAACAGCCTGTGACATGCAGATGCCACCACCTTGCTTGCTGAAAGTGAAGACTTGAAGCACTCATAAATGAAGATCAAAGACAACAGCCTTCAGTAGTCTTCATCTCAGCATTAAAAAAAAAAAAAAAAAAAAAACAACTAAACACTTGCACTTATAAATGACATTATCATAAATGGAGAAAAGATTGAAGTTGTCAAGGATTTTATTTTGCTTGGCTCCACAATCAACACCCATGGAAGGAGCAGTGAAGAAATCAGACAATGTATTGTACTGAGTAAATCTACTGCAAAATGACCTCTTTAAAGCATTCAAAAGCAAAAGTGTCACCTTCAGGACTAAAGTGTGCCTGCCCTAAGCCATGGTTTGTCTGTAGAAGATCACTTTAAAGTGTTAAAGGACAAAGATGTCACTTAGAAGACTAACGTGTGCCTGACCCAAGCCATGGTATTTCTAATTATCTGATATGCGTGCAAAATCTGGACAACGAATAAAGAAGGCTGAAGAAAAATTGATGGATTTGAATTATGGTGTTGGCCAAGAATGATGAATATTCCATGGACTGCCAAAAGAATGAACAAATTTATCTTGGACAATGTACACCTGGAATGCCACTTAGAAGTGAGGATGGTGAGAATTTGTCTCTTCTCCTTTGAGAATGTTATCAGGTGGGACCAGTCTATATAATTGGTAAACTAGATAGTCAGTCAAAAAGATGAAGGCTCTCGACAAGATTGATTTACACCACATTTGCATTTATGAGCTCAAGGAGAGCAAAGACCATGAAGATGGCACAGGACCAGGAAGTTTATCATTCTGTTGTACGTAGGGTCTCCATACTTTGGAAATCTACTTGATGGCCTTGACAACAACAAACAATATTAATTTTATACAGCCAAACTAAACTTTTAGTTTACCATTTTCTTCAGTAATTCTCTGATATCTAAAAGTAAAATGGATATAGAAAAGTTTTCCTTGAAGTTTATATATTTCAATTTTCACTCTCAAATTCTCTCTCATAATATACACATGCATACACATGCACAAACACAGTTATTAGGTATTTATCCCCATGACAATCTAACTTTTGCCCACAGCAATGAATAAAGATAACTAATGGAAATCACTTTCTGACTAAGAATTCTAAAACCTGCAATTAGACTTACTATGCACACATAATTAAAACAAATCCACGAGAGCCAAAATGTGACCTTGATTATATCCCACCATGAATTTAGACACCATCAGAAGAATAGATTTGAAGCACTGAACACCAAGGACCAAAGACCCAGATGAGTTGTGTAATGACATCAAGAACATCATACATGAAGAAAGCAAAAGGTCATTAAAAAGACAGGAAATGAACAAAAGACCAACACGGATGTCAGAAGAGACTCTGAAACTTGTTCTTGAACAGAGAGTAGCTAAAGCAAATGGAAGAAATGATCAACACCCATGGAAGTAGCAGTCAAGAAATCAGATGTTGTATTGCAATGGGCAAATCTTCAGCAAAAGACATTTTTAAAGTGTCAAGGAGTAAAGATGTTACTTTGAAGATTAAGGTGCACCTAACCTAAGCCATGGGGGAGCTCTGGTAGCATAGTGGCTAAGACACTTGCCTGCTAACCAGCCACTCCTCGGAAGGAAGGTTGGGCAATCTACTTCCGTAGTGATACTGCCTCGGAAACCCAAGGAGGGGTCGCTATGAGTCGGGGCCGACTCGACGGCAAACAACAACAACAACAACAACAACAACAACCTAAGCCATAGCATTTTCAATCATCTCATATGTGTGTGAAAGCTGGACAAGGAATAAGGAAGACAGAAGAATAGTTGATGCCTCTGAATTGCAGTGCTGGTGAAGAATACTGAAAATACCGTGGACTGCTAAATAACAAACAAATCTGTCCTGGAAGAAGTGCAGTCAGAAGGGTCCTTAGAAGTGAGAATGGCCAGATGTCATCTCATCCACTGTTTATGCTATCAGAAAGAACCATTCCCTGGAGAAGGATATCATATTTGGTAAAGTAGAGGGTCAGCGAAAAAGAGGAGGAACCTCAACATGATGGATTGACACAGCGGCTGCAACAAGGGGTTCAAGTAGTAACATTATGAGAATGGCCCATGAGCAGGCAGTGTTTCTTTCTGTTGCACATAGGGTCACTATGAGTCAGAGCCAGCTCAACAGCACCTAACCACCACCACCACAACACACACACACACACACACACACAGAGGACAACAATATTTTACATTTTGAAACATTTTCCTCTGTTTCACTTTCCCAACACTAAGTCCTGGTTTTCCTCCTATCTCTGTGGTTTCTAATATCGTTGTTGCTAAAATGATCTCTCTGTCACATGTTTTATATAGTTATATCACACAGAAATCTATCAGTTAACTATATATTCCTTCTTGTGATTTTATTTTTTATAATTTATTCAATTATTCTCTATTTCTCACAATTTTAATAACTTTACCTTCCCGCTCTGATCTTTCTCTTGAACTACAGACCTCTCTTTCCTATTTGATGTATTGACTGGGTGTTATAAGTAAAAACAATCATGTTAAAAACTTACCACATTGTCTGTTCCCTTAAATTTGCCTCCTGACTGTTTTTCTAAGAATATATTGTAAAATAAGCATATTATAAGTTAGAATCAATAGGAAATCTTTGATTATCCCATTTGCAAATTGCTCCTACTCTCACTCAACTAAAAACAAACATATTCTCAAGCATGCAAAAATTCTGGTTTAGAGTGTAAATGGAAAACTTCCAAACAGGAGGCACTTATGGCAGACTTAGAATGATGAGGGCAACATACTGTCTCAGGAAACAAAAGGTCAGGATGTATACTAGTTAGGAAGAGTATGACAAGATGTAAATGTAATATGTATGTCAAGATGTAAATATTCTCAGAAAGAATGTGTTCACAACTAACAGAATCAGTCAGGATATAAACCATTTGAGAAGATTGTGTAAAAAAATTTCATCTTGAACTAGCTACAATCATGACTAGCTGACCATAATTCTGCAATCAATTATAACCTAACCAGCTGGCATCTCACAATTAAATGTCAATTCACTCCTCCCTAACCAAGTGGCTGATATTTAAATTTTGAAGAACTTCAAGCTGAAGCTGATCTTATCTACAATCAATCATTAATACCCTACTTTTCCTTTGTTCTCTCTATATAAGGAACGCTCTTTCCCCTTGAACAATGGAACAATTTGTATTTTTATTTAATGCTGCTCAGCTATAGTTGTTCTATTCCTCAATAAAACTCCTTTCTTTTCACTCATAACAGAGTATAGGATTTTTTCTTTGACAATAGTACATATGAATCCTTGTAAACAAAATAACTCAATTACAAAATACAACCAGCCAAGAGGTAAATAAAAATAAATGTTTCAGGAATGAAGACACCAGATTAAAGAACATTAAAATTGGATAAAAGGCTAAAAAATTATTACCATTTTGGGGCCATAAAGACATATAAGCAGCATAAATCTATATAAATATAAAATAAAATGCTAACAAAACATGCTGGTAGATGGAAGAAAAAAGAGAAAGAAGAGAATATAAATGTGTATTTTCCTATTTTATTCTTGTATGTTTAAAAAAATTTTCCATGGTTGACAAATGAAGAAATAAGTTAACTTGTCCTTGTGAAGGTGCACTAAAAAATTGAGGTGCTTTGCATGACTGAGGTGGCGGACTCCAGTGCTGGCTGAACTCCACCTTCAATTAAACTTTGGCTTGTCCTAAGTCCTCCTTTCTGCCTTCCTAAGAATAGAACCTGTGTTTTAGAATCTTAATGGCATATAACTTCTTATAGAACTTTAACTACGCTCAGCAAATAATGGAAGATTTGTGAAAAGTTTGTCAGGGAATGTTTGTCTAAATAGCCATGGGAGAAAGTTTGTGTGGAATGTCCCAGAAAGAATGTGTATGTAGATGTCTCAGAAAATAATTTCTTAGGTTGGTTCCAATAATTCTGTTAGAAAATAAATCAGCTAACCTTGTTTGACTCGAGGGCACATAACAACAACAACAACAACCTTGTAGAATTTTAACTTGCTATTGAATTATGGCTATTGGTAATACCAAACCCCCATAACTGTGGTCACATACTCTATTCTCCCCCCGCCTTTTATCTGTCTAAAGGCTCACCTATCCCTGAGAATGTTGGAACACTTTGTTTTACTTTGTGGACTGTCTCCCCAGTTCAAACTGTCTATTCTTCAGTAAAGTTCTTTGCTTTACTCTTAACAGAGTACCGGAATTTTCTTCTATGACGTTTCTGTTGTCAGAATTGTGGGATTCAAAGGTATTGTGATAGTTGAAGCTGTGTGTCAAGTTGGCTGGACCACAATTCTGTGTGGTTTAAGCAATTGTGATGTGAGTTGTTCCAATGATGGGACCAGATGTATGTTTTCAGCAGCCAATCCATTGAAAGGGAGTTTCCCTAGGCATGTGGCCTGCTTCCAGTATATTTATGGACATCCTGGGAAAAGAGACACTCTTCTGTGGATGGGGATTCTGTTGTGCTGCCTACAAGTGTCTGTGAGCAAACAATCTACAATTCAGCCTAGAGATCTTGGATTCGGCATTTGTTGGAGTCAACAGCCAGTATACTGCCTGCCAACCTTGAGCTCCTCAGCCCCTTCAGCTGTGTGAGTCGGAAAAACCTCCAGCTTAATGTTTGATCCAAGGACTTTGGACTTGCCAGCTTCTATAAGCGTGTGAGCCATTTTCCTAAGATAAATTTCCTTTTCTCTCTATATATAAGCTTTACTGGTTTTGTTTATCTAGAGAACCCAGTCTAACATATTTGTTACTGAGAGTGGTTCTAGAGAGACAAAATCATAAGGATGGGCTGTGGCTAATGGCTTGGCTGGATGGTCTGGGACTTGGAAGGAGCATGATTGGAAAATTGGTGATAAGGATGCATGGGAATAGGTATGTGGATAGATCTTTCAGAATGGGCCAAAGCAGTAAAGATATTTGTGTCTCATGTGAATGCCCACCAAAAGGTGACCTTGGCAGGGCAGGACTTTAACATTCAGGTGGATAGGATGACACATTCAGTGAAAACCAGACATCCTTGTTCCCCAGCTACTCCTGTCATTGCTCAATGGGCTCATGAACAAAGTGCCCATGGTGACAGGGATGGAGATTATGCATGGGCTCAGCAACATGGACTCCTGCTTACCAAGGCTTATTTGCTTACTGCCACTGCTGAGTGCCCAATCTGTCAGCAGCAGAGACCAACATTGAGTCCACAATATGGAACCATTCCTTGGGGTGATCAGCCAGCAATGTGGTGGCAGGTTGATTACATTGGACCATTTCCATCATGGAAAGGACAGCATTTTGTTCTTACTGGAATAGATACTTATTCTGGATATGGATTTGCCTTCCCTGCACACAATGCTTCTGCCAAAACTACCATCCGTGGACTTACAGAATGACTTATCCACCATCATGGTATCCCACACAGCATTGCTTCCGATCAAGGGACTCACTTCACAGCAAATGGAGCGCAGCAATGCACCTATGTTCATGGAATTCACTGGCCTTACCATGTTCCCCATCATCCTGAAGCAGCTGGATTGATAGAATGATGGAATGGCCTCCTGAAAACACAATTACGGTGCCAGCTATGTGACAATACCTTGAAGGGTTGGGGCAATGTTCTCCAGGAGGCTGTATATGCTCTAAACCAGTGTCCAATATACGGTTCTCTTTCTCCAATAGCCAGGATTCATGGGTCCAGGAACTAAGGGGTGGAAACAGCAGTGATACCACTCACTATTACCCTAGTAACCCACTCAAAAAATTTTTGCTTCTTGTCCCTGCTACCCTCTGCTCTGTGGGTCTGGAAACCTTAGTCCCAAAGAGAGGGACACTCCCACCTGGAGACATAATACTGATGGCATTGAACTAGAAATTAAGAATGCCACCTGGCCATTTTGGCTTTGTCATGCCTCTGGATCAACAGACAAAGAAGGGCATTACTGTACTATCTGCTGTGATAGATCTGATTACCAAGGGGAATTTGGATTGACATTATATAATGGAGGTAAAGCAGAATATATCTGGAATACAGGTAATTCTTTAGGACGTCTCTTAGTACTACCATGCCCTGTGATTAAAGTCAATGGAAAATTACATCAACTCAATTCTGATATGACAGGTAATGGCCCAGACCCTTCAGGAATGAAGGTTTGGGTTACCCCACCAAGCAAAGAACCACAACCAGCTGACATGCCTGTTGAGGGCAAAGGAAATACAGAATGGGTGGTGGAAGAAGGTAGTTCTGAATATCAGTTACGATATACTATATGTGACCAGTGATTGGAAACACGACTGTGATTGTTATATTTCTTCATTGTACATGTGTATCAAATATTTTTGTTTCCTTCTGTTATGAACTGTGAAATATAAATAAGGCTAATGTGTTTCAGTTGTACGTGTGTTAGTGTATCTTGTTAGGTGCAAATATGACTCTATAGTTGTCCTAATTTAGAGATTATATATGGTTAAGAAGATGTGTACAACTGTCAAGTTGACAAGGGGTGGACTGTGATAGTTGGAGCTGTGTGTCAACTTGGCTGGACCACAATTCTGTGTGGTTTAAGCAATCATGATGTGGGTTGTTCCAATGATGGGATCAGATGTATGTTTTGAGCAGCCAATCCATTGAAAGGGAGTTTCCCTAGGGGTGTGGCCTGCTTCCAGTATATTTACGGACATCCTGGGAAAAAAAGACACTCTTCTGTGGATCAGGATTCTGTTGTGCTATCTACAACTGTCCGTGAGTGAACAATCCACTATTTGGCCTAGAGATATTGGATTCATTATTCGTTGGTGTCAACAGCCAGAATACTGCCTGCCAACCTTGAGCTCCTCAGCCCCCACAGCTGTGTGAATTGGAAAAAGCCTCCAGAATGAAGTTTGATACAAGAACTTTGGATTTGCCAGCTTCTATAAGTGTGTGAGCCATTTTCCTAAGATAAATTTCCCTTTCTCTCTCTGTATAAGCTTTTCTGGTTTTGTTTCTCTAGAGAACCCAGTATAACACAGGTATGTTGCCTGCAGCAATCTCTGAGGACTCAAGGACCCAGGCTCTGGTCTACCTAAGCCATTTGAGGCTCACTGCTTCACAAACTCTCAGGAGTCACTGTCAAGTAAATAACCTCCTGAATTCAAGCTCAGCTTTCACTGTTGTAAATTCTTCAAGTTTTATTGAGAATTTTTCTTATTCTTGCAAGTTTTAATGTTAATCTGGAAATAATACTGTCTGATTGTTGCTTCTGTTTGGTCATTGCTAAAGAATCTCAGAGTTTATGACCTACCAACCAACCAATCAACCAACCAACCAACAAACAATTGTGGGCATGAGTAGAACATTTAAAAGTCTTCAGGGTGCTTTTCACCATCTGAAAGACTGCCATGGTAGGATAAACTTATTCAAGGGGATGGCCAGAAGCCTTAAGCTGCCTTCTTGTCTCAGACAAACTCACCTGCAATGAAGTGCATATTGGTAAAAGCAAACTACAGTCCAAAACCTCATGGTTCAGTCTCATCTAAACCTCACTCAACCTCAAAACAGCCAAACCAGCAAATACTCTCAGCAAATAATGGAAGATTTGTAAAGAAGTATTTGTCAGGAAATGTTTGTCTAGATAGTCACGGGAGAATGTTTGTCAGTACTGCAAGAAAAACTTGGCCATTGGAAAACTAATTTCTATAAACTTAACAAAAATATCTGAAAAGCCAAATGAAGACACCTCCAACAGGACACCCTTCACTCTGACATTGGATGAAGGAAATCCAGGGAAATAAGGGGCTTTCCCATGGTGACACTTAACTCACATAGAGAGACTATTAAGAGTATTAATGAGAAACCTTGCCAATTTTTAGTTGATAGTGAAGTTATCCTGTCTTGCTGCAATCATGTCTTTATAAAAACCCCTGTCCTGAAGTACAAAAACCTCAAGAATAGTAGGGGTTACAAATCAAGAACAAACTTTGATACATTGCCAACACAATCCTAGCTCTTTAGGTGCCGTTGAAGATCTGAATCCCTTTTACATAGCCCTGATATTACTGTCAAGTTGTTAGGACTTGAACTTTTGTCTAAATGGGACTACCATTTACAATTTTCAGAAAAGGAAGAAATATTAAGTTTGGCAATGAAGGATCTGAATCAGAATTAATTCAAAGGGAAGAAGTTGCTTGCTATTTGCAAGCATTAGTCAGGAAAAAAAAAAAAAAAGTTTAATGTCATCTGACCCACTTCCCCCGACCTTATTTATTTATTTTAAAACAATCTCTGAAATGTTATGGGCCACCAAATCTACTTCTGTGGTGAGTTTTATCAGCAGAACCTATTACAATTCAAATAGACACTTCTAAACCTTTACTGAGACTTCCTCAATATCCCCTTAATTGAGAAGCTAATGAGGGACTAGTTCCTATAATTTATAACTTTCTTTCTAAATGATGGTCACCTGCACTAGCCCTTGTAACACCCCTGTACTCCTTGTTAAGAAACCAAACAGTAAAGATTGGAGATTTGTTCATGATTTGTGGGCTATCAATTGTATTATGATTCCTAGATTTCCCATAGTCCCAAACCTCCGTTTACCACTTTTTAATATTCCTTCCCTCCAGATGCCATCCAATTTGCAAGTATTGACTGAACTTTGTAGTGCTTTCTTCAGTATCCCTATGCACTCTGACAGAAGGAAGATGGGGCAATCTACTTCCATAGTGATACTGCCTTGGAAACCCAAGGAAGGGTCACTATGAGTCGGATCTGACTTGACGGTACATAACAACAACAACAATGCACTCTGAAAGACAGTATTTGTTTGCCTTCACCTGGGAAAATCAACAGAGTACCTGAATTATAATACCTCAGAATTTTACTGAACTTCCTACTTATTTTTCTCAAATCTTACATGTGGACTTCCAACTCTTACACTTTGCAAACAAGTCCACTCTCCTGCAGTACATTGTTGATTTACTAATTTGCTCTGCCTTTCAGCAGACTTGCTTTGAGGATAGTGTAATCTTGTTAAAGCATTCAGCAGCCAGGGTACATAAAGTTTCTAAAGAAAAACTACAATTGGCCCAGCCTTCTGTTAAGTATTTAGGTGACTTAATTTCTGCAGAAGGTGTTTCTATTGATCTTAAATAGAAAGAAACTATTTTTACCTTCCCAATAATTGAGACTGAAAAACAGCTGAAAGGGTTCATAGAATTCTGTGGTTGTTGCCAAATCTGGATTTCAAATTCTTCTGATAGCTCATGCTTTATGTAAGTACGTGAAGACCTTTAAGACAGATTTGTTCCAAATTACCTCAGAAAATCAGGAACCTATAGTCAACTAAAGGAAACTTAACAAATACAACTACCCCAGGTTCTCCTAATTGTCACCTATATTTTTTCTTTATTTGTGCATCAAATATCTAGAAATGTTTTAGATGTGCTGACTCAATAACATGAGGAATAACTGAGGCCTGTGAGCTATTGCAGTCTGCAACTCAACCCCATAGCTTAGGCATAGTCTTCTTGCCTTAGAACAGTAGCTGCTACAGCCAAATTAGTAGAAACTACTGCTGACAGATCCTTGGGTAACTTTCTGGATGTTTATGTGCCCCATGCTGTATCACTTTACTTACTTCTTTTTTAACTCAATTATCTTTCTGATAGCACACTCACTTCTTACAAGTCCTTCTAGCTGCCTCCAATGTTCAACTACTGTTTATACTTAACTGAATAATTATTGAGCCCTCAAAAGGACTTAAAGAAAACCCCTTTATTGATTTGGGGGGGGGGTGAGGGGAGAGATTGATCAGCAGAAAAATAATAGAATTCCAAGACATCTAAATAGCTGGTAAATGATAATATTTTTACTTTAAAACACTTGTTAAAATATGTGTTTGAACAAATGATGTAGGAAAACAAAAGCAAGTTGGGATAAAGATCTTAAATATACAAAGCAAATCCATATGTCTCTAAAAGTGTTTTTTTTTT
>NW_006921610.1:2411091-2424233 GCF_000298275.1 Orycteropus afer afer | reverse complement strand
ATTTTTTTTTTTTTTTTTCTCACCTAGATCCTATAAGTTTCTTATAGATCTTTAGGCTTCTAATCTGCACCCTCTTTGGTTTTCCCACAGACCAGCTTTATATTTTCAGGACCAATGTAAAATTTTTTCAGCAATATATCAAACTGTTTCACTGCTATTCATAAGGTTTTCAGTGGCCAATTATTTTAGAAGTGGATGGCCCCTTCCTTCTTCCCATTCTGTCTTAGTCTGGAAGCTCCACTGAAACTTGTCCACCATGGGAGACCCTGCTTGTATTTGAAATATGGTGGAATAGCCACCAGCCTCACAGCAACACGCAAGCTACCACAGTATGACAAACTGACAGATGAGTGGTGGAAAGCAAAGAATAGCAGAAAGATGTTTACTTGTGTTTTATTGACTATGTAAAACCATCATGACAAACTATGGATAACATTTAGAAAAATAGGAATTCCAGAACACTTAATTATGCTACTGAGGAGACTGTGCATAGACCAGGAGGCTCTCGTTTGAAAAGAACAAGGAGATACTGCATGATTTAATATCAGGAAGGATGTGTGTCAGGGTTGTATCCTTTCCCCATATTTATTCAGTCTGTATGCTGAGGAATTAATCTGAGAAAAAGGACTATATGAAGAAGAACACAGCATCACAGTTGGAGGAAGACTCATTAACAACCTGTGATATGCAGGTGACACAACTTCACTTGCTGAAAGTGAAGATGACTTGAAACACTTGCTGATGAAGATTAAGACTACAGTCTGCAGTATGGAATACACTTCAACATAAAGAAAAAAAAATCCTCACAATTGGATCAATAAGCAACATCAAAATAAATGGAGAAAAGATTCAAGTTGTCAAAGATTTCATATTACCTGGTTCCACAATCAACACTCATGGAATCAGCAGTCAAGAAACCAGATGTTATATTGCACTGGACAAATCTGCTGCAGAAGACCCCTTTAAAGTGATGAAGAGCAAAGATGTCTCCTTGAAGACTAAGGTGTGCCTTACCCAAGCCTTGGTATTCTCATTTGCCTCATCTGCATGAGAAAGTTGGACAATGCATAAGGAAGACCAAAGAAGAGTTAATTCTTTTGAGTTGTGGTGTTAGTGAAGGATACTGAAAGTACCCTGGACTGCCAAAAGAATGAACACATCTTCCGTGGAATGAGTGCAGCCCCAATGCTCCTTGGGAGTGTGACTGGCCAGACTTTGTCTCACCTATTTTGGTCATATTGTCAGAAGGGACCATTCCCTGGAGAAGGTAAAGCAAGGTAAATCTTGCTCGGTAAAGTGGAGGGTCAGCAAAAAAGGGTAAGACCCTCAACAAGATGGATTGACACAATGACTGCAACGATGTGCACAAGCATAGCAAGGATTGTGGTGATAGCTCACAACCAGGTAGTGTTTCATTTTGTTGTACATAGAGTCACTATGAGTTGTAGTCATCTCTTTAATTTTGTCAGTGTTTTCCTTGATCTGTCCCTCAATTCTTTGAAGATACCTAACTATAATTCTTTTGAATTCCTTATCAGGGTGTTCTAATTCTGCCTCTTCCTCAGGGGTGTTTCTGGATCTGTATCCTGCTCCCTTGTTTCTACCACGTTATCATGCTTCTTTGGTGGACTGTGATGGTCTGTTGTCTCCAAGACATTGTGACATTGTTGTATTTAGATCTCTGTTAAGGGTGAAGAGCAGTTAAAGATGAGTCAGGCTCTTCTTGGTGGTTATTTATCATTGGCCAGTTGGTGGAGAAGGAAGTGGTGGCTCTCACTCACTAAGTGAAATTGCAGGAGGTGCTACAGGTGCAGTTGTGTCATATGGGCACTGTTGCTGTCTCCCACTCAGTTAGACACAAACAACAATCGAATAACCATTGAAAAAGTAAAAGCAAGTGGTCAAAAAACACACCGTGTAAACACACAGGAACAATAACCAAAAAAATAAAAAAAACACAACATACAAAGTTGAATTGTTAGAAATTTATTTATAAATCAGAAGCTATTTTAAGAATCTTGACAAATGATGAATTTCCCTTCACAATTTTGACGTTGCGTATTTTTGAAACAGTTTATACTAGTGTTTTGGTTACCTAGTGCTGCTCTGACAGGAATACACCACAAACGGGTGGCTTTAACAAACAAGAGTTTATTCTCTGTTTGGAGGCTTTAAGTCCAAGTTCAAAGTGCCAGGCTCTAGGGGCTGGGTGAAAGCCCCTCAACTTTGGGCTTCAGCTCTGCCTCCTGCTCCTGGCCCACTGGAGCTACAGGCATTTCTTCACTCAGATAGCTGCTGGTTACTGAGAGTGACAAGCTCAAGGTTGACAAGTAAAATGGCACAGTCCCGATGTTACCAAACCACATGGCAGGCCATTGGCTAAGGCACTTGACTGCTAACCAGAAGGCTGGCGGTTCAAATCCACCAGCCACTCCTCGGAAGGAAGATGGGGCAATCTACTTCCGTAGTGATACTGCCTCGGAAACCCAAGGAGGGGTCGCTGTGAGTCGGGTCTGACTCGATGGCACATAACAACAACAACAACATTGTAAGTCCCAAAGTCGGCAGAGCATGGTAGGCTGCTGACAAAGACACGGCTACATGCAGGGTCCAAGCGTGCCATAAGCTAGTTACCGTTCCCCAAGACTTCTCCTTATATACAACAAGCAGACCACAGCCCTAAGCAGCTACTCAGCTGCTCACAGTAGATTCTACCATGGAGTTGATTATCAGTCTCATCATGGGGAATACTATATCCAGCTGCCCAGCTACTGAACCAGGCCCAGCCAAGCTGACACACAAACTAAACTACCTGACTGGTAATGTTGGCAAAATATTGTCTTAGTGGTTTGAGACCATACAACATAATGAATATAAACTATATTAAGTAAACTATTATAAGAAATAACTACCAAACAATACCAAGACTTTTGATGATTATATATATATATATGTATTTTTTTTTCCCCTTCCTTGAGGAGAGGGACAAAAAGTGGCACTTTTTTTTTTTTTTTTTGGCAAATTTTAGTGTTTGTTTGTTTCTATACCTTTACATATTTTCTTTCACTTTGTGCCAGATGCAATTTCTCAAGCTGAACAGGGATAAAGTCTATTTATTTCCACATTGTCACTCTTGTTCAGTTTGGTTATAAATGAAATGAGAGCACATTGTACACTAGGACCCCATATGTACTATCATACCAGAATATAATTTCAATACATAAGAACAAATGTTAAGTATATTCAGGCCTCATATGCCTCTTTAGTCTCACATGAACACACATGAAAAAATGCTCTTTACTCTGGGAAGAATTCCAAAAAGACTCCACTGAATACCAAAAGAAAGAATGTAAATTGTAAGAGAATATAACAAAAAAATCTTCACTATCTTGGAAAGGAGAGTATTAGAAGGTCACATTATCCCTATGGAATCAAATGAGATTTAGCTATGGTGAGCAACTCAGCCATGGGTAATAGGTCAATTAAAATGCTGAAATCGGCAAATTCTCAAAAGAGCTAATATTTATCCAGATGTAGATACTTATCCAACTGGTCTATTACTGCTACATAAATAAAACAACAACAAGGAAAGCAAAGGATAAGCCAGAGGTATTTAAAGATTAGCAAATCTCCATTAATTATTTATATTTTCTTAGAGAACAGTAGATATAAGAAGCTCATATGGGTCCTGCTTTATGCTTTTTAAGCTAAGATACAACATGTTATTAACGTTTTAATACAATTCTTATACCTTTATTATATTCTAAGTACTGTTCTAGATACTGATGGTGTAGCAAACAAAGCTGCCCAAATCCCCGCTTTTATGGTGCTTAATTGTGTTTTGGGGGAGACAGAAAATATGCCAAATAAGTTATGTGGTAGTTAGGTTATTCAAAGTGCTATGGAGAAAAATAAAGCAGGAAAAGGGAATTTAGTTTGCTGGGTGGGATGTTCCCATTTTAAATAGGGAAGTCAGATAATAAATACCTCACTAAAACACACACAGGAGCTCTGGTGGCGTAGTGCCTAAGGCACATGACTGCTAATCAGAAGGCTGGCGGTTCAAACCCACCAGCCACTCCTCGGAAGGAAAATGGAGCACTCTACTTCTGTAGTGATACTGCCTCAGAAACCCAAGGAGGGGTCGCTAAGAGTCGGGTCCGACTTGACGGCATGTAACAACAACAACACAAAACATACACACACAAATCCATTGCCGATGAGTTGATCTGACTTGTGTTAGAACAGAAATGCATTCCATAGGGTTTTCAAGACTATGCTCTTTTGAAAGCAGATCGTCAGACATTTCTTCCAAGGCATTTCTGGGTGCATTCAAACCACCAACTTTTTGGTTAGTAGCCTAGTGCTTAACTCTTTGTTCCACCCAGAGTCTCCTAATACCTCATTAGAAGGTGGCATTTGAGAAAGACACAGAAGAGATGAGAGGGTTAGCCATGCAGACATGGGGGGAAGAAGTTTTTAGGAAGAAGTTAACAGCAAGTGCAAAGTCTTGAAGTGAGAGCATGCTCAGTGTGAACAAGGAATAAAAAGTAAACCATTGTGGATGGCAAGGAGTGAGGAAGGGGAGAGTCCTAGGAGATGAGAGGAAGTGGTAATGGACAATAAGGTCATGTAAAATCTTGGAGATTACAGTAGAGAACAATTCTCTGAAGAAAAAACAAGGCATTTGAAGCTTTCCTTCATAGGTGAAGCATGATTTGATTTTGTTTTAATAAGATTTCTCTGGCTGCCATGTGGAGATAGGCTGTAGGGGTAATGGCAGAGAAACAGCAAATGGCAAAGAGCAAATCATAGGGATTTAAGATCAGGAAGTCTCCCTTAATGGTGCAACCAGACAGGCTAGAAATGATGGTGACTTCAAAGAAGATTGTAGCAGCAGAGATAGTGAGAAGTGGTTAGTGGATACGTTTTGCGTATAGAAGCAAAATAAATGGCTACCAAAATGAATGTGGGGAGTGACAAAAAAAAAAAAAAAAAGAGGAGTCAAGGATGACTCCAAGGTTTCATGGCTTGAGTCACTGAAAAGATGCAGTTACCACTCATATCAATTGAAAAGACTATACCCATACATACACACTGCCATCAAGTCGATTCCAACTCATAACAAATCCCAGTGAGTTTTCAAAGGTATAAATCTTTACAAAAATAGATTGCCTCATCTTTCTTCCAGGGGGTAGCTTGTGGGTTTGAACAGCCGACCTTCTGGTTAGCAGTCAAATGCTTTACACACTACACCCCCAGAACTCTTTATAGAGGGGTAGTTTGAGGTAAGGAAGTCTGGTGAAGACCAGAAGGTTTCATTTGGACATGAAAAGTTTGAGATGCTCACTTGACATCCAATAGAAACATTGAGAAGGGAACTGGCTATATAAGCCTGCAATTTAGGGAGAGATACAAGTTGTAGATATAAATGTTGGAGTCTCCAGCAGATTGTTTTTAAAGTCACAAAAATGAAGAGTATATTAAAAGGAATAAGTACAATAAATGATCCAAAAACTGAGCTTTGGTCCATTTCAATATTGTCTAGTCAGGGAGACAAAATGAAAGCAACAAAGGAAAGGATGAAAAATCATGATCAGGGAAGTATGGTGAAGAATGTGAAGGATGTTTCTAAAGGAAAGGAATGATCAACTTTATCAAACACTGCTGATATACCATGCTATGATAGAGTTTGATACATATTATCGTTTTGTATATAGTGGACTTCACCAATCTTCTGTTCCAAACCAAACCAAACTCACTACCATCAAGTAGGATCCAACTCATAGTGACCCCTCCTTGGGTTTCCGAGGCAGTATCACTATGGAAGTAGATTACCCAACCTTCTTTCAAAGGAGTGGCTGGTGGGTTTGAACCACCAGCCTTCTGGTTAGCAGTCAAAGCCTTAGGCACTATGCCACCAGAGTTCCCAATTAATTTGAAATTATTGGTTTTGTGGTTCTGCTAAATTTAAAACTCTGATCTGATGATTTATGATTGTTATTGTTAAATGCCTTCAATTCATCCCTGGCTCACAGTGACCTTATGTGCAAAAGAACGAGACAGTGGCTAGACCTGTGCCAGCCTCATAATCCTTACTATACCTGAGCCCATTGTTGCACCAACTGTGTGAATTCATCTTCTTGAGGACCTTCCCCTTTTTCATTGACTCTCCACTTTACCGACGTCCTTCTCCAGGGAATGGTTCCTTCTGACAACATGACCAAAGTTGTTGTTGTTGTTACGTGCCATTGAGTTGGACAGACTCAGAGTGACCCCTCTGCATTTCCGAGGCAGTATCACTACGGAAGTAGATTACCTCATCTTTCCTTCCGAGGAGTGGCAAAGTAGGTGAGACATGAAGTTTGGCCATTCTTGCTTCCAAGGAGCATTCCGGCTGCACTTCTTCCAGGATAGATTTGTTACTTCTTTAGTAGTCCATGGTACTCTCAGCATTCTTGCCAACACCACAACTCAAAAGCATCAACTCTTTTTTGGTCTTCCTTATTCATTGTCCAGCTCTCACATGTGTAAAAGGGGACTGAAAATACCATGGCTTGGGTTAAGCACACCTTATTCTTCAAGGAGACATCTTTGCTCTTCATCACTTGAAAGAGGTCTTTTGCAGCAGACTTGTCCAATGCAATGTCATCTGATGTCTTGACTGCTATTTCCATTGGTGTTGGTTGTAGAACCAAGTAATATGGAGTCTTTGACAACTTCAATCTTTTCACCATTTATCATGATGCTGCCTTTTGGTCCAGTTGTGAGGATGTTTGTTTTCTTTATATTGAGATGTAATCCATACTGCAGACTGTAGTCTTCAATCTTCATCAGTAAGTGCTCCAAGTCATCCTCATTTTCAGCAAGCAAAATTGTGTCGTCTGCATATTGCAGGTTGTTAACAAGTCTTCCTCCAATCCTGATGCCATGTTCTTCTTCATATAATCCAGCTTCTCAGATTATTTGCACAGCATACAAATTGAATAAGTATGGTGAAAGGATACAACCCTGACATAGTCCCTTCTTCTTGATTTCAAACCCTTGTTCTGTTTGGACAACAGCCTCCTGGTCTATGTACAGGTTCCTAATGAGCACAATTAAGTGTTCTGGAATTCCCATTCTTCTCAATGTTATCCATAATTTGATATGATCCACACTGTCGAATGCCTTTGCATAGTCAATAAAACACAAGTAAACATCTTTCTGGTATTCTTTGCTTTCAGCCAAGATCCATCTGACATCAGCAGTGATATCCTTTATTCCACATCCTCTTCTAAATCCAGCTTGTATTTCTGTAAAGTCCCTGTCAATATATTGCTGCAACCAGTTTTGAATTATCTTCCATAAGATTTTGCTTACATGTGATGTTAATGTTATTATTAGATAATTTTCACATTCTGTGGGATTACTTTTCTTTGGAATGTGCAAAAATGATGATGAGGCCACATGTTCTGACCTCCTAGAACCCTACAAGAGGAAGACAGGATTACCAGCAGTAACCCAAAGCCTATTCCTACAAGGCCAGACATGCTGCCTCCCTCCAGCCCTTTCACCAAATGTTCCTCCCAAAGCACCCACCACCTCTCTCCTGGGTTCGATAATTCGCTGCAGGGGCCACACAGAGCTCACAGATTATGGGGTTTATTAGGGAAGCACTACAGGCTACAATTTAGGTTCAGGAAAAATGCTCAGTCTCTCTCCCAGCCCACCGTCCCTCAGCCAGCAGTCTCTCACAGTCTCTTTCCCAGCAGTGATGGTCCCTTGGTGTCTTTTTCAGGAGCACCTGTCTCTTTCAGCAGCACGTCTTCCTCCACCAGCAGTTAGAGAGAGTTCTGCCTCTAGGAGGCCTCCTTTTGAGCCCGGCAGTGTGGTCAAACTAGGCAATCATAGCATCAGAACTCTAAGCACATGAGAGAGTGGGAACCTCGCAGAACATTGTATTGTGACACACCCAACAGAAATACTTCACGTGGATAATATTTACAATCAGGAGCTCCTCAGCTGCTCATTCCACACTGAGTTTACAATGACTTATGGGTAGAAAAGCCATACTAAGTAATTTACTACACTGCAGAATGGGTACAAATATGGATCTCTTCCAGGCAGTTTGCCAGGTAGCTGTCTTCCAAATTTCTTGGCATAGACAAGTGAGTGCCTCCAGTGTGGCTTCCATTTGTTGAAACATCTCATCAATTCCTGGACCTTTGTTTTTGGCCAGTTCCTTCAGTGCGGCTTTGACTTCTTCCTTCAATACCATTGGGTCTTGATCATATACCACCTCCTGAAAATGGATGAACATTGACCAGTTCTTGGTACAGTGACTCTGTGTATTACTTCCATCTTCTTTTGATGTTTCCTGCATCATTCAATATTTTGCCCATAGAATCTTTCAACATTGCAACTCGAGGCTTAAATTTTTCTTTGGTTCTTTCAGCTTGGGAAATGCTGAGTGACATTTTCAAGCTGCTCTTTGAAAACTTCTGTTCAGCTCTTCTATCCTGTTGGTTCTCCCATTTGCTTTAGCTATTCTCTGTACTGGGGTAAGTTTCAGAGTCTCTTCTGACATCCAATTTGGTCTCTTCCTTTCATATCTTTTTAATGGCCTTTTGCTTTCTTCATTGATGATGTGCTTGATGTCATCCCACAATTCCTCTGGTTTTCAGTCATTGGTGTTTTATGCATCAAATTTATTCTTTACATGGTTTCTAAATTCAGGAGGGATATAATCAAGATCATATTTTGGCTCTCATGGACTTATTTTAATTGTCTTCAACTTCAGCTTGAACTTGCATATGAGCAGTTGATGGTCTCTTCCACAGTCAGCTCCTGGCCTTGTTTTAACTGAAGATATTGAATTCTCCATTGCATCTTGTCACAGATAAAGTCAATCTGATTCCTGTGTACTCCATCTGGTGAAGTCCACATGTATAGCCACCATTTGTATTGTTGAATAAAGATATTTGCAATGAATAAGTCATTGGACTTACCAAATTCTACCATGCAATCTCCAGCATTATTTCAATCATGAAGGCCATATTTTCCAACTACCGGTGATTCTTCATTCCCAACTTTTTCATTCCAGTACCAGTGATAATCAGCACATCTTGATTGAATGCTCAGTCCATTTCAGACTGCAGAAGTTGGTAAAAATCTTCTTCCTCATATTTGGCTATGGTGGTTGATATGTGTTTGAGTAATAGTGGTATTAATTGATCATTCCTTGTAGGCATATGGATATTATCCTATCACTGACAGCATTGTACTTCAGAACGGATCTTGAAACATTCTTTGTGATGATGAATGCCGTGCCACTTCTCTTCAATCTGTTATTCCTGGCACAGTAGATCATATGATTGTCTGATTCAAAATGGCCAAAACCAGTCCATTTCAGCTCACTAATACCTAGGAAATTGATCTCTGTGAGTTCCATTTCATTTTTGACAACTTCCAATTTTCCTAGATTCATACTTCATACATTCCATGTTCCAATTTTAAATGGACATTTGTTTCTTCTCTTGCTGAGTCATGCCACATCAGCAAATGGAGGTCCTGAAAAGTTTACTCCATTCATATAATTAAGGTCAACTTTACTCTGAGGAAGCAGCTCTTCCCCAGTCGTACTTTGAGTGCCTTCTCACCTGAGGGGCTCATCTTCCGGCACTATATTGGACAATGTTTCAGGGATATTCCTAAAGTTTTCTAGTAATATGTCAGACAGTTTTCACTGCTATTCATAAGGTTTTCATTGGCCAATTATTTGAGAAGTGGATGGACTCTTCCTTCTTCTTAGCCTGTCCTAGTCTATAAGCACCATTGAAACCTGTCCACTGTGGGTAACCCTGCTGGCCATTGCAACACCAGTGGCATAACCTCCAGCCTCATAGCAACACATAAGCCACCACATGATGACAAACTGACAGACAAGTTCATCTCCCTTAGTTCTAAACAGCTCTGCTCACTTTCTGGCCTCCCTTAAAGCCACTCCAAACCCCATGCCCTGTTCTCCTTCCTGTCCACCCCTTAAAGCCACTACAAAATCCCCCAGCACCTGGCTCTTCTTTTGGGCTGCCCCTTAAAGCTGCTTCCAAAAGCCCCCAGTGCTTCTCTCTGCTTCCTTTATGATTAATTGAATACATTTATGATATGGATTTTAAGTACTATCTCCTTTTGAATATAGAACAAATGAAACTTACCCTTACAGAGACAAAATGAGCAATACTATTAATAATACAAAACCACCAGTTACCATAAGGTCATTTCTCACTGGTGGTAATCCTATGTGTGTCAGAGTGGAACTATGCTCCACAGGGTTTTCAATGAGTGATTTTTCAGAAGTAGTTTGCTGGCCATTTTTCTGAGATGCCTCTGGGTTAAACTGAACCACCAACCTTTCAATTACCAGCGAAGCATGTTAATATAAGGAACTTAAGCTGCCTTAACATGTTGGTGATTAAAAGACAGGTCTGCATTAGACAAAACTTATTGCAATAAACTATGAGATTATTACTTCTTGGGTAGCTTCAATAAAAGCATATATTGAGCATTCATTTAAAAAGTAAAAATATTTTGTTACAGTCTTTTAGGTTTTCTCCTTATTCTACACATTTAATAGGGCATTTGGATGCTTTCAATGAAGACTGCACTTTCTAACTATACTTGCAGTTAGGTATAATCTTATAACTGTTGGCTCACTGGGACATAAGCAGAAGGAACATATTCATCTTCTGGGAAGTATTTTTAAAGAGACATTCATGACCTTTCTTCTTGCATACAGGCACAATGACTGGAGCAAAGAAGCCATTTTGGATCATCAGGTAACTTTGGAAATGGAAGCCATACAGGATCCTGGGGAATTTATGACATCAGAGCTAACATGTGTGGACAATCTACATCAAGACTAATTATAATTGAGTTAGATCCATCCTGGAATGGATATCTGGAGGTCACCATACATTTATCTATATAATGTGTTTAAAGAATAAACCATGATTTGACTCAAGGAGACAAAAACCCTGTTGTTTTTCATGTTAGGATTAGTAGAGTCACAATATTATTTACAGACTAATGGTTTTCAAGGTTTCTTTTATTTTCAGTCTTGGCTAATAAACATTATCATAGGGTTTGCTGCAAAAACAACTAATCCTCAACTTTTTCTTTTAGCAAAAAAGTCTGCCCCTTATTGTATTTTATTGAATCTTTGCAGCTCAAATTCTCCTTTAAGGTATTTCAATATTTTAAAAACAAAAAGCTTGAGGTAAAATTACATTTAACGATGTAGAGACAGCAAACTTTCACGTAAAAGAGCCACAGGCTTAGGTCCCAAAAAGAAAGTTGATATAAAGAAGTTTATTTCAATTTTTAAACCTGTCTTTAGAATTCTGGGTATAGAAAAATTCAAAAGCTGTCCTTTAGTGTCAGTGTATACATCATTGTATCTTTGTCAGGAGCGTGTCTCCTTCACCATGAATATCTTTCATGTTTAGTTTAAATATTCTGTTTCATTAACACAATGGTTGTGTCCTGTCACTATCAAATGAGCTGTTTAGTTATTTATGATGTATAGATGAGCAGGAGCCAGTATATTATTAACTGCAGAAAGCATTTAGAAAAGCCTTAACATTTCCAAAGGCTTTTTCCTTTTCTCCTGTTACTATCTTCCCCACCAAGTTATCTTCTGCTTGTCTCAGTCCAGCACCCTCTGCCCACAGTCCTTTGGTTGTCCATCTAGTGTCATATGTGACCTACCACCATACTTCATCTCTTTGAAAAGGAAATCAGTGTAAGCCAAGAATTCACAGAAAAGAAATGGCATGGTTATTGTGGACATGTGGAAATTTAATGCAAATATCATTTTTACCACTTTTTTTTTCTCTCTCTTTCTTATTGATTTGGAATCTTCAGGGGAAAAAATGCAATTAGATGTTACTGAACCCCTTGATCTTGTTTTATCCCTCAGTTGTTTGGCTTTTGAGCATTTTAAAGTCACAGCTAAAACAAATTTCACCTCCTGAGAATGATGCCTATTTAAGCTGATATCCAAAAAAAAAAAAAAAAAAACCACTGAAAAAAAATATTGACCATATATATTATTATATTTCTATTCCATATCAAAGTGCTATCTCAGTTAAGTTTAACATTTCAAATTATTTTGTGCCTCCTAATTTTAATGTTCCCTTTGGATGTGGAACTTGATACTTTAGTCATTCAATGTATATTGTCAATATCCTTTATGAGTTATTTTAATTTTTAAGCATATACACAAATATGATGTTTTTTTGTTTGTTTTGTTTTTTTCTAAGCCAGGGATTATTTATTGGATACCTGCTGTGTCCATAGCCCTGTGCTAACAAGAAACACACAATTCTTATTTTCCTAATTCTTGGAGACTAGAGTATGAGATCATGTAGATCAATTATTCATTTTTATGAGTGAGGAATATGAGGCTTAGGAATGTAAATTGACTTTCTAAGGATCCTGCAGTTAGAGTTTGAGCCAGGACCAAAAGCTACATCTCCTGGCTGGCTGTCCAGTGTGATTTCCACTGGTGCAACACTCTTACTGCCCCTAACAAGCACAGGTGCTTCGAAGCATAAGAAAAGAAACTCTATGTGGTTAGTCTATTTTCTTTCATTCTTGAAATTCCAAATAGCTTTTTGGCAGCCTTCTATTCTAATTAGTTTAAATCCTATTCTTTTCACTATCAGGTAGCAAGTAATAGATAGGCTCTTTACACATTGCTGGTAATCACTTCTTGATTGACTCAGACCAAAATTAAACTCTCTCTCTTGCTAAGTAAGCTCATCTGGCTTTATGGACAGAGAGGCTTTTCAATTACTCAAGACTATCATACCTGCGCCTAAAGTTGTACTGTTTTTTTTTTTTTTTTCTATTATTACAAACTGTTTCAGCACACTGCAGTGAGCTATTAGCACTCTGAATATATATTTTTTTTTTTTTTTCTTATATATGTTGGAAGTGTTTACATTGATAAGAAAATAGTTCTATTACTCAAACTACCACACCTTGCAATTTTATTGACTGTGGGCCTTAGTATAAAATTTATATGGTTGATGTTAAAAATAATCAAAACTCAGAACAATTTGAACATGATGTTTGTTTTAATCAGCTACTATGTATTT
>NW_006921610.1:2391954-2410991 GCF_000298275.1 Orycteropus afer afer | reverse complement strand
TTTTTTTTTTTTTTTCTATTATTACAAACTGTTTCAGCACACTGCAGTGAGCTATTAGCACTCTGAATTTTTTTTTTTTTTTTTTTAACTTCTTATATATGAGGATGTTCTTTGACAGACCATGGCATATTTGATGAAAGTTCTTTTAATATAATTTTTTTTTTTCCTTAAGTTGTCCAGCTTTAAACAGCTAAAATCAATTCCTCTGGAGCCACTTGTCATTTCTTGTCTTCATTTTAGTAGTATGGATAAACTCATGTCAGACTTTACTCACAGTAGAAAAAATAAAATCCTTTATCAGTTCTTTGCCTTGATTCTACTGCTGTATAAAAATAAACTGGCTTCCTTCCACACAATTAAGCAAAACTGCTTCCATCCAAGAGAGGATACTCAGTGTTTCAAGGATAGGGTAAGCAAATATCATAGCTACATGTAACAAATTTAGGAAATTTAAGCTGTTGTAAATTAATTCAATTTGAAAGAAGCGTCTTAGATGAGAATAGAGAAAATGAATGAATCTTGTTTCTATACTTAGGCTTTATGTTTATGTCATAGACATAAAAAATCTCAGCAGTAGAGAGTCTATGGGCGTGCTGGGAGGATCCTCTTGATTAGAACAATAGTGAAGATGAGGTGGTCACAATGTCAGGTCTCAAATATTCAGTTCCCTGTATTTAGCTAGAAGCTCTGGTGGTACAGTGGTTAAAGCATTAAGTCACTAACCAAAACTTTTGCAGTTTGAGCCCACCAGCCACTCCATGGGAGAAAGATAAGGCATCTGCTTCTCTAAAGATTTACAGTCTTGGAAACCCTATGGTTCTATTTTGTCATATAGGGTCATCAGAATTGACTTGATGGCAGTGGGTCTGATTTTGGCAAATTTGACTCTTAAATCTATCTATCTGTTCTGTAGAGGGCAGTAATAGTGAAGGAGTTTCACACAAGAGCAATGAGAAACTATTTGATCAAAACAAACTGAAAACCAAACCTACTGCCATTGAATCCATTCCAACTCGTAGTGACCCTATAGGACAAAGTAGAACTGCCCATAGCATTTCCCAGGCTATTAATCTTTACAGAAGCAGACTGAAAATTGGTTGGTGCATTTGAACTGGTCACCTCTTGGTTAGCAGCCCAATATTTTAACCACTATGCTATCAGAGCTTGTTTGGTCAAACATTTTGTGGTTGAAAAATTTATATTAGAACTGTTCTATCCCAGCATCTAGTTGAAGCCTTGAGTGTCTATCACAGCTGCTATTTCCATAGATTATTTCTGGCTCTTAGAAACATAGACTTTAAAAGAATACTGCTGCCTTAGTCAACCCTAATCAAAAGGGTTATTTTGTAGACTAGAAGGCATGACCTGAAACTTTTAGGCTAGATACCTACTCCCAATGAGTTTTCTATTGTGGACCCTGGATAAAGTGATCTTGAAAGAAGGAGATCTTGACTTTGCTTAGATGCACACTCTCCCTTCTTACTCCTCTATTCCTCAGCTGATTGAGCTACTTGCATCCAAAAATGTCTACATAATATCTTTCTCCATGGTTTTTCATGTGCTTTTCTCCTCTGCCTGGAGGACTTTAGCCCTACGTTTCCTACCACCCACCCCTGTCCTTCATCTCCTTAAACATGAATAACACCCACTTATGCTTCAAATTTCAGTATAGAGATCTACTTTGTCTGGAAAAACATTCCCTAAATCTGCAGCCTGTGTGAGGTTTTCCCTAACTATGCTCCCATAGTACTCAGTATTACCTGCGTGGGAGAAATTATTGACGTTGTTTACCAAATTTCCTATACTAGGGCAATAAGTTCCCCAAAGGTACTGTGAAGTATTTGTCATTGAAGTCTTAGATTCACTGCATTCCAGGTATCTAATAATTACCCAAATACCTAACCCAAGCCATAGTGTTTTCAATCACCTCGTATGTATGTGAAAACTGGACAATGAATAAGGAAGATCCAAAAAGAGTTGATGCCTTTAAATTGTGGTGTTGACAACAAATACTGAATGTACTGTGGAGTAACAGAAGAATGAATAAATATATCCTGGAAGAAGTACAGCTGGAATGCTCCTTGGAAGTGAGAGCGGCCAGACTTCGTCTCACCTATTTTGGTCATGTTGTCAGAAGGGGCCATTCCCTGGAGAAGGATATCGTGCTTGGTAAAATAGAGGGTCAGCAAAAAAGGGGAGGAACCTCAAAAAGATGGATTGACATGGTGGCTGGAGCAATGGGTTCAAATGTAGCAAAGACTATGAGGATGGTCCAGGACTGGGCAGTGTTTCATTGTGTAGTACATAGAGTGGCTATGGGTTGGAGCTGATTGATGGCACCTAACAACAACAACAATAATTATTTGGTGAATGACATCAGAGTTTAAGCAAGTTCTTTGAAATAAATTTAAAAATGTCTCCATTCCTTCATTTCTTTATCATTGAGTAAATTTATTGGTGTTTTCTGCATGCAAAGAATTGTTCTAGGCACCAAAGAATTGTTCTGGGCACCTGATGAACAATAGTGAGTAAAAGAAAAGTCAAACAGACAGTATTTCAGACTGTCTTCAATGGTAGTATAGAGAAAACTCATATTAAATGAATTATTTTGTGGTTTAAGGCAATAATAACAAAAACTATACAGCAATAGTTTAGTAAAATATGTAATTAAATAACATTGTAATGATAACATTTAGCACCACCAAAAGACCAAGATTATTGAGGTTATCTTCATTTCAGCTAAAATAATATGAGGTCCCTTTTATCTAATTTTTTTTTAAAACAACATTACAATTTTATTAGAAAGTATAAAATTAAAGATAAAGAATAAGTTGAATATAAGCATGTACTTGCTTCAGAATAGACAAAGTACTATTATTTTGTCCTTTTCTTTAACAAACTTAGCTATAAGGTATTTTTAATAGGAAGAGGTGGTTGTATTGCTATCAATAAAGTCATCAAACAGTTATTTGTATTTGTAGGGCTGGACTCTGTGATTACCTTAGTCTTATACAGATATATATATTTTTTGAATCTTCATAGAATATTCTATCATGATGTGGAAAATTAGATTATAGACCAAGGAAACATGCATATGGAAAAATGCCCTTAAGAAAATATTCCAGAAAGGGACAGCCATGAACATTTAACAGTAAGGGAAGATGAGAAGAATTAATGTCATTATCTAATTTTCAACAGGTTAAAAGTTATTTTTTCTACTCTTAGAAATAGGAGCTCTTGTTTAAGATTCTAACACTTCAGTAGAGCAAATAGTTATTGTTGTTGTTGTCAGGTGATGTTGTATTAGCTCTGACAGTGGAGCAACATTGAGAACCTAGAAATAAATCTATCGACCTACTGTCAGCTGATCTTTGACAAAGGGCCAACATCCACTAGATGGGGGAAATATCTCTTTCACAAATGGTGCTGGCATCAGTGGATAACCATTAGCAGAAAAAATGAAACAAGATCCATACCTAACACTATACACAAAAACTAGCACCAGATGGATCAAAGACTTCAATGTGAAACCCAAAACTATAAAGTTCATCAAAGAAAAAATGGACACAAACTTAGGGTCCCTAATTTATGGCATAAATAAACTATCAAGCATAACCTAAGATGAACAAGCAGCAGAAGATAAACTAGATGATTGGCACCTTCTAAAAATTAAAATCTTATGTGCATTAAAAGACTTGTTTAAAAGAGTAAAAAGAGAAACTGCAGAATGGGAAAAAAAATATCTGAGTCCTGTGTATTCCATCTGGTGAGGTCCACATGTACAGCCATTGTTTGTGTTGTTGAAGAAAGGTATTTGCAATGAATAAGTCATTGGTCTTGCAAAATTCTATCATGTGATCTCCAGCATCATTTCTATCACCAAGGCCATATTTTCCAACTACTGATAATTCTTGTTTCCAACTTTTGCATTCCATTCACCAGTAATATTCAATACGCTTGATTGCATGTTTGGTCAATTTCAGACTGCAGAAGTTGGTAAAAAATCTTCAATTTCCTCATTTTTTATTTTGGTGGTTGGTGTGTAAGTGTGAATAATATTAGTATTTACTGGTCTTCCTTGTAGATGTATGGATAGTCCTATAACTGACAGCACTGTATTTCAGGATACATTCTGAAACATTCTTTGTGATGAGGAATGCCACACCATTCCTCTTCAATTTGTCATTCCTGGAATAGTAGATCTTATGATTGTCTGATTCTAAATGGTCAAACCAGTCCATTTCTGCTCACGAATGCTTAGGATATTGATATTTATGTGTTCCATTTCAGTTTTGACAACTTCTAATTTTCTTAGATTCATACTTTGTATATTCCATGTTCCACTTATTAATGGATGTTTTCAGCTGTTTCTTCTCATTTTAAGTTGTGTCCCATCAGCAAATGGAGGTCTTGGAAGCTTTGCTCTTCTGTGTCTTTAAGGTTGACTGTACTTTGAGGAGGCAGCTCTTCCCTGATTGTATTTTGAGTGTCTTCTGACCTGAGGGGCTCATCTTTTGACACAACATCAGACTATGTTTTAAGTTATTCCTAAAATTTTCCAGTAATATACCAGTTTTTCACTGTTATTCATAAGGTTTTTACTTTAGTCGCCAATTCTTTGAGAAGTGGATGACCCCTTCCTTCTTCCGAGTCTTAGTCTGGAAGCTCCAATGAAACCTGTCCACCATGGGTGACCTTGCTTGTATTTGAAATACCAGTGGCATAGCCTTTAACCTCACAGCAGCATGCAAGCCACCACAGTACAAGAAACTGACAGACAAAAAGGGAAGATCAAAGAGTTAGATATGATTTATTCAATGGAGTAGCCACACATTCTTAACTAAAGATTCCCTAAAAGTTTCTTTTCTTTGTAGTCAACATTTTATTATTATTATTATTTTTCTTTAAAAAGCTTTTCATTCAGTAGCCCACCATCAACTTTCTTTTTTTCTTTCAGTAAGAAGCTGGCTACTGGGAGGATCAAGGACTTTCTGAACAAGGAGTAGAGACTTTAATCTGAAACGTTTACAGCAGAGGTGTCAGATTCTGAAAGCCTTCCAGATTCTTGCTTGTTCAGTGACAATGTGCTGCAGAGAAGGTTAAGAGATTAATAGCAAATAGATCACATTTTAAATATCTTCTAACAAACTGTATTTAAGCTTGTATCCAGTTCTATCACATATTTAAAAGTGTTTCATTTCTCTGAGGGCTTAATAAATATGATAAGGACAACTGTTATTATTTTTTTACATCCTACAGCTTCACTCCCTTATAATGCACCCTTGGTAGCAGAATATATTGAACATAGTATGAGAAAGAAATATTATTATGTAAGAATTTCAAAACAGGCAGAAGATTAAAAGGGAAACATTTTGTTGATTTTCTGTTAATGAAAATATTTGCAAAAATGTTTGAATCAATTGCTTCTGAAATTCTAAAATAGTACTTGAGTAACCATCAAAATGATAGTGTTTTATGATGTAACAGTAGCTTTTACCTGACAAAACTGAAGGGATTTTGAGATGATTAATTTGTATCCTCTTTTTTATGTTATACATGTAATTGAGAGAATCAGTGAAAGCAAAAATCCAGAATACATTATTTTTTTACTTCTAAAGTATGTTTATATTGTGTTCTGAATTATATTTTCTTAAACAAAACTTTACTTTTCTCTGACAATGGACACTTTGTCATCTAAGTATGTTAAAGACTAAAACACTATAAACCAAAAACCATACACACTGCTGTGTAGTCGGATCCAACTCATAGAGACCCTTCCTTGGGTTTCCAAGGCAGTATCACTATGGAAGTAGATTGCCCAACCTTCCTTCTGTGGAGTGGCTAGTGGGTCAAATGCCTTAGGCACTACACCACCAGAGCTCTGCTAATGATTTCTTATATATCTGACAATAAATATCAATTTCAATTATTTGAGAGAAACATGCCACTTCTGTTGACGTCCTTGTTCCACCTACACATTTTCCCATTTCTCCATTTATTTAGATGTCATTTTCGAGATATATTTGTTCTGATGTGAGACTGAGTCTTCAAACAGGGCTCTTTTTATCCATCAATGTCTCCTTCTGTCCCCAAACCTTTTCCTCAATATAGTAGCCCAGAGTTTCACATTTAAACCACCCTAACAATTAGCTAAAGACATGTTTTGAGCATTTTCTTGTAGGGGTAAGTTACTTGCAAAGATACAAAGCATTATAACACTTCTGAGATTTGTGTTTGGGCAAATGTTGCTGTTTAGTACCTTATGGTAGAATATACTGAGAAGTATGTGCCTCCCTTTATAGGCCTGTCTGTTTGGATAAAAGTTGATCCCCAGGCTTGAGTTCAATTCCAGGCTTGAAGGATGTCTAAGGCCCACAGCTCAAAGGTTCCACCAGTCTCTATCAGAACAGTAAATCTGGTCATTTTTATGATTTTGAATTTTGTTCTACATTTTTTTTCCTCCCTATCTGGTGGCATAGTGCCTAAGGCATTTGACTGAAAACTAGAAGACCGGTAGTTCAAACCCATCAGCCACTCCTCAGAAAGAAGGTGGGGCAATCTACTTCCATAGTAATACTGCCTTGCAAACACAAGGAGGGGCCACTATGATGCAGACCTGACTCAATAGTAGTGAGTTTGAGTTTTTTTTTTTTGATCACTCCAGGACCTTCTATTGTGACGCTGATCAGAGAGGTCTGGTAGTGGTAGCCAACCACTATCTAGTTCTTCTGGTCTCCAAGTAGTAGAGGCTGTGATTCAGACAATCCATTAGTCCTTTGGACTAATTGTTTCTTTCGGTTAGATTTTCTTCACTCTTCTTTGCTCCGGAAGATGAAAGACCAATAGTTACATTTTAGATGCTTTTTGACAAGCTTTTAAGACCCTAGTTCCTATTCACTAAAGTAAGATATAGAACATAGTCCTTGTGAACTATGTTATGCCAATTGGCCTAAGTGTCTCCCGAGACTGTGTCCCTAAGTCCCTAAGACCAGGGGATCATTCTCTTAAGGTGTTTGGTTATGGCTAAAACGTTTACAGAATGTTGTCCCCTGTATACGCTAAAATGTCCTTGGATATATTTATACCATACACAAATGCATATGTAGAAATATCCTTTGCTAAACCTAGGTATATTCATGGGCGTATTCCCATTTGTATTCCCACATTTGTTCAGTTTGTATGTTATAGACTTGTAGATGTTTGTTATTACTATTATTGCAGGGTTGTATATAATAGTCTTTACCATTGTTTTCTTTTACTCTTGTGCACCTCTCAGTGATTTCTTTTGCCATTAGTCATGTTGTGCTACCCTCTTCCTTAATATATATTACCTTGATGTCATAGTGGATGAGGCATCTGACTACTAACCAGAAGGTCAGTGGTTCAAACCTACCAGCAGCTCTGTGGAAGGAAGAAGGAGCGATCTACATCTGTAAGGATTTACAGCTCCAGAATCCCAATGGGGGTCACTATGAGTCAGAGTCAAATGAATGGCAGTGAGTTTGGTTTGGTTTTGGTCACCTAAGTTAATACATGTCTACCCTGTAGTTAATGGTTTGCCCATTCTTTCCCTCCTATCCTTGGTAATCATCAAAGAATGTTTCTGTCCCTATGAAAATCTTTTCTTGACTTTTTATGGTAATGGTCTCAAACAATATTTGTACTTTTATCATTGACTAATTTCACACAACATAATGTCTTCCAGGTTCATCTATGTCATGAGGTGTTTACAGGTTGGTCATTATTCTTTAACATTGCATAGTGTTCCATTGTGTGTATGTACCACGGTTTGTTTATCCATTCATCCACTGATGAACACTTAGGTTGTTACCATCTTTTTGCTATTGTGAATAATGCTGTGATGAGCATGGCTGTGCATATATCTGCTCATGTCACAGCTTTTATTTCTTTAGGATATATACCTAGTAGTGGGATTGCTGGATCATATGGTATTTCTATTTCCAATTAAGAAAGCACCATACCGTTTTTCATAGTGATTGCACCATTTCACAATCCCACCAGCAGTGTAAGAGTTCCAATCTATCCATACCCTTGCAAGCATTTGTTGTTCTCTGTGTTTTTTTTTTTCTTTTTAAAATTTTGCTGTTATTACTAAGGTGAGATGATACTATATTATTGTTTTGATTTGGCTCTCTATGATGGCTAATGATCATTAGCATTTCTTCATGTGTTTTTGGCTGCCTGTATGTCTTCTTTGGTGAAGTATCCTCTCATATCTACTGAATATTTTTAATTGGATTATTTGTCTTTTTGAGGTTTTGGATTTTTTAAAAAAACATATAAATTTTAGAGACTAGTCCTTTTTATAGAAGAATAAAAAAGAAGGACAAATGGAAATGGTAAGTACAGGGACGAAATGGGAAGAGTGCTCTTATACTCAAGGAATTGCAACCAATGTCACAAAATAAAATGTGTATAAATTGTCATATGAAAAGCTAATTGCTCTGTAAACTTTCACCCAAACTTCAGTAAAAAATCATTCATATATTCTGGATATTAAAATAAAACAAAACTTTATAATACAGAGCAAATTTTATTCTGTCTTTTGTGCCTGCACAAGCCTAAGGCAAAATACCTAGCATAGTTATTAAGGTCAATAAGTAAGTGGATCTAAACTCACCTAGAGTTTTACAACCAATATGCTGTCTAGGCACAAAACTGAACCTTTAGGTATCAGGAGTGAAAACCCAGCATATTACACCATGCCTGGAAGGTTGAACTGAACAGACATCAGCAACCTTTTTGGTGTATTTGTGCACCAGAGAAGTCAAGATGAGGTACAACTGAAGGCTGAAATCTAACTCAAGCTCTACTTGCCAAGCCCTGCCTCTGCTGTTGGGAACCAGGCACTCTATGTTCCCTAGGAGCCATGTTCACAGGCTGTTTTTCTGAGGAGGAGGAAGCTCAAGGAAGCGTACCTATTCCTCTCTGGCAGTCTAGAGCAGGTATTTTAGCTTAATTGTACAAGACTGATTTACACACTCAGTGATATCTTGAATTAGAATTGTAATCCCAAAGAATTTTTGTCATTATTATTGTATTCTTTTTGAAAATGTGAGTGAGGTCTGGATGGTAAATTATACTCGTGTTTAATTCCTCTTACTCTCAAATTCTCATTAAAATGATGTAAATATAGGAAGAGAATGTAATTTCTGGGGGAAAAAAATGTAATGTCGTGATACCAGTACCAAGATAATTTCAGTAAGATGTAGGGTACATGGAAAGGCTGGCCAGCTATTGGTTTGGTTATGTAAAAGAAGAGTCCACCTGGGAGTAAAGTAGATAGTGTCCACTAGACAAGCCATCGACACTATGGATTCTGGAGTGGTGGGCTTCCAGCCAAGCTGGTAGTGCTGGTTAGAGAATTGTAGCCATGCTGAGCTTTCAATCTACTAAGATTGTTTTATTACACTCCAGACTTTACAAGCTGGTGAGCAGTCTCATCACATCTCTGCATTCCTGATTCTCTATTCACCTTACCTGCAGGAAGTCCTGATTCTGGCCATAATCATCCTTCCCAAATATTTCTGAGAATCTCAGAGATATTTACAGGTGAAGTTAAATGTTTTTCTAAGCCATACTTATTCTTGGTTTTAGGTCACTTTCCCTCACTGAGAAATAAGTTGTGGTGATGGCTGTACAACATTGTATGTGTACTAAATGTCACTAATGGTAAAATTTATGTTTATTTTTCCACCATAAAAATTAGGGGATAAACATATTTTTAGAATAGGGTACTTATATATATATTGTACTTATATATTGTTTTAATGATATTGTTTTAAAAGCAAATACTGACAAGATACATTTATATAATTATTTACTTTATTAAATAATATGCTACCAGAACTCCTATATTGTACTTATATATTGTTTTAAAAGCAAATACTGACAAGATATATTTATATAATTATTTACTTTATTAAATAATATACAGAATGTTTTTTTTTTTTTCCCATTGATCATGGAAATCAGTAATAATAATACATTACAATGACCATAGTTGGGGTAAGGGAAGATTATAGTTCATACTGAGACTTATGAAATATAATATTAAGTATTAACCAAAACCCATCAAGCCCCCTGTCATCAAGTCAATTCTGACTCAAAGCAACTCCCATTGACTGGGTTTCCAAGGTGGTAAGTCTTTGCCTCCTGCTGTACAGCAAGCAGCTGGAGGGTTTGAATTGCCAACCCTCTGTTTAGCAGTCAAATATCTTACGCACTGCACCATGAGAGCTCCTTATTAAATATTCAAATAAATATTAAATATTAAAGTAAACACTAAAACTTCAGGAAATATAAGGAAATGTGATAAAATAGAAATTTCAGAAACACACACAAATTGGCTAAAGAATGCAGTTATGATAAAGGTAGCATTTAAAATCAGCAAAAAAAAAAAAAAAAAATTATTTGACTTAACTGGTTTGAGGAACAACAAGCTAAACATTTGAAACATAATGTTAGTGCCCTACCTTGCTGTAGACATCAAATTTGATCCAATGGCTTGTAACTTCAACTATACAAATATGTAATAAAAGTACTAGAAGTACCATCTATTGTGTGTCCTGAGTGATTTATTTATTAAGTCACAAAGACCTTAAGCAAATTGTCCAAAGTAACACATCTAATATATGAAAGAACTGGGATATGAACAGAGGCAAACTGTTTCCAGTGCCAACGCATTAAAAGTATGCTATGATAAAAATCAAACAAACAGATAAAAACATATACAATATTCTGGTAATATAGTGGCTAAGGCACTTGACTGCTAACCAGAAGGCTGGCGGTTCAAACCCACCAGCCACTCATCAGAAGGAAGATGGGGTAATCAATCTATTTCCGTAGTGATACTGTCTTGGAAACCCAAGGAGGAGTCACTATGAGTCGGGTCTGATTCGATGGCACATAACAACAACAACAACAACAACAACAATACTAGTATGTGGAATATATTTTATGAGTAACGTGGAAGACGGACTCTAAATGGAAAACTTGATGGATGTGACTGCAAGAAAATTGCAATCATTTCCATGTGAAGAAATACCATAAATAAAATTAAAAGTCAACTGATAAACAGAAAATAGCTGTAATATATAGATATACAATTTTGTTGATATCCTTAGTACTTTGGGATGTCTTGCATCAATAAGAACAAACTTGAACTCTATCAGAATGAAAATGAGCAAACACACAAAGGAAGATATACAAATGGTTAATAACTTTGGTAATCATAAAATTGAATGCCACCAATAAATAAATATGATCTCGTGGCATTGAATTTATTTTCATGGAAAGATAAGCAATCTATTCTTCAAAGAAAAATGGCACGTAGTAGAAACAATGTGATCCTATTTATAGATTATATTTTCCATGACATTTATGGCATAGAAAAATTAATATATGGTAATCTCATCTCTCATTGTCTTTCTATAAGATATATATATATATGTGTGTGTGTATATATATATATATTTGCTTGCAGGGTCTATTGTACAGCTGAATGGGGGTAATGGATGTAAGGGTTACTGTAAGTGTAAGAAAAGTTAAATAGAAAAGACAAGCAATAGCCACTATTGATTTTCTACCCAAAAGCAAGCCTCCCTTTCTTACTAAACAAACAAACCAATATTTTGTCCAGTACTCCATGAGCTTCTCCTTCACCTCATGAGATGAATATTAGTCACACCAGCTAAAAATAGTTTTTCCATTCTTCTTGTCTGTGACTTGATATATGCAAGGACACAGGATCCCTGAAATATTAGATTATGAATGGGTATGTATGGGACAATGTTCATCATTCTTAAACAGAAGCAGGAGTAAGGAGCCAGGGCTTCCACTTCCTACCTTTGGATGTTTCTGTGTAAGAATGTGATATTTGGAATTGCTGCAACCATTTTCTTACATAAAAGGAAAACAAAACAATTGGAGAACAGCCATCTTGAAGACTTCCCTTTTTTTAGTATTCTTATTTTTTTTATTGTACATTGGGTGCAAATTTACAAAGCAAATTTGTTTTACATTCAACATTTCACGCACATTTGATTTCATGGCCCTTATTACCATTCCCAACCATAATAAAATCTCCTACCCCCTCCTGTGTCTACCCCCTCCTTAAGTCCTTCTTATCTATGCATTCCTCTCTGTCCAGCTTTCCCTCTATGTGAATTCTACCCCTCTGGTGAATTCTACTCCTCTGGTGTCTCATGTCTGATTGATCTAAGAGGTACACCTAGGGTAGTTGCGTACTTTGCTGTGGGGTAGGGTGTTCTGCATGTAGGAGACCTCTCATTTTCGAGTTCTTACATAACTATTATGACAAGATAAAAGAGCTGAGCAGAAGATTTCAAAGAATAGCTTCAGAAGACAAAGTCAATTATTATAATTAAATGTGCAAGACTTGGAGTAAGAAAACCAAAATGGAAGAACACACACACTCAGCATTTCTCAAGCTGAAAGAACTGAAGAAAAATAAAATTATTTAAGCCTCAAGTTGTAATACTGAAATATTCTATAGGCAATAGAATTGAATTGATTTGAGTTGGTCAATGTTAATCTATTTCAGAAGGTGGCATATGATCAAGAACCAATGGTATTGGAGGAAAAGGTCCAAGCTGTATTGAAGGAATTGACTAAAACAAAGCTCCAGGAATTGACAGAATACCCTTTGAGATGTTTCAACTAATGGATGCCACACTGAAGGCCCTTACTTGTCTATGCAAAGTAATTTGAAAGAGAGCTACCTGGCCAACTGACTAGAAGATATCCATATCTGTACCCATTCCAAAGAAAGGTGTTCCAACAGATAAAGAAACTATCAAATAATATCATTCATACATTAATATCACACACAAGTACAATTTTGTTGAAGATAATTCAAAAGTGATTCCAGCATTATATTCATAGGAAAGTTCCACAAATGCAAGCTGGATTCAGATGAGGACATGGAAAGAGGGATATTGTTGCTGACATCAGATGGATCTTGGCTGAAAGCAAAGAATACCAGAAAGATGTTTACTTGTGTTTTATTGACTATGCAAAAACTTTTGATTGTGTAGATCATAAAAATAATGGATAACATTGAGAAGAATGGAAATTCCAGAACTCTTAATTATGCTCATGAGGAATCTGTACATAGACCAGGAGGTTGTGGTTCAAACAAAGCAAGAGGATAGATACTACATGGTTTAAAATCAGGAAGGGTGTGTGTTGGGGTTGTATCCTTTCACCACACTTATTCAATCTGTATGCTGAGAAAATAATCTGAGAAGCTGGACTATATGAAGAAGAATACGGTATCAAGATTGGAGGAAGACTCATTAACAACCTGTGATATGCAGATGACACAACTTTGCTTGCTTAAAGTGAAGATGACTTGAAGCACTTACTAATGAAGATTAAAGACCAGAGTCTGCAGTATGGATTACACCTCAACATAAAGAAAACAAAAATCCTCAAAACTAGACCAGTAAGCAGCATCACGAGAATTGAAAATAAGATTAAGATTTCATCATTACTTGAATCCACAATCAACACCAATGGAAATAGCGGTCAGGAATCAGACATTGTATTGCACTGCAAAAGACTTCTTTAAAGTGCTGAAGAGCAAAGATGTCACTTTGAAGGCTAAGGTACAACTAACCTAAACCATGGTACTTTCAATAGCCTCATATGCTTGTGAAAGGTGGACGATGAGTAAGGAAGATCAAAGAAAAGTCGATGCTTTTGAGTTGTGGTGTTGGTGAAGAATACTGAAAGGACCATGGGCAGCCAGATGAGCAAATGAATCTGTCCTGGAAGAACTGCAGCCAGAATGTTCCTTGGAAGCTAGAATGGCTAGACTTCATCTCACCTACTTTGGTTATGTTGTCAGGAGGCACCACTCCCTGGAGAAGGATATCATGCTAGGTAAAGGGGAGGGAGGGTCGACGAAAAAGGGGAAGACCTTCAATGAGATGGGTTGACTAAATGGCTGCAATTATGGGTTCAGTTATAGCAAGTAAGAATTGTGAGCATGGGAAACAATAGGGCAGTGTTTCATTCTGTTGCAAATAGAATCACTATAAGTCAGAGCCAACTAGATTACACTAACAAACAAAAACAAATAACTACTCTGGAGTCATCTTGCCTCTACTGTTCTTATGTAGGATGGAAACATCTTTAATATCTTGTGGTTTTAGTTTGAATATTTATTTTTTCACTTGCAACTGAAAACACCCTAATTCAGGTAGGGAGACACTGGTGAAAAAATTAATTTGAATGTTGGCGGTAAGAGGAGATAAGGGAAGAAGAGGGAAACAGAAGCACTGCAAATTTGAGTTTTTTTTTTTTTCCAGACCATTTTGAGGTCAGAGAGCTAAAAGATTTTTGAGCAGATAGGCCACAATAGATGTTCAGTGTTTAGAGGTTTTATAGAAAGCTTTGGTTGATGTATGTTAATTAGAAGTAATTGCCCTTTTGTTGCCTGTTCTAGAGACTTCCATAAAAGTGTGCATTACTTTCTAAATATTAACTTTAGATTTCTCTTTCTATTGGATGTAACATCAAGCAAAAATGGGTTGCACAAATAGCTCCATTTTATTAGGATTGTATATGAGATGAGAAACTACTTTCTTCAAGTGATAAGTCCAACATATTTTCTAAAGAAATTTATTTCATAATCAAGTTAATTCAGGAAAAATTATAACTTTTTTGATTGCAAATGCCCACGTTTTTCATAAAAAGAAAGAAATTGTGATGTAAGTAAAATGTTTGTCCAAGTATCTCCCAAATTGAACAGTAGTTAGTTATCACTGAAGCAACTCCAGAAAGCAAAGTCTCAGTGGTATCTAGGTGGGAGTGAGGGATGAATGAAGAGACAGTTTCTCCTGGACAATGAGGTCTCAATACTCACTGCTTTGAACCATGCTAGGTATGATCAATGCATATCAATAACAACATGAGAGTGAAGTCACATCACGTCTTTAGAGTGATTATGTGTAAAATAGAGTACAATTCTTAGAGGAGTGTTCTGAGAATTACAATGGATGGTTGTGATGATTAATGGAAAAATTCCATTTAGAAAGTACTTAGGTTATAAGTATGCCTAATTGTTCTGGTTACCTAGTCTCACTCTGACAAGAGTATAGCACAAAAGGGATGGCTTTAACAAACAAGAGTTTATTCCCTTACAATTTGGAGGCTTTAAGTCTGAGTTCAAAGTGCCAAGTTCTAGGGGTTGGGTGAAAGCCCCTCAACCTTGGGCATCAGCTCTGCCTCCTGCTCCCGGCCCACTGAAGTTAGAGGCTTTTCTTCACTCAGACTGCTGCTGGCTGCTGAAGCTGACAAGCCCAAGGTTGACAAGTAAAAAGGCACAGTCCTGATGTTACCAAACCACACAGCAGGCAATTAACTCAAGTCTGTTGAAAGTCCCAAGTTCAGCAGAGCATGGCAGACTGTTGAACAACAGCACAGCTACATGCAAGGTTCAAGCTTGCCATAAGCTAGAGGTGGTTCCCCAAGGTTTCCCCTTATATACATGAAGCAGACTACATCCCTAAGGCAACCACTCAGCTGCTCACAGTAGATTCCACCATGGAGTTGATTACCAATCTCATCATAGGGAGTACTACATCCAGCTGCTGTCCCTCAACCAGACCCAGCCAAGTTGACACACAAACTTAACTACCACACTAATTGTAAATGTTATCTGGTTATTTATTGTTGTTGTTGTTGTTGTTAGGTGCTGTCAAATAGGGTCTGACTCATGGTGACCCTGTGTACAACAGAATGAAACACTCTCCAGTCCTGTGCCAGCCTCAATTCTTGCTACAACTGAGTGCATCATTGCAGCCACTGTGTCAATCAATCTTGTTGAGGGCCTTCCCCTTTTTCGTTATTACTAATGGACTTGACAGAAGTGAGGTACTTTTGGCTCACAGTTATAATTATTTTTTCACAAAGAGAATAGCAGGAGAAACAATGATGGTGGGTTTCTTTGGAACATTGGGTAAAGTGTTTTAACACCTTCTGGAAGAATGAAGTTGACTTCTTCAGTCTAAGGTAGTGGGTCAGCTTTCCACCTTGAGCTGAAGCATGGGCAATCAGATGTGAATGGTGACTAGAATGCCAAGGATTATTTGGAACTTTATTTCTACTTTAATATACATTTATACTAATGATATTGCTACTTTCTCAAAAAATGTTTTGAATTTCTATTTTTGAATTGTTAACAATCCTTGAGTCACATTAATTTCAAATAATACAAAGTGAAACTTAAGGATGACCTTAATTTTAAAAAGAAGCTTAACATCACTTAGAAGCTAGTCTTGTAAAAAGGTAGGCAATCAAATTATATCATTTACTTTTTTATTAAAAGCAAGATATGATTATAAAGGAAGTCCAACACTGATGAATATTTACACTGATAACTGTGGTATTTCAAAAAAAGATAACATCATTAGAATTCACTTATATCTTTCCAAGGTGACAGCTTTGAAGAACAGAATTACATGGTTATGGCAGAGTTGGCATTTGAACCAGGCAAAATGTTTCCAGGACCAATATTTGAAAAGTATGCTATGGTAAAAATCAAACAATCAGATGAAAACATATATAATACTAGTATGGAAAGGTCTAGTATTTTAAAAACAAACAAAAAAACCAAATCACTGCCACCAGATTGATTCTAACTCATAGTGACCCAATAGTACAAAATAGAACTAGGGTTTCCAAGGCTGTAAATCTTTACAGAAGCAGACTGCTTCATCTTTTTCCAGTGGAGCAGCTGGTGGGTTCAAACTTCCTACCTTTTGGTTAGCGGCTGAATGCTTTAGCCATTGTACAGCTAGAGCACCCTTCTCAAAAAAAAAAAAAAAAAAAAAACCTCACTACCATTGAGCCAGTTTTGTCTCACAGTGACCCCTCCTTGGGTTTCAGAGACTGTATCACTATGGAAGTAAATTGCCCAATCTTCCTCCAAGGAGTGGCTGGTGGGTTTGAACTGCCAGCCTTCTGGTTAGCAATCAAAATGCCTTAGGCATTACACCACCAGAAATCTTTCTATTTTATAGTTCTGTCTCTTTCTTTCCTACACACAAACACACACATGTACACATAAACATACACTGTGAGTTGCATACTGATCTTAGATATAACATACACTATTTCAATTTCACAGGGACCAAAAGATCTTATTTAAAAGATTTTAAGTGATTTTGACAGGGAAGTGAGTCATATTCATTTACAACTAAGAGGCAAATATAAGGTCATATTTTGAGAAATTTGTGAGACTTGCTGAAGTATTTGCTTGAATTATGAAGTATTAAAATAGCCACCAAAGCATATTTTATGGCATTTCTTTAGAAATTGAGTGAGCATGTCCTCTCAAGGTTGAGGTGAAGCAAAGATGATTTGTGTATTTAATTTATGGTTGAACCAGAGGTCCAAGGCACTATGATTATTGGTGCCACAGATGCACATAATAGATATATGGAAATAGACATTCCATAAATTTTTCTAGAAAAGGAGTCCTTATGTCTCGAGAAAATACAAACACAATGTGCTTTATCATCCTGCTGGTGATCATGATTACTAGTCACTGTTTATTATGTCTGGCCACAATTATACACTAAGTAAAAAACAAAGTTCTTAAAATTATTTATATCTTTAGTAAATAGTGTTCAGAGGTCTCAACTATTCCCCACTTCCACAATGAAGTCACTGGTAAACTATAATCTGCTTTCATTTTTATCTACAAAATTAAAGTTGAGTGAAGTGTCAGATAAAAATATGGATTATTAACACCATATATAAAAGCAGCACATATGTACCCTGGACTCAGAATGACTGCCTGACAAATAAATAAATGATTATGGCTACCTCTGTTGAAGGTAGAAGAACTTAGGAAAGTCCTATGAGTTTTGTGATAACACAAATATTCTAGTGTTTATGTTTCATATGTCCATTGAAATGATGTAATGTTGATATAGTGGCTAACAGTTCAGCTGCTAATTGAAAAGCTGGCGTTTGAATCCACCAGCAGTTCCCCAGGAGAAAGATGTGTCAGTCTGCTTTCATGAAGATTTATATCCTTGAAAACCTATGGGGCAGTTCTGTCCTGCCGTATAGGGTTACTATGAGTGGAAATCAACTTGATGACTATTGGTTTGGTTTTTATTTATTTTTTTGGGGGTGGGTAGTTTGAAATGATGTGGGTATTGTAATTGTTATTAATTCTGATGCTTGGCTATTTCAGTTGTATTCTCTGTTAAAATAGGCTCCTGTGACAGTACAAATGCTGCACTATTAGTGAATAGTTTATAATTTCTATAATTCTCTTTTTCACTGTAACCTATTAGGGCCCTATTCCAAGATCTACTTATGACTTCTTTGACATTGGAAAAATTACTTTAAACTCTTCCTCAACCTTGCTTTCCATCATCTGTACAATGAAAACACTTAACTCTACTTATCTCAACAGGAAATGTGTTTTATTAGAGACCTATTAGCTTCTTGAAGTTTAAAATTGTAGTTTTGGTGGCATTAGCTTTATCATGGCACTTGGCATCAAATCTTTTGAAATCTTTGTAAATGCTTCCTTTATGAATGTGCTTTGTAAGGAAAAATGCAAACTAGTTCACTCTACTACAAAAGAAAAGAAAAACTGCCTTTATATTAATAACCCTGAACCTAAGTGTATTCCTTCCAAAAGATGGAAAATAGGTTTTTAAGCCTTCGAAATGAAATAAAAATGGCACATTTATGCATAGAAAATGAGGCTAAATACAATATAATTATTATGAAAATATTTTGGAAATATATAAACAATGTGATAAATAATATCGTATTTTAGTTTATTTAAAATGTTACTTAGCTTAGAGAATTCACATAAATTAGGAACATTCTGAATTTATAAGGTGAGGTAGATAAAGGGATGATTTAAAAAACTGACATACAATTTTACACATTATATCATTAGAATATCAAGAGACTTTAATTTTTATACCTTAACCAATATATTATATATTTTACCATAT
>NW_006921610.1:2379569-2391854 GCF_000298275.1 Orycteropus afer afer | reverse complement strand
TATATATATATATATATATATATATATATATATATAATATCACATATTTCTATATATTATATACCAATTTTCAATTTAGATGGCATAGTGGTTAAGAACTCAGCTGCTAACCTAAGGGTTGGCTGTTCAAACCCATCAACCACTTTATAGAAGAATGATGTGGCAGCCTGCTTCTCTAAAGATTATAGCCATGGAAACCCTATGCGGAAGTTCTACTCTGTTGTATATCATCTCTATGAGTTGGAAACAACTCAATAGCCGTGGATTTTAAGCAAGATATTTGTTTTAAACATGAGAAATTAAAGAAAGTGTTTTAGGGATGATACATTCCATGGAGCCAATAAAATACAAAATTTTATGCCAATCATATGCAGAAGTCATTTAGACAAGGTCTTTCATGTATATACTCTAAACGTTTTATTCTAAAGATAAAATTTCTTATACTTTCCTTAATAGAGGTGGTGTAGAGGGGTTGGGTGAGGGAATTGGGGGATATTAAGAAAAGAAAATTAGCTATTTATCTTATCTTTTACTGTATTGATTATTTAAACACATTATTCCTAAAGATCCCAACATAAATGCAAAATGGAAGGGCTTATTGAGATTCTTTATATACTATCTGAAAGCTTTATTATGATCTAAGGATGAACCACTTGAAATGCAACCTCAAAAAGCAGCCCTTTGCTGCTCAGCATTTGTGTTAAACTGTATTACTTCTCACATAGTCATTCCCTTCCTTGAAAGAGGATTATGCCTCCACTCAGATTGCCCTATGGACTATGGTGCCTCCCTGTGATGGAGAATGCTTACTTTAGTCTATAGAATGTGACACATGTCACATCCAAGCACAAGCTTTGAGTGGGATCAGTCTCCTGATTCTATACTCTGCCAAAAAAACAACATGTCTCAGAAAGGGGCTACACCTTCAGACTGAGTCCAAGAATGAGAAGGCACATAGCCACACCAGAGTTTAGCAGTGTCACAGCAACCAGTCAAACTACAGTTTACATAGAATGTGAGAAAAATAAACGCTTTCTGAGGTAATCCACTGAGCTATGGGGGTTATTTGTTATAGCAGCAAATATGTCCAATTTAAAAAATAGTAGCTAAAATTTGTGGGCTATGGTAACAAAAATGTCTAATATATATGACAAAGATTTTGCTGGGCACTAGGAACCTGTTATTAGAGACTGGAAAAGTGTTTTATGTGGCAACATATTTCGTAACTTTTTTTTTTTTTTTTCCTGAGCTGGTTTAGAAGGCAGTTATTGTACTATAAGGGCTATGACTTTGGGCAAAAAGGTTTCAATACAGTACATTACCAGCATGAATTGTTTGTTACTGGCTGCATTTGAGAAGGTATTATAAGAAATCTGAGGTCAGAAAAGAATTGGTGGGTTTGAAAGTAAAGATGAAAGGAAAATAGAAATCTCAGCAATTCTGGAACTTGCAGAATTGGAAAATAAAAAAATTTATCAATTCTAATAAAGAAAACAAACATAAAAGTAGGAAATATTTTGAACCATAATCCTAGAATAAATATAAAACATAGCCATACCCCACCTCTTGTGCAGATTTCTGAATAGATTAAGACGTCCTTTCAAGTTGACACATTAGGATAAAGAGAAGGGCGTAACCTCACAAAAACCTGATGGGCTCAAAAGTATCTGAAATCAATTCAGAAGAAAGAACTCCAGTCAAAACAAGTTATGGAGGTGGTGACTGCATATTTAAATATATATATTGTGATAAAACTTAAACTTAAAACTTAAAAAACCCACAACTCTAGGTTCTTGAGAAACTTGCATTGGCAAAAGTATCAAAGGCATTGAACAAAGATTTTGATGGTGTAAAACATCAATAAACTCTTTGGCTTCCAACATTTATTGATAGAAGCAGGCTGAGAAAGTGTCTCCAGCTTCAGAAATAATGTAAAGCTATGAGTCTCACAGCCATAGCAAGCAATACTGAAATCCTGGGAAAACATTGTGAGAACTCCTTCCTTACCTTGGGGTAGGAGTTACTAGCCTTTGTTCCTGCTCCTCTGACCACTGGTCTCCATGGCTTTTGGCTTCATGCTCTGGAAAGTTCTTCCTTTTCTGTTATCCTACTTGCCTAGATCTGAAAAGAGATATGGAAAATCTTGTTTTCTTTTTTTAATTTCAAATTTTTGTTTGAAAAGAGACTCAGCAAAATATACCAATTAAGCAATTTCTGTGTACAATTTCATGACATTGATTACATTCTTCAAGTTGTGCATCCATTCTCATGCTCCTTTTCCAAATTGTTCATCTGTCATTCACATAAATTCACTGCCCCTAAAGCTTCTTATCAAAGCTTTGCACTAGCTGTTGTTAATTTGATCATATATATATATAGTTCTTTAGAAGAGCACCGTCCTCATGAAAAGCATTCTTTACTAATTAAGTTAAATTATTGCTCTGAAGGAAGGTCGGACGATCTACTTTTGTGATGATACTGTCTCAGAAATCCATGGAGAGGTCACTGTGAGTCGGATTGAACTTGATGGAAGTGTTTTTTTTTTTTTTTTTTTCCCTTCTTATTGCTTGGTTTAAAGACAACTTAAGGGATATTTTTGGTTTAAGGTTACAAATTATCTCAGGACAATAGTTTCAGGGGCTCAATCACTACAGAAATTCTCCATTCAATGAGAATTTGAAATTATGTTTCACGTTTTTCCCCCTTTTGATCAAAATCCTTTTATAGAATCTCTGATGAAAACATTCAGTAACAGTAGTAAGGCACTGTGCAGTTCTACTGGTCTCTCACAATGGAGGAGATTGTTCATGAAGGCAATTAGCCACACATTCCATTTCCTCCTCCTATTCTTGATGCTCCTTCTTCCTGTGTTGCTCCAGGTGAATAGAAAATGATTGCTATACCTCTGACAGCTACTTGCAAGCTTCTAAGACCCCAGACACTACACAATGAACTAGATGGTACAACAGAAACACTAAACGCAATATTAGGTCAATTAACTGGGATGCCCCAAGAAGCCATGTCCTTAAACCTCCAAATCAAGAAACAAAATCTCATGAGTTATTTGGTTGTATACAAGCAGACTCAGAAGCTCTTCCATTTTGTTATTGTTGTAAAATTACCTATCACACAACATTTGCCAATTCAGCTTTTTACAGGTGTATGACTTATTGACATCAATTATACTAATCAGGCTGTGCAACCATGCACAACAAATGCAAACTTTTAATCAATGCAAAATTTTCATCATCATAAACAGAAACTCAGTTCTCCATAAGCAATAACTGCTTTTCTTTCCACTTCCCTCCTACCTTAACATTAATAAACTTTGGTCTCTATATATTTGCCTTTTCATATCCTTTTATATAAGTGAGGTCATAAAATATTTGTCATTTTGTGATTGACTTACTTTACTCAGCATAATGTCTTTAAGCCCAGCAATGGAGAATCTTTAAATATGATTACTTGATTCATCTTGATTTTTTTCTAGTATGAGAACAAAATATGCCAGATAGGGGCCTATACTTCAGTCTGTATTCGAGAAAGTTGTTGTTGTTGTTTTATGCCCTCAAGTCGGACCCGACTCATAGCAACCCCTCCTTGGGTTTCCGAGGCAGTATCACTATGGAAGCATAGTGCCTAAGACTGCTCACCAGAAGGCTGGTGGTTCAAACCCACCAGCCACTCCTCGGAAGGAAGGTTGGGCAATCCTACTTCCGTAGTGATACTGCCTCGGAAACCCAAGGAGGGGTCGCTATGAGTTGGGGCCGACTCGACGGCAAACAACAACAACAACAACAATCACTACGGAAGTATATTGCCCCATCTTACTTCCGAGGAGTGGCTGGTGGGTTTGAACCACCAGTCTTCTGGTTAGCAGTCAAGTGCCTTAGGCTTTAGAGTTCATCAGATTCACAAAATTCATAGTTAACCAGCAGCCCACACATCACATGAGTAAAAAAACAAATGATTGCTGACTACTTACTGATATTTTAGTGCCGTTTGTTGTCCAAATTGATTAAGGCATCATTTATCTTTTTTTTTATTATTCATTATACTTGTTACTGGTTTTTACTTATTCTTTCCATTTTGACACCTTGGACACTTTTTCTAAAAGCAATACACAATCTTGGTTCTTTCAAGGATGCAGGATACGTGCCCCATCCATGAGATGCTATCCAAACTGCCTCAATAAAATCACCAATTTCCTAATTCACCCCCCCCCACATACACACACACACATACAGAGAAATTGTTCTGACTCACTCACTCCCTGAAGAAACACACTTTTTCATGTTGTTGCTATTATGTGCTGTCAAGTCGGACCCGACTCATAGCGACCCCTCCTTGGGTTTCCGAGGCAGTATCACTATGGAAGTAGATTGTCCAACCTTCCTTCCGAGGAGTGGCTGGGAGGTTTGAACTGCCAGCCTTCTGGTTAGCTGTCAAGTGCCTTAGGCACTACCCTACCAGAGTTAAATAAGTGGTTAAATGTAGAAACAGGAAGAAACCAACAGTACAGATAAATGTTACCCTAATAGGAGCACAAAATTCTTTATACAATATTGTACAAAGAAGATAAGCAAAGAACACATAGTAATCCCAATGAAGAGATCAATGAAAATTATATTCTTCTGAATATTGGCTTTTAAAAAAGCAAGATTTCCAGATGCTATATATATTTTTTTTTCATAAGAACTTCAAGGAGCTTTAGGAATCTAGGGATTCACTCTATTTGATGACTTCTAATTATGTAGCATTTTCCCAGTTCAACACTTCTTGTCCAAATAGAAATGTGTTTTACTCATTCAGAGTTGCATTCTTCATGTCTAGCACATAAAAATTGTTCACTAAATATTTGTTGAATGAAACAGGACTTATGGTAAAATTTTGAAATAGTGTGTACTTTACTATTGTCATTGTTATTGAAAAGCAATTGTCTCAATCAAGGACTGGTAAACTACTGCTTGCTGACCAATTCTGATCTGCAATTAGTTTTCATACAACCCTCAAGGTAAGAATGATTTTTGTATTTTTAAAGTGTTGTAAAAAAGGAATAAATGCAATAGATACCCTATGTGGTCCACAAAGCCTACAATGTTTACTATCTAGCCATTTACAGAGAATATTTGCTGATCCCTGAACTAAATATGGGAACTCTGGTGGCATAGTGTCTAAGGCATTTGACTGATAACTAGAAGGCAGGTGGTTCCAACCCACCAGCCACTCCTCTGAAGGAAGATTGGGCAATCTAATTCTGTAGAAATATGGCCCTGGAAACTCAAGGAGGGGTTTGAGTCACTATGAGTCAAATCGACTCAAAGGTAGTGAGTTTGGTTTGGTTCTGTTTGATCGAAATATATGAAGAAGAATTCAAAGAGTATTTCCTAGACATTGTACTATCCATGAGAACTTTTGCAATAACACATGTAATATTTCAGATTAAGGAATGCATGTTGCAATCAGAGGAGGTTACACAAGGAAAGAGGAATTTTTTTGGGAGCTTCTGGGAAAGATATTCACAGACTTAAAATGGGACAAAGATAATCTTTTCCTACCTTAATACTTCATGCATGTTGTGTGGGGATATAATGCCTGAGGTGCTTGCAGACATGTTGTGACCATGAGGCGACCAGCCTGAGAATAAAAACTAACACACAAAGGATTGAAGAAAAGATAGAAAAAGGTGGGCTCTTAAAGATGTCATTGAACTTCAGAATTTACCAAACTCAAAAATGTCATAATTATGGATCTTGCTATGAGTGATAATATTAATGATTTTCCCCTATCAAGTCAGTACATTTAATATTTATGTTACTTTCACCTGAGAGCATCCTGAATGACAGTGTAATAGAATGTGGTTGCAAAGTGGAGAATAAGCAGTCAGATCAGGGAATATCTAGTTAGGGTTTGTAATTTGTTTAGAAATAGGAGGACAGTTGAATGAGTGAGAACCTCAGGTATTTTAGCTCCACATCAAGAGAGACTTGTCATGATTGGTTTAATAGTTGTCATATTATTATAGTGAGAAAAGCAATCCCAGTAGTATTGAAGCCATGTTTCCAACACAACATAAATGATCATACAATACAAGTGATACTAATACAAGGTCACTCTGTAACCATCCTTGAAAAGACAGACACAAGGCCATTTTGCAACCATAAGAAATGACTTAAAAACAACCCCCAGTTCTTACTAACATAAATGACTACCAGTTCTTCACCATGACATATATGGTTCTGCTTCCATCCCCCACCTTCTGGAATAAAAATGATTAAGATACCCGCTATTCACTCTTGGATGGCATTTAAGACTCAATTGCCCCAAGCTTTCCTAGTCCCTCTTTAGAATTATTAAGCTCAAATAAAATCCTATAATAAGCTCCTCCAAAGTCCCTAGTACTGAAATGCTCCCATGGTTCCTCTGAGTTGTGTTTTTCCTAAAGGCTAATGTAAAAGGCTAAACAAACATATATACATATATAAACCAAACACACTGTCGTGGAGTCAGAGCCGATTCATTGCGACCCCTCCTTGGGTTTCCGAAGCAGTATCACTATGGAGCTAGATTGCCCAACTTTCCTTCCGAGGAGTGGCTGGTGGGTTTGAACTGCCAGCCTTCTGGTTAGCAGTCAAATTCCTTAGGCACTATGCCACCAGAACTCCTATATCAACCCTAGAGATGAAGATGATAATAAACATGGGCAAATATTAGTGTTTTCTTCCTCTCAAAGTTTTAAGAGTGCCCCATATACAGAGACTAGAAATATATTTGGAAACTTTCTGTGATTTTTAGATACTCTAAAACCAGAGTCTTTTCCAATAAATGACCTCTTTTTTTTTTTTTTTTGCCTACTACAGTATTTTCCTGCTAGGACTCATTCATCATCACCTGATGATGAATTTCTGCAGTGGTTTCTTACCAAGCTGTTCCACCCAGTAATGTTTTTAATGGGTGGCTAACTAATGTGCTCAGTGGGTAATCTACTTGTAAGTAATATTTTATAGATTATTTTCAGAATACTCAAATCTTTGGAATTCCTGTGCTGAAGATCTTTGAAAGCCTCTAATATTTCCTTAGCATTCTATAGAAAAGTCTCTGAACTTTCATAGCAAAATATTTTTAGTACTCTTTTTTCTCTAGTGTTGTGGTCTTATAAATATCTTAGGGTAATCAATAAAGTCTGTGGACAGAACTGTCAATCTCCTTTCTTTTAATAATTCCTGATGCCTGACTTTTAAACCCTAAAGATCCCAGAGATTAAAAAATCTAATTAGCTACCTTTTGAGTGCTGTTGACTTAAAGATCATGATTTTCCATCATCTCATTGAAAGATGTCAGATGAAATGTAGAAGTTCCATAACTTTGTGTGGCATATTGACAAATTGTCAGAAAAATAAACAGATGTTATGTCAACTGAGCTTGATGTCCTCTAGGACTATGGTCCCAAGCACACAGGTCCAACTACTCACTCACTCTGGGTAGCTGGTTGTGGCCAAGAAGTGACTACAACCATGTCCCTTGTCAGCTCTACTATGTGCTTGGACACTCTTACAGAACGTACAAATACATTGTTTGCCAACCCTATACATGGTCATGGCCACATTTCCCCTGCAAAGACATACCTGATTGTTCAGCCTGTCCAACCAACGATCCACTCTTAGATCAATGTTTGCCATCACTGACAATGCAGTACTGTATGTACAAAAAGGTTCATCTTCGCTGTCTATACTTCCCACACACCTCTCTATGTTTTCCTCTCCCTCGATGCCACCACCATGTTGATCACTCACATTTGGCACATTGCCCTTCCCTTCACCCAAATCAATACTTGTCTCTACCTATATATATATATATATATATATATATATATATATATATATATATATATAGCAGCTTTCCCCCCCTTCCCCTCCTACCCCTGATAACCAACAAAGAAAATTTCCTTCCATATATAAACCTTTCCTTGACTTTTTACAATAACAGATTAATACAATATTTGTCCTTCTGTGACTGATTTATTTCACTCACCATAATATCCTCCAAGTTCATCCATTGTTTTGTGGTATTTTTCAGATTCTATGTTATTCTTTAGGGTTGCATAGTATTCCATTGTGTGTATATACTGTAGTTTGCTTATCCATTCTTTAGTTGATGGACACCTATGTAGTTTCCATTTTTGCTATTGTAAATAGTTTTGATGAACATGCGTGCATATATCTGTTCTTGTCCTAGCTCTCACTTCTTTAGGATGTGTATCTAGTCATGGAATTGCTGGTTCAAATGGTATTTCTAATTCTAACTTTTTAAGGAATCACCATACTGCTTCCACAGTGCTTGTATCATTACAGTCCCACCAACAGTGTATGAAAGTCCCAATCTCTCCACATCCTTGCCAGCATTTGTTTTCTGTCATGCTGAATTTTGCCACTAGTGCTGGGGCAAGAAGATATCTTATTGTTGTTTTAATTTGCATCTTTCTAGGCATTTGATTGCTAACCAGAAGGCTGGTGGTTCATACCCACCAGCCACTCCTTGGAAGAAAGGTTGGGCAATCTACTTCTGTAGTGATACCACCTCGGAAAACCAAGGACAGGTCATTCTGCGTTGGATCTGACTTGACGGCAGTGCGTTTGGTTTATTTTTTATTATTATTTTTTCTTTTTGAATGGCTAATGATCATGGACATTTCTTCATGTGTTCTTCAGTCACCTGAATATAGTTGAGATATTTTTATAATTTTATTTTATTACATCTACTCCAAGAGGTAGTTACATGGAATTTCCCTTCCTAGAGACTATCTTCTTCTTTCATACATCCGTTGGAAAAATGACAATGTTCCACTAACTCATGAATATGACTTAATGACTGGAAAACAAAACAAAAAAGCCTTGGTTAAGCATAAATCACACATTGAGCACTGTGATACATTTACTCATGCATTATCTCATCTTCATTTTCTTTCTTATCTCTGAGAGACAGACATCTTTATCTCCAATTTAGAAATGTGAAAATTGAACTTGAGAGTTATGAGGTGTTAAAGAGGAGAGATTTTAACAGTAAATTTCTTAGGAAGCATGAGACTGACAACTACTTTGGGAAAAGCAAATCTTGAAAGAGGACTTTGCAAGAAAAGTAATGGAAGTGACACTCTTTAAACAAAACTTATATTTTATTATTTTCCTTTGTCTAGTTCTTGCAGTAGATTGAATTTGGGGTGTCTGGTCAACCAAACATATTTTTTTTTCTGAGAAATTTTCACCATTCCACTAAAATGGTGGTACTCAGAGACAGCACAGTATCTGTCGATAGCACACTAACTTCTGTTTTAGCTAGTTTGAAATGGGTTCCTGGTATTTGCAACCAAAGTACCTCAAGCAGAGCAATATTTTCTATAACTTTATACCCACAGCATACAAGGGAAAAATATTTGTTTCCAGTTTACCTTTTCAATCTTCTACATTTAAGTAACTATTATTTGGAAGACTAAGACTTTTCATGGCATGAAAAGTAGCAAGAGTAAGATGTTGGAATTATAGATATTGAAAAATTATTCCAAGATGTTTAGTCTAAGGATGAATTCTGTAGAATTGAATAGATACTTCCCACATGCTTTGGAGCTTCACCATGGAAAAGTCAGGTGTCCTGTGTCCATGTCTGTTCTGTCCAAGACTCTCTAATGTTATACGACAGACTAGATATGTGAACACTGTGCTTCCATAGAGCATAAATCAATAAACTTCAAGGTTTTGAAGATGAGTTTTGGGCTTTAATTTGTTTCTAGTATGCTTGACTGCTAACCAGAAGCCTGGAGGTACAAATCCACCAGGCACTCCTAGGAAGGAAGGTTGGGCAATCTACTTTCATAGTGATACTACCTGGAAACCCAAGGAGGGGTCACTGTGAGACTGGACGGCACACAACAACAACAGCATGCTTCTATGTTTCTATACATGTTTTAGAAAGCAACTTTATATTTCAGATGGTTTAAGATAAAAGGGGAGGGAAGAAACATAAGATAATGTTTCTTTTAGGTAACATACTAAATGGAAACTAGACATAAACATGAAGGGTGTGTGTGTGTGTGTGTGTGTGTGTGTGTTGATGTATAATGGGGAGAGCTTTGTGAAAGGAAATTCCAAACACCTTACATTTCAACATCACATTTGGTGATTACATTTTTAGCATGCTGGGAAGGATATCAGGCACAAAACACCCATTATATAAGATTATTTTTTTCCTATTTAATTCTCCCTGCACCCTGCTAAATACATACCCACTGATGTTTAAATTCACACATTCAAAATAAAGTCACATTTTGAATGGGAAAAGAGTTTAAGCCAAGAAAAGCAGTTATCTAGTTATTTATTTATTATTTTTATATTCTCCTCTGCTCCCTATTACTGTCTCTAATGAAGACATGAACACAACACACACTTTAAAAATTAATATGTCTCAAAGTAGGTTCAAAGAGTCATCTTTTATTTATTAGTTTTCAACTCTTAAAAAAAAAGTTGGTATTCTCATTTGATATCAGTATCTATGAAACCTCTTGTAGCATTTCCTTAATGAACAGAATTTCTTTTTCTATTTTTGACTATGTTGTTGTTGTTGTTAAGTGCCGTCGAATCATTTCTGACTCATAGCAACCCCATGCACAGCAGAACAAAACACTACCCTATCCCGCGCCAGCCCCACAATCCCTGCTATACTTGAGCTCATCATTGCAGCCACCATATCAATCCATCTCGTTGAAGGCCTCCCCCTATTTCATCAACTCTCCACCCCACCAAGCATGACATCCTTCTCCAGGGAATGGTCCATTCTTACAACATGACCAAAATAGGTGAGACGAAGTCTGGCCATTCTTGCTTCCAAGGAGCATTCTGGCTGCACTTCCTCCAGGACAGATCTGTTACAAGACATTATTATATTTACTGCTATCTATAGTCAAGAATTATGAATTCTTGACTATAGATAGCAGTAAATATAATAATGTCTTGTTATCAAATGCTTTACATTTCATGAAACATTCTCCTACCTATATTAAAGATCCTGGTAGATAAAATGAGATAATTTATTATTATTATTTTCTTAATTGAAGAAATGAAGGCACAGGGTAGAAAGTGCTTTGCTCAAAGTGACTCAACAGTTATTAAAATAGGACTAGAATCATGGCTTTCCACCCACCCCTTAGGTCAAGGATCTTACTGCCTTTCATGATATTGTGCACTGTTCAATACTTCTGAAATAATGTGTCCAGTTAATTATTCCTAAATTTCTAGAAATTTATCAAAGAAAAGAACAGAGGAATTTAAAGAAGTTATTAGTCCCTGAGTGGTGCAAACATTTAAGCACTTGACTAAGAGTCAAAAGGTTTGGGGCTTGAACTCACTCAGAGTTGCCTTGGAAGACAAGACCTGGTGATCTGCTTCCAAAACCCTAGGAAGCAGTTCTCCTCTGACACAACATGGGTCACCACAAGTCAGAATTGACTTGATGACAACTAACAACAACATAAATTGTTACAGTAGGAAAGCAGATTCTATAAATAAAGATTAAGCAGATGAAGTCGGTTAGAGATCAGTTAACCTGAGCAACAGAAGATGAAAAAGTGAATTAATATGTGTCCCTTAACAAAATGTTCCTATGAAGAGGTGGTTTGTATCTCAATTAAGGAGAATGTGTAAAGTGCATTGATGAAATACTGGGTCAAATAAGATAAATTTTATGGATAGGGCGGATATTTCATGAAATGCCAACAAGAAGAGGTAAAATTTCCTTTTCTAGGAAATATGCTCTTAGGATCATTTTTACTTGATTCTATCACAACGTTGTTTGAAGTTATTCAAGTTTGTTATATTATATCACTTGTCCTATACAAAATTGCTGAATTTCCAAGATGTTTAAATCTTATCAGGAAAACATCTATATGATACGTTTTTTTCCTTTTGAAGTTCATATTCCTTCATCTCAACTGAATTAAATATTCAGGCTAGAAGGAAGCTCAAGATACTGTGATCTAGCATATGATATTTAATTAATCAACAATACCTCATGGTAAATCTGAAGGCTCTGTGGATCCAGTGGGAATTCCTATCGTAGCTTCCCTGTTCTGCCTTTTCCTTTCGTTATGCTTCCACCACATTTCATCACTGATAAACACCTATCTCGGTACTAAGACAGACCAGAGTAGAATAAAAAATTCAAGATTTCCTAACATGATTACTTCTTAGAAGATTTTTTTTTTCCTTAAGGGTAAAAAAAAAAAAAAAAAAAAAAGAA
>NW_006921610.1:2375745-2379469 GCF_000298275.1 Orycteropus afer afer | reverse complement strand
CTGCTCGACATCTCGTATGCCGTCTTCTAAAAAAAAAAAAAAAAAAACCAGAAGGATGAGAAGGAAATGGAAAATAAATATCACAGTAACTTTGTTGTACTTTCTTGAAACTTTTAGATCCACATTGTCAATGTGTATTTTGATCAATATAAAAGATCTTATGAGCATCCACCACTGAACACTGAACATTATTAAAGTCCTGCAAAGAATTATATATATATGTATATATATATATATACACACACACACACACACATATGCATATATATATATATATATATATAGTCTTTATACCTGAGGAGTTTATAGTAGGTACTGATAAAAATAACTTAAAAATTAGGTACTCATTGATATGATACCAAAAAAAGAAACCTAATTCACTGTCATCAAGTAAATTCTAACTCATAGCAACCCTCATTGGGTCTCCTAGACAGTAAATCTTTATAAAAGTAGATTATCCCATCTTCCTTTTGCAGAGAGGCTGGTGGCTTTGAACTGCCAACCTTCTGATTACCAGTCAAATGCCTTAGGCACTATACCACCAGAGCTGTAAGTGGTGTAGAAGCTTACAAGAGAACAAGATGGGTTCAGTCATTCCACAGTAATTGAGTGCATACTATATGTATTGGATTGAACAGTTTCCCCCAAAATTCATGTCCTTCCTTGAACCTCAGAATGTGACCTTATTTGGAAATAGAGTTGTAGTGTTGTTGTTGTTGTTGTTATGTGCCGTTGAGTCAGCCCTGACTCATAGCGACCCATCCTTGGGTTTCCGAGGCAGTATCACTACAGAAGTAGGATTGCCCAAACTTACTTCTGAGGAGTAGTAGATGTGTTAATTGAGGTCATACTGGAGTACAGTGGGCCTGTAATCTAATATGACTGATGTCTTTATAAAAAGATGAGAAAAGAAACAGAGAAAGAGACACAGAGGGAGCATGCCATGTGACAACTGAATAGAGATTAAAAGGATGCTTCTTTAAGCCAAAGAACACCAAGGATTTCTAGCAATCACTAGAAGCCAAAAGAATCAAGGAAGGATTCTTCCCTAGAGTCCTTGGAGGAAGCATAGTCCTGCCAACACCTTGATTTTGGACTTTTGGCCTCCAGAGCTAAACCAAAAAACCATCGAGTCAATTTTGACTCATAGTGACCCCCTTTGGGTTTCCAAGGTGGGAAATCTTTATGGAAGTAGATTGACCAGTCTTCCTTTCATGGAGTGGCTGGTGGGTCTGAACCACCAAACTTCCTTCTGTTGTTTTAAGCTATTTGGTTTGTGGTAATTTATTATAATCACCCCTGTAAACTAATCCATTATGATTATTCATATATTCATAAGAGTCAATTAAATTTTAGAATACCTACTAAGCTTCAAGCATAAACAACAACGCCATAAATTCTTGCCATGATGGTGCTATAAGGCAAATTTAGCTATTAAATTGAGAGTCAGCTAGACAATTATTTTTATTATTATTATTATTTTTAATTGTGCTTTAGGTGCAAGTTTACAGAGCAGAGTTTTACATTCAACATTTCATGTACATTTGGTTTCATTCTCCAATAATATTTTTAATGAGACTTATAAGGTCACATAGATAATAGATGAATAAACAAGTAAACAGCCAGCCATAAACTCTAAAGGAGTAAGCCCTTAGATATCTGGGGTGGGCATTCTAAGGTAAGATTGTGCTTGTGGTAGCTGGCACAGAGTGAGTTTGATCCAGAGTAGTAAGAGAGGAGTTTAGAGAAATAGTGATGGGCAGATCATGTAGGGACATTTAGATCACATTTCTGGTGGCACTGGGGTTAAAGCATTGAGCTTCTAACAAAAACGTCAGTGGTTCAAACACCTCATCTGCTCTATGGGAGAAAGATGAGGCAGTTTGCTTCCATAAATCTTCTCAGCCTTGGGACAATTCTTCTCTGTCCTATAGGATCACTATGAGTTGGAATGGGGCAGTCTACTCTCTCCTACAGTGTTGCTATGAATAGGAATTGACTTGATGGCAATGGATTTGGTTTCAGTTAAAGACATTGGTTTGATCTCTGAGATGGGAAATCATTGGAAGGATTTGATATGACTTGTTTATAAAGCTATCACTATGGATGTTTCATTGAGGATGAGCAGTAAAAGGAAGGGAGACACAAAAGGAGGCTACTGCAATAATCCATGCTGAGTAAAATGGTTGTCTAAGCCCATCAGAGTAGTAGTATCAATGGTAAAAAAAAGGGTTATATTCTGGATATATTTTGAAACTGAGCAGATAGCAATATTGATAGATTAGAAGCCAAATGGGAGAGATACAAAGAAGGAAAGAAAAACTTCAAAATTTTTACATGCTTAAATAGAAAGCTGAGCTTATAATTTGCTGTGACTGGATTGATGATAGAAAGAGAAAGACTGTGGTGGATAAAATGGTCAGAAATTTAAATGAAACAGGAGGTGTTTTTGAAGGAGTGGTAACAGAATACAAGGAGCTAAAATTGCCAAGGTGTGAGAAGTGCCCATGACAGCTCTCACAGGAGAGTCAATGCTGCAGGAGGAATTTTCTGGAAGCAGGAATGAGGAACAATCTGCTCCATCTCAAGGACTGATCATAGGAGGGCTTTCTAAGGGTAAACATTAATCACTTGAGAGGAGTTTAAAACAAGAAGTGGAAGAGAACTCAGAGAGGAATTTGAAGATATGGGAGATTCTGCTGATTACAGACCACTAATTCAGGGAGAATAATTGTGAAAATTTTTCAGGAGTTAGACAAGTTGGGGTGATGGACTCCAAAAAGCTGATGTACAAGGAAACCTGAGTATTAGAATCTTGAGGATAATGAATACCCTAGGAGTTCTTGGATTCTTGTAGAAATGGTATACTCAGGAATAAAGGGTATAGTAGGATTTTTGCTGATGGTCTTAAGGCAGATGGGAGAGGCTGTGAGAGCTGGTAGAAGGGTATATCGAGTCACTTGCCAACAGCTAGTTTTAGAGCTCTGACTTCACTTAGTAATAGTGATGTGCATTGGGAGAAGATTGACTTTAAATGAATCACTAAGATTTCTCTGGCTCCCTGTGGTATCCAGCTCTTGAAGATCAGGAAGCTGGGAAGTGGCCATCTCCTTTAGTGCACAAAGAGCACCGGTACTTTCTCTTGGCTCCTTCCAATGGAAACCAGGTGGCTATGGAAGGCGTACCTTATCCAGAGCTAATGGAGCACTCCAAAGTTCAGAGATAAAAGATGATAAGAGAAACAATCAAGGAAGAGTGGTGTTGCACACTGTCATTGAAAAAGAGTTCATGGTGTAATTACAAATTACAATAGTAATTGAGCTTAAGTGTTGACTATTTGGATAGTAAAAAGGTATTTCAATGAGACAAGAATTAGAGACATTGTGGGGAATGAAAGTTTTTCTATGGGATGTGCATTGGTGGAGGACACATGTTGGTAAGTAGTAGAGAACAATTTAGCTAAAAAGTTGGCAATTTTCTAATTTCAAACAATGCCCAAATGCAGATAAAAGAAAATATCTTTATTTCTTTCAAGCTCCTCCTCATCATGGTTGTTGTTGTTTTTGGTAGGTCCCATCTAGTTGGCTCTAACTCATAGCAACCCTATGTAAAGCAGAATGAAACACTGCCCAGTCCTGTGGCCAGTCTCAAGATCCTTGCTATACCTGAGCCTATCATTGCAGCCACTGTGTCATTCCATCTCATTAAAGCCTTCCTCCTTTTC
>NW_006921610.1:2354173-2375625 GCF_000298275.1 Orycteropus afer afer | reverse complement strand
TTCACCAACACCACAACTCAAATGCATCAACTCTCCTTCAGTCTTCCTTATTCATTGTGCAGCTCTCACATGCATATGAGACGATTGAAAATATCATGGCTTGTGCTAGGTGCATCTTTTTCTTCAAAGAGACGTTTTTGCTCTTCAGTACTTTAAAGAGGTCTTTTGCAGCAGATTTTCCCAGGGCAATATGACATCTAATTCTTGACTGCTCTTTCCATTGGTGTTGACTGTGGAAACAAGTAATATGAAATCTTTGACAACTACAATCTTTTGTCCATTTACTGTGATGCTGCTTATCAGTCCAGTTGTGAGGATTTTCATTTTCTTTCTGTTCAGGTTTAATCCATACTGCAGACTGTAGTGTTTAATCTTCATTCAGTAAGTGCTTGAAGTCATCTTCACTTTCAGAAAGCAAAGTTGTGTCATCTGCCTATCACAGGCTGTTAATCACTCTTGCTCCAGTCCTGATGCCGTGATCTTCTTCATGTAGTCCAGCTTCACAGATTATTTGCTTAGCATACAGATTGAGTAAGTATGGTGAAAGGATCCAACCTTGGCACACTCCTTTTCTGATTTAAACCACACAATATGTGTTTGTTCTTCTTGAATGACTGCCTCCTTCTCTATGTACAGGTTCTTATGAGCATAATTAAGTATTCCATTTTTTTCAATCTTATCCATAATTTGCTAAGATTCACACAATCGAATGCCTTTGCATAGTCAATAAACACAAGTAAACATCTTTCTGGTATTCTTTGCTTTCAGCCAAGATCCATCTAACATCATCAATGATATCCCTCATTCCAGAATCCTCTTCTGAATCCACCTTGCATTTCTGGAAGTTCCCTGTCAAGATAGTGCTGCAACCATTTTTGAATTATCTTCAATGAGATTTTACTTGCATGTGATATTAATGTTATTGTTTGATAATTTTCACACTCTGTGGGATCACCTTTCTTTGGAATGGGTAGATAAATGAATCTCTTCCAGTCAATTGGCCAGGTAGCTGTCTTCCAAATTTCATGGTATAGATGAGTAAGTGCCTCTTACTCGGCATCAGTTTATTTAAGCATCTTAATAGGTATTTCATCAATTCCTGGAGCCTTGTTTTTTGCCAATTCCTTCAGTGCAGCTTTGACTTCTTCCTTCAATACCACCATTTCTTGATTATATGCCATCTCTTGAAATGAATGAATATCTTTTTTTAATTTTTTTTTTTTTGGTCCAGTGACTCTGTATATTCCTTCCCTCTTCTTTTGATGTTCCTGCATCATGCAGTATTTGCCCAATGTATTTTTCAATATTGTGACTCATGCTTGAACTTTTTCTTCAGTTCTTTCAGCTTGACAAATGCCAAGTATGTTCTTCCTTTTGGTTTCTAATGCCAGATCTTTGCACATTTCATTACAATTTTTGTTAACTTTGTCTTCTCAAGTTGCTCTTTAAAAGCTTCTGTTCAGCTCTTTTATCTTGTCATTTCTTCCATTTGCTTTAGCTGCTCTCCTTTCAAGAACAAGTTTCAGAGTCTCTTCTGACATGTTGTTGTTGTTGTTGTTATGTGCCGTTGAGTCGGCCCGACTCATAGCGAACCCTCCTTGGGTTTCCGAGGCAGTATCACTACGGAAGTAGGATTGCCCAACCTTCCTTCTGAGGAGTGGCTGGTGGGTTTGAACCACCAGCCTTCTGGTTAGCAGTCAAGTGCTTTAGCCACTATGCTACCAGAGCTCGTTTTTTTTTTTTTTTTCCTTTCTTTCCTGTACTTTTAATGACTTTTAGTTTTCTTCATGGATGATGTTCTTGATGTTATCCCACAATTTCTCTGGTTTTCCATCATTGCTGCTGAATGTGTCAAATCTATTCTTTAGATGATCTGTAAATTCAGGAGGAATATAATCATGGTCATATTTCAGTTCTTCTGGAATTGTTTTAATTGTCTTCAACTTCAAGTTGAACTTGCATATGAGCAGTTAATGGTCTGTTCCATAGTCAGCTCCTGGTCTTGTTTGGCTGAAGATCTTGAGCTTCTCCACTGCTTCTTTCCACAGATGTAGTCCATTTGATTCTTGTGTATTCCATCTGGTGAAGTCCACATGTAGATGTCATTTCTGTTGTTTGAAAAGGTATTTGCAATGAATAAGTCATTGGTTTTGCAAAATTCTGTCATGTGATCATCTCCAGCATCATTTCTATCACCAACCCATATACCATATACCAACAACCAGTGATTCTTCTTTGTTTCCAACTTTTGTATTCCAATCACATCTTGATTGCATGTTTGATCAATCTCAGACTGCAGAAGATGGTAAAAATCTTCAATTTCCTTGTTTTTAGATTTGGTAGTTGGTGTGTGAATTTGAAAAATAGTAGTATTAACTGGTCTTCCTTGTAGGCATGTTGATATTGCCCTTTCACTTATGGCATTGTACTTCAAAGTAGATCTTGAACTTTTTTGTGTCTTCAATTTGCCATTCCTGCCCAGTAGATCTAAGTTTGTCTGATTCAAAATGGCCAAATCTAGTCCATTTTAGCTGCCTAGGATACTGATATTTATGCATTCCATTTCATTTTTGACAACTTCCAATTTTCCTAGATTCATGTATTCCATGTTCTAATTATTAATGGATGTTTGCAGCTGTTTTTTTTTTTTTCCCCCATTTTGAATTGTGCCACATCATTAAGTGTAGGTCCCAAACACTTTTCTCCATCCCTGGCATTAAAGTTAACTCTGCTTTTAGGAGGCAGCTGCTCCCCAGTCATATTTTGAGTGTTTTCTGACCTGAGGGGCTCATCTTCCGGCACTATATTGGACAATGCTTCAGGGATATTAATAAAATTTTCCAATAATATATCAGATAGTGTTTCATTACTATTCATAAAGTTTCCATTGGCCAATTCTTTGAGAAGTGGATGGTCCCTTCTTTCTTCTGAGTCTATCTTTGCCTGGAACCTCTGCTGAAACCTGTCCACCATGGGTGACCCTGCTGGTAGTTGAAATACTGCTGGCATAGCTTCTAGCCTCACAGCAACACACAAACCACCACAGTATGACAAACTCACAGATGAGTGGTAGATCATCATGGTAAAGAATCAAAAACTGAAGGGAATCTCCTTGGTGGCATCTGAAAGGCATGACTTTGTGTATTCTTGGTATAAGAAGAAAAGTAAAATATGTATGATGGCAATGCTTCAGTCATCCTTTGCTAAAAGTAATTCTATCCTATATCTAACCTTGATTCAAGTGATCACTCCCTACAAATATACTAGTTACTAGTAAACATTCCAAATACTGTTCCTTTAAATCTCACTTGAATAGATATGATGCCATCAAAGAGTCCTAGTGATGCTAACTGAAAGGCTAGTGTTCCAAACTCACCAGTGGCTCCACAGGAGAAAAGCCTTAGTGAAATGATCCTATAAAGATTTACAGAAAACTCTATGGGACAGTGGTGCTCTGTCTGATAGGGTCTATAAGAGTTGACACCAAACAACAACAACATAATGGAAGCATCATGAGAACAGATATTCATGTTCATCATTCTATACTTTGTATCTGATAGTGTCTCAAAATTAGTGGGTTCTTTATAAATATTTTTAAAATGAACACTTGAATTTAAGTAACTTGTCCAAGCTGAATCACAATGGAGTATAACTAAGAAATAATAAATAACTCAATTATCCATTGATAATAATGGATATTTTATTGACCCATAAAAAATTATTACTACAGTGTTGTTTATCTTTGAGAATATCATATGTACAGATGGTACTTTCTAGTCCTCACCCATTTTCTCCAACCTATGTGGAATTGTCTGATCCAAAGAAGAGTTACAATTTTGATTGGTTGCATTTTGTGTTAATGCATGTCTCCATGCTTACCTGTGAGCAAAGTCCACTGTAGTTTAAAATATCATACTGGCTTAGCTCTCAGAACAGCTTTGATTATTTACATATGTTTCATGATTTGGTTATCAGTTTAGAAAATATGTTTTCTTTTTCTTATTTATGTATTTATTCCTTTTGACACTTCAATAAATTTAAAATTTTGGGGATATATGTCATGAGAAAAGGACGGATAACTGATTACTATTTTTTTTTCCCAATTGGTTAACCAATTCTTGTTATAACTATATTCCAGCTATCATTTCCATTATAATATTCCAATTATAATATTTATAAAGTAAAATTATTCTATTTACTTAATTACAATTTCCCAACACTACATTTTGGTTAAAGACAATGAAAACAAGTCCAAGAGAGCCAAAGTATGATCTTGAATATATCCCTCCTGAATTTAGAGATCATCTAAAGAATAGCTTTGATGCATTGAACACCAATGACCAAAAGCCAGATGAATTATGGGAAAGTATCAAGAACATTATCCATGAAGAAACAAGAGATCACTAAAAAGACAAGAAAAGAAGAGAAGACCAAAGTGGATGACAGAAGAGATTCTGAAACTTGCCCTTGAGCAGAGAATAGCTAAAGCAAATGGAAGGAATGAAAAGGTAAAAGAGCTGAACAGAAGATTTCAAAGAGCAGCTCAAGTAGACAAAGCCAATTACTATAATGAAATGTGCAAAGACCTGGAATCTGAAAACCAAAAAGGAAGAACACGCTCAGCATTTCTCAAACTGAAAGAACTGAAGAAAAAATTGAAGCCTTGAGTTGCAACAGTGAGAAATTCTATGGACAAAATATTGAATGATGCAGGAAACATCAAGAGAAGATGGCAGGAATACACAGAGTCACTGTTCCAAAAAGAACTGATCAATCTTCATCCATTTCAGGAAGTGGCATATGATCTAGAACCAATGGTAATGAAGGAAGAAGTCAAAGCTGCAATGAAAGAACTGGCGAAGAACAAGGCTCCGGGAATTGATGGCATACTGATTGAGATATTTCAACAAACAGATGCCCCATTGGAGGCACTCACTCAGTTATGCCAAGAGATTTGGAAGATAGCTACCTGGCCAACTGACTGGAAGAGATCCATATTTGTGCCCATTCCAAAGAAAGGTGATCCCACAGAATGTGGAAATTACAGAACAATATCATTAATATCGCATGCACGTAAGATCTTACTGAAGATAATTCAGAAACGTTTGCAGCAATATATTGACAGAGAACTTCCAGAGGTTCAAGCCAGATTCAGAAGAGCACGTGGACAAGGGATATCATAGCTGTTGTTAGATGGATCTTGGCTCAAGGCAAAGAATACCAGAAAGATGTTTCCTTGTGTTTTATTGACTATGCAAAGGCATTTGATTGTGTGGATCATGACAAATTATGGATAACATTGAGAAGAATGGGAATTCCCGAGCACTTGATTGTACTCATGAGGAATCTGTACCTTGACCAGGAGGCTGTCGTTCGAACAGAACAAGGGGACACTACATGGTTTAAAATCAAGAAGGGAGTGCGTCAGGGTTGTATCCTTTCTCCACACTTATTCAATCTATATGCTGAGCAAATAATCCGAGAAGCTGGACTGTATTAAGAAAAACGTGGTATCAGGATTGGAGGAAGAATCATTAACAACCTGCGATATGCAGACGATACAACTTTGCTTGCTGAAAGTGAGGATGACTTAAGGCACCTACTGATGAAGGTTGAAGAATACAGTCTGCAGTATGGATTACGTCTCAATATAAAGAAAACAAAAATCCTCACAACTGGACCAATGAGCAGCATCACAATAAATGGAGAGAAGATTGAGGTTGTCAAGGAATTCACGTTGCTTGGTTCTACAATCGATGCCAACGGAAGGAGCAGTCAGGACATTAGATGACGTGTAGCATTGGGAAAGTCAACTGCGAAGGAACTGTTTCAAGTGCTGAGGAGCAAGGATGTCTCCTTGAGGACTAAGGTGCGCCTGACACAAGCCATGATATTTGCAATTGCCTTGTATGCATGTGAGAGCTAGACAATGAATAAGGAAGACTGAAGAAGAGTTGATGCTTTTGAGTTGTGGTGCTGGCAAAGAATGCTGAAAGTATCATGGACTGCTAAAAGAACTAACAGATCTGTCCTGGAGGAAGTGCAGCCAGAATGCTCCTTGAAAGCAAGAATGGCCAGACTTCGTCTCACCTATTTTGGTCATGTTGTAAGAAGGGACCATTCCCTGGAGAAGGATGTCATGCTTGGTAGGGTGGAGGGTCGATGAGAGAGGGGGAGTCCTTCAACGAGATGGATTGATATGGTGGCTGCAATGATGAGCTCAAGTATAACAGGGATTGTGGGGCTGGCACGGGATAGGGCAGTGTTTTGTTCTGCTGTGCATGGGGTCGCTATGAGTTGGAAATGACTCAATGGCACTTAACAACAACAACAACAACACTACATTTCACTTCAACCATACATTAAATCCTTATACTTTTTAGGTTTATTGATAAGATACAAAGACTATAGTAGTAAGATATATAAAATTAGATCAATGATTAATAAAACCAAAAATATAATAAAGTGGATCTACAACAAAAATGTTATTTGTAAGTACTAGTAAAATAGACAAATCCCTAGTAAGACTTATCTGGGAAAAGTGGAAAAGGCACAGATAAATATTTATAAGTATTCATATTAGGCTGGCTTCTCTAGAAAGGCAAAACTTGTGAAGCCTGTATACACATATATATATAGGCAGAGAGGAGGAGAAAGAGAGATTTATCTCAGGGAAATATCTCATGTAGTTATAGAGGTTATAGAAGTCCCAAGTCCATGGGTCAGGTGAGAGGCTGATGTCTTCTCTTGAGTAATGTAACTGTAGGGGCTAATGAACCCAAGATCAGCAGGCAATGCAGCAAGCTGCTGACTGTGGAGGCTGGCAAACACAAGATTGGCAGGTTAGACGTCAGGGTGCTGACTCACAGGATGTGAAGGCAACAATTCCAATCAGCATGCAAAATGGCAGGCCACTGGCTCAAGTCCAAACAATGAGAAGTCAGATGGTGAAGAGCCAGATGCAGGATCCAGATGAAGCAAAAAGCCGGAGAGCTTAGCTAGGATGTCCATAAATAACGGAAGCAGGCCATACCCCTGAGGAAATGCCTTTTCAACTGATTTGCTATTTGTAACAGAGCTCACCGTGGAGGTGATTGCATTATATTAGATCTCATCATGGGAGATGACTACATCATAACTGCTAAACCACTGAAAATCATGGCCTAGCCAAATAGACATATAAACTTAACTATCACAGTATCATATTAGAGTCTGAAAAATGACCATAACTACTGAACACAGAATCAAGATTTGTGGAAGACTCATTAACAACCTGAAATATGCAGATGATACAACCTTGTTTGCTGGAAGTGAAGAAGACTTAAAATACTTACTGATGAAGACCAAAGTATGGATTACACCTTAATATAAAATCCTCACACCTAGACCAACAAGACACATCATAATAAATGGAGAGAAGATTGAAGTTGTCAAGGATTTCATTTTACTTGGATCTACAATGGTAGCTCTGGTGGTGTAGTGCCTAAGGCATTTGACTGCTAACTAGAAGGCTGATGGTTCAAACCCACAAGCCACTCCTCATAAGGAAGATTGGGCAATCTACTTCCACCTTGGAAACCCAAGGAGTGGTTGTTATGAATCGGAATCAACTCGATCGCAGTGAGTTTTTTTTTTGGACAGTCAACGCTTATGGAAGCAGCAGTCAAGAAATCAAATGACATATTGCACTGGGCAAATACGCTGCAAAAGACCTCTCTAATGTTTGAAAAAGCAAAGAGGTCACTTTGAGGACTAAGGTGGACTTGACTTAAGCATTTTCAATAGCCTCATATCCGTGTGACAGCTGGGCAAGGAATAAGGAAGACTGAAGAACTCATGCATTTGAATTTTGATGTTGTGAAAAATACTGAATGCCACAGGCTGCTAGACACATGAACAAATCTTTCTTGGAGGAAGTACAGTCAGAATGCTCCTTCTAAGCTAGAACGGCCAGACTTTGTTTCTAGTATTTTGGTCATGTTGTCAGAAAGGACCAACCCCTGGAGAAGTTTAAGTAGATGGTCAACAAAAAAGGGGAAGACTCTCAATGAGATAGATTGACACAGTGGCTGCAACAATGGGCTCAAGCACAGCAATGATTTTAAGGATGGTGCAGGACTGAGCAGTGTTTGATTCTCTTGTACATAGGGTCACTATGAGTGTGATGGAATCCAACAGAAATAACTATTAGTAGCAATTAAAGGGATAAGAAAAGCATATAATAAATAACTACATGTCATAAATGTTGAAATTTAAAATAAATGGAAAACTGTCTGAAATTATATAATTTAGCAAAATTCAGGTGGGGGAAAAAAAAAGCCTAAGTCATCTTATTAGCATTAAATAAATTAAATGAATAGTCAAAATATTAGTTTAAAGAAACTACTGGATGAACATTCTAAAAAAATTTCAGGAGGAAGATAATTCCAATAATGCACTGCCATCAAGTCAGATCCGTCTCATAGCGACCCCTTGTTGAGTTTTCGAGGCAGCATCACTACGGAAGTAGACTGCCCAACCTTCCTTCCGAGGAGTGGCTGGGGGTTTTGAACCACCAGCCTTCTGGTTAGCAGTCAAATGCCTTAGGCACTATGCCACCATAGCTCCTGATAATTCCAATATCATGTCTAATTTCCATATTATGGAAAAAGAAATAACATTCCCAACATTATTATAACATTATTGCTGATGTTAATATTTTAAAATATTAACATCAGCAATAATGGTTAAAATAGAAAAAGGAATGAAATTTCATTCTACTCTCTCTCAAAAATAAAATAATGAGCAAGCCGTGTCCATAATATATCAAAAAATAGTACATCACAATCAATTTGGGTTTATCCTAACAATGGAATTAATGGTTTGATATTATGAAATCATTTAATGTAATTTTCTTTATTAACATATTATCTCAGTAGATTTAAAAAAAAGATAAAGCTCACTAGACATTTTGTATAAAAAGATTTCAGAAGCTCATCAATAGACAGCAATTTTGTTAAATTCATAAAGAATGTCTTGTAAAAACCTAGAACAATCATGATCCATAGCCATTTTCTTTCAATGTTCTCTTTAATATCAAGAAGGCAAGAATGTCTACTGCCACTACTTCTTCTCAACATTGCCCGGGAGATATTAGCAATGTGGTAAGACACGGGCAAGGGAGGACATTGAGGATTGGAAAGAAAGGCATTACACCATTATTATTTGTAGATAATAAATATGGTTGTTTAAATACAAAACCAAAATATCTATAAACAAATTACTAAAATCAATGAGAAAATTGCTCAAGGTGTTGTATATAAAAACAATACTTAAAATAAATTGCATTGTTATATACAAGCCACACAAATATTTTGTTAATTAAAGCTGAAAGTATCCTATCTAATACATCCAAAATACGGAAGTAAGCAAACTTTGGAGGGGCGTTCTTTCTTTTATTTATTTTTTCTTCCTGAAGATGCATTCTTCTTTGAGTCTTTCACTGTTCAGTTTAATTTTGTTAAAGTCTTCCCATCGTTGCTGAAGCTTTAAGGTTGGATAAAAGAAATTTATAATGCTAGTTTAGACATCTCTCAGGTTGAGATGAGTGGGATAGAAATTAGGGCACTGAACACAGTATTAACAAGGTAGTTTCCAGGACTTTTTTTTTTCATATGATTGCTAACACTCATATACTAGGGACATTATATTTAATGTACTACCATCCAACCTGGCTTCTACTCCAGTTATAACATACAGAAATGTCTGACCACCACAAATTGGACTGATTTCTTGGCTGTGACCCTTAGTCTTGTTGATCCCCACTACATTAGGATTTCATCATGCCATAGCACTTTAAGGATGAGGCAAAATGAATGAAAATGCTAGATTCAGAAAGAGTCTGAGCCAAAGATAAAACCAATTAACAACCATAAATATTTACTTTTTTTGTATTTTATATTGTTCTTTTGTCCTTTTTGCTTCATGAACTAGCATATTATGGAGCAAAATCTAGACACATGATATTTTGCATATCCCTGGAAGGAAGGTTGGGCAATCTAGTTCCGTAGTGATATGGCCTTGGAAACCCAAGGAAGGGTCGCTATGAGTCGGATACGACTCGATGGCAGTGGTTTTCCCTGTGCTTATATTCCAGTTTTTACTATTTCAAAATCACTCTGAAATATTTGTCAGTGTGTTTCTTCTTTCAAAGTTAATTTAAGAGAAAACTCTATCTGCGTATGGCAAGTTCCCAGATGCTCACTATTGTGAAACATTTCCCCTAATTAAAAACATTCATAAAAATTAAGTGTAAAGACTAGAGGCAAGGTTACTTCAGATTACATCCTATAAGAATATGAAGAAAAATGTGTGCCTCAAGGTGTAATGCTCTCTGCTGAGACATGCCTTAGCTCAAAGCTTGAGTTATATACTTAATTTTACACATTAAAGCTTAATGACCTTTTAAAAGTAATATGCCTTTACCAAGTAGCATTTTTTTTTCTTTTCCAAAAGCATCATTTCATAGGAGTATAGAAATAATAGTTTGGAACATAGTTGACTTGATTTTTTTCTCAGTATACTTTTAATTTTATTTTCATTGATTTTTAAAAGCTTTTTTCTCTAATAGCACTGTTATTTTCCCCCACTTTTTATAAAATTCTGAGATAAAAGCATGTAAAAAAGAATACTGTGCTTCTTCTATTCCAGAGAAAAATTAAAATATACAATGACATAATATTTATTGACTGTTAAATCTATCATCATACATGCATACAGAGTTGCTTTCATTCATCAGGATTTATGGTTTTGTAAATTAAGGTGATCTTGGATTTAAGAAAGCTTATTTTGACAAAAGATCTCCAGTGGTTTCCAGGGACAACTAGTTAAGGGAAAGCATTTTGATATGAGGATAAATGCTTGTTTCACAATGTGCTGTTTTCCAAATGTTCCTGGAAGACTTTCAAAGGATCTTAATTTCATATTATTTTCTCCTGTGCACATTTTTATTTCCCATTCAACAACCAGTGTAGTGAAAAAAGGTTATAGAGTGGCAGTAGAGACCTGTTGTTACAATAGGTATCTAAGCAACCAACACCCATTTCAGTGTTTTATACACAATGCTGCTAATATCTTAAACTCATAGAGAAGGTTTAAACCTGTTGCTGTCAAGTTGATTCTAACATAGCCAGCCTACAGGAAATAAAATTGCCCCACAAGGTTTCCAAGGCTGTACATATTTACACTACCACATCTTTCTCCTATAGAGTGACTAGTGGGTTTGAACTTCTGACCTTTTGGTTAGAAGCCAAATGTTTAATCACTACCCCACCAGGGCTCTTTGGAGAGTATTTTATACTTTCCAAAATGGTTCATGTTTACATAATCTTACGTGATCCCCACCTTATTAGGTATACAGGGAAAATATTACCATTATTTCTATTTTATGGCTAAGAATATCAAAGATGACATAGATTGAGATAATTTAGGATCTCATAATAAATGAAGATAAAATTTTAGTCAGGAATTCTGATTCCACGGGAGTTATTCTTCCTACCACTATTTCTGCCTTTCTTGTTCAAGCAAAGATTTTACAATATTACAAAAAAAAAAAAAAAAAAAATTGTATAATATTTGATTTAGGGTAATCAAATATTTGGGAATATAATTTTTTAATAAAAGAATTTTAGGTGCTAGAGAAGGAATGGTAGAACATAAATATTATTATTTAACAACCATAAATAAAATGATTGATTTAGGCAATAATAATCAAGTAATGCTTAAACATTAGGTAAAAGATTGATGGTAAACCTAATTGATGAATCCTGTTGAAACAACTGAACCAATTGGCCTGTTTGTCCAGTTAATACACTCATTTCTTTTGTACCTCCTGATAAGATTCATTAAGACATACAAGGCATATGAAACATCCCAAACAATTGAAACTTCATCTAACCAAGCATATAGATCTGTCAGTTGACAAGAAATATGGGAGAAACAATATAAGCCAAATCTCAAATCCAGAATAATGGAAAATATTGCAAGAAAAGTGAGACAATTTCTTCAACAAATAATTGGCATGAAAAAAGAAATAAATTTAAACAGACATAAAGGACACACAGGAAGTTCTGTTGTCACTATGGTTAAAGTATTTGGCAGCTAACCAAAAGTTCAATGGTTGGAACCCACCAGTCGCTCCATGGAGGGAAAATGAAGTAGTTTGCTTCTGTAAAGATTTGCAGACTTGGAAACCCAGAGGGGTTTCTATGAGACATAATCTACTCACCGGCAGTGAGTTTATTTAGTTTTTTGGTTTGGTAAAATACATATAAGGAGTTCTGCTGACACTGTGATTAAAGCATTTGGCTGCTAATAGAAATGTCAGCAGTTCAAACTCACCAGTCTCTCCACAGAGAAAGATGAGGAAGTCTACTTCCGTAAAGATTACAGCCTTGGATATCACATGGGGCAGTTTTACTCTGTCCTGTAAGGATGGCTTCTCCCATGGCAGTGGTTTATAAGACATATTAACTAAATGCAATTGTGTGGATCTTGCTTGGATCTTGATTTGACAAACTAATTATATAGAGATATTTAATCATGAATTATTACATGATGATTGTAAGAAATATTGTTAATTTTTTTAGGTGTACTAATGTAATTATAGTTATCTTAAGAGATACTTATACTAGAAAGGTACACTGAGTATTTATGGGTATAATGATATATAGGGGGGTGGAGGAGGTAGGAACATAGATGAAACGAAATTGGCAAAGGTTGAAAATTGTTGAAACTGATTGATGTTTAGTAAGTGCACGAGAATTATGCTGCTCTCTCTCTCTTTCTGTATCTTTGAAAACTTCCACAATTAAATAATAAAACAACAACCCCCCAAAAAATTGTCATCCAGTTGGTTCAGTTTTGTAATGATGCTATAGGATAGAGTAGAACTGTTCCTTAGAGTTTCTGAGTCTAAATCTTTACAGAGGCAGACTGCAACATCTTTCTCCCATGGAGCACTGGTTGGTTTGGGTCACTGACTTTTTGGTTAGCAAAAGAGCTCTTTAACCACTGTGCAACTAGGGCTCCTAATTAAATATTAAAATACTGAAAAATTTGTATAAACCCTTAGAGGACATTTTCAACAAACGAACATTCAGAATAATGCCATAAAGGACAGATAATACTTTGAATAGTAAATCTGGGTTCAAGGAAATCTTGGCAACCCTCCTTAAAGGTCACAACCCCCAAGATGAAATTTAACATAGATAAATGCTACTGCAAATGCTTAGAAGGAAGGTCAGCTTAGTTACTGCAATTTAGGAGAAAGAGCTAGAGTTTTTATTTGAAATGCACTACCCTCTAACCAGGATTGAAGTGTTTTTTGATTGTTTGTTTTTATGGTGAATGCAAAAGAGGAAATTTCCTTTGTTCTCATTTCATAATAACGGGCCAACAACTGCTTGGTTCAGCTACTTTAGTAATATAATTAACAAGCTTAACAATTCTGTTTTGTACTTTCCTGTCATCTGAAAGAAAATACATTGGGCATAATATTACATTTCTTGATATCTTGCATGACTTGTCTAATCTTAAAGTGCAATCCTTAACTTACTGAATATTAGGCTTGGGAGCAACATTTGATGCCTGATAATCCAGGTTTCCCAAAGTTGCGTTATTAGTGTAAAAAAATTCATATTTTTTTCTATTAGTACAATTATTTACAGAATATATTTAATTGAATCGAAACAACTGTTTTCCATTAAGTTCATTTAAGTAGAAAATTTTGTTATCAGTACCATAATTGTGCCATTTGTTGAGTTTATAAAGTGACTTTGGAATATTTGCAATGAAGAAAGAAACAAATTTTCAACTGTGTACTGCCTAAGATTATCTGGCTTTCTACCAGAGGGAAAATTTGCATATGATATACCAATGAGGCACCTGAATCTTTGCCATTTCCACAGTAAAGGCTAATTCCTGATGTCAGAGTTATATTTTATTATTCTGGTTCCCTATCCCCCAGCAGGGTACCTAGACTACATTAAGCTTACTAAATCTACTTACTGAATGAACACACATAACTAGAGTGTTTCGTCCTGTTGTATTTAGGGTCTCTGTGAGTCAGAGCCTACTCAATGACACCTAACAACAACTAAAGACACCATAACTTGCAAATATATGTAATTATAACATTCTTCAGCTTTCAATTTAAGTATTGACACTATTGAAATCCATACCTTCCATATAAAATACTCTGATACTGTATAGGCCAATACTGCTTGGATATCTCTTGAAGAATAGCACTGATTTAAATTGCAGAGTTGACTTACTCAACCCAAGTAATTCAATCACAAGAAAATATACTTGAGATATCAAACATTTTTGTTAATTGGTGGAATGTAACAATGGCAGAAAGCAGATAATTTTGTCTTTATTGGAAATAATCAGTTCACTTTTAAGTAAACTATGATTTCACAGGTACATTTTCCCTTGTATAAATTGTATCTTTAAATTTTGATATTCTCTAAAAACCACTTTTGATTCAAGAATTTAAAAAAAATTTTTCTGCCAAAATGATATTGAAATGCTCAAAAAAGTAATGACATATCTTTATGAGGAGCTCTGATAGCATAGTGTCTAAGACACTTGACTACGAACCAGAAGGCTGGTGGTTCAAACCCACCAGCCACTCCTCGGAAGGAAGGTTGGGCAATCTACTTCTGTAGTGATACTGCCTCGGAAACCCAAGGAGGGGTCACTGTGAGTTGGGTCCAGCTCAACAGCTCATAGCAACAACAACAAATATCAAGAAGAATGGCCCAAGTGAAGAAAGAGCAGAGCATGTAAAGTCATTCAGAATAATGGGTGCCATGAAGATCTGGGAATAAGATGTCTGTGCATTTATGTCCAGGAGAAAACTGACATTTTAATTTTTTGTTAATCTGAGACAGATTTCATGACTTAAGTATTTTATATACGAAAACCTTACTATTATCACCTAAAATGCTTTATAAATGTTCCCTTTTGGTATTCTGTGTATGATTGCATAGGTATAAGGGGTGAAAATTAGGAAGTAAGAGTGAAGTGTATGCCACAGAGTGAGAAGATTAACAACCAAGGAGGATATAATCCAAGACATATCTAAAAGTAAATCCTTTCATAGGTAAAGTATTTTCATATATAAATTTTTCTATTAGTATTTTATTTAATGTTTATCATATAAAGGCTTTGCCCACTGTGTACAAAATATAAATGGTTAGATGTCATTATTAAACATTGTAATTGTTTTACGAATTAAATTTAAAATATAATAAATCTATAGTTCTGCCAAGAGGTTTATTAATCGTACATCTATTTATTTAGCTCCTATTGCATAGATGAGTGCTCTGCCAAGTGGTGAGGAGTGAGATGAATAAGACAACTAGAAAACATGCACAAATTTTAACCATAGTAATTACCACAGTGCATTGTGACTTCTTTTTGTGTGCTTGTCTGATCACTTTTGCCTGAATTATATGGATGGTACAAATGTTTAACAAGGTAGGAAATGTGAAGGTTTGATTACACCTGGATTTGCTTGAAAAGAAGTCTTGATGATGGAGCATAGTTCTCCTCGGGGATATGTGGGTTGTCATGAGTCAGACTTGAATCAATGGTAAGTTTGTTATACATACTCACACACACACACACACACACACACACGTGTGTAGGTCTGTGTGTATATCCTGAGTCACAAATCAAAAATATTCTAATTGATGAAAAATGTTTCAAAAACACTGCACTTAACTCTGAGTTATCTGAGAACTATGGGTTACCTGAGAAGGGGATATTTCGTCTGTTTCTCTTGCAATCTACACTATAGCTGGAATGTTACAAGGATTCATTGGTTGATGAATCTTAGTCAACAAAAAAAGAAATATATATAAAATGCTACAATTCTTGCATTCATTAAACCTCAAGACACATGAGCCATGAACTATAAGTTTGGATTGTTTTTGCCGTAAATGACATCTAGGTAATTTTAAGACTATAGTTTAGGAAAAAAAGATGTGAAGGAAAAAATGTTGTCATGATAAAATGAAAAAAACAAACCTATTACTGTCAACTTGATACTGGTAAATGTAGCTACTAGTCATTATTTACTGAATACTTACTATTCAATAAACCAAACCTACTTGCATTCTGTCAAGTCTGACTCATAGGGGCCCTGTAAGACAGAGTAGAACAGTCCCAATGGTTTCAAGACTGTAAATCTTTACAGAAGCAGACTTGCACATCTTTCTCCCACGGAGCAGCTGGTGGGTTTGAATTATAACCTTTCAGTTAGCAGCTGAGAGCTCAAACACTGTGCCACCAGGGCCCCTTTTATGATGATAATGTTGTTTACATGCATTATTTTGCACTTTGCTAGATAAACATGCCAGTGAGAGCTGAGCAAGGGATGCAGGGGTGTAAAATCACATTGGATTGAAACTTGGCAAAGTGGGAAATAGTTTTGAGATGCAGATAAGAAATGGGTGTGTGTGTAATAGGAGTAGGACATGCAACCCCAGCTTTCAGGAAAGGAAAGAAAAATCAGTAAAACTTGACAAATTGCAGGTTCTCAGCTGGCTAAGTGACCAGACGATAAAGAAAAAAAAAGAAAACAAGATGGAAAACGGATTAACAAGTTGCATAGTGGGTTTTTGGATGGTGATGAACCTTTAGATGAATCTCCATGAAGTTATTGGCTTTACCATAGCAAGCGCAGAACATATAGAGAAAACATGAAATATGTTTGATTTGATTCAAGCACAGATGTCTAGAATAATACACAGTATAGCAAAGACAAGTTTCAGATAGGAAGTCTAAGACATTGGGAGAGTTACTAAATTTTTTGAATGGGAGAGTGAGAGGACCAGAAGTGTGTGTTGTGGCACTCCAGGATGAGTGGAAAAGGGAAAAGAACTAAAATAGAAAACAGTAGGAGGCAATAGCAATAAAGAGTAGAAATAATATGCATTACCCATTTAATTCCACAATAATCATATGAAATAGATACCGATTTTATCCCACATCTTACACTGAAGAATCTGAGGCACAGAGAAATTCTATGATTTGGGAAGCTCAACATGCTCAAAGGTGTCTGAGTTCATTCAGGTGGCAGTGGCTGTTTGTGTATGAAGACTAATCTCTGATTCACCAAGCTGCATTACCTTCATAGATAGCATTCAGGACTACATTCATTACAAATTTCAGAACAAAATAGCTTTTTGAATCAAGTTTTTCAAGTTTTTTTTTTTTTTAACGTATGTGTGTCTTTTTATTGTAAATATATATATATATATATATATATATATATATATATATATAATACCATATATGCAAATTTAACAATTTTCAGATTTACAATTTAGTGGTATCAATTACATTAATCATGTACAACCATTACCTATAATCATTGCCAAATTTCCCATCACCATAAACAGAAATTCAAGTTTTACAATTTTCAGGTAACTTATTTTTTAATCTCCAATTACTCCCTTATAACCAAAATCAATTAGCCATATGTTGGAGGCAAACTTGGCAGATTTCACTTTAACACAACAAGCTTGGGCTTTATTATCCCTTCCATGCATGTTCTTTAGAGCCATAGATACATATAACCTCTGGCTGACTTTAGATATTGATTCCATTTGGCTTCCAACATCATTCAACTGAGGAAGAGAATCCAGGCTGATCTATTTATAAACCCAAAGCTGCCTTCTGCAGCATAGAAATGAAGTGAATTTTTAAAGAAGAGTATGTTTTCCGGTAACTTTACTTCTAGATAATTTCACATAGGATCACTAACAGTAAGATCCAAATAATAGATACCAGTTTTATTCAAGACCCCTCCAGAAACGTCTTATCAAATCTCTCCAGCCACATCTCCTGGTAAAATTTTGTATAAACTTTGGACATTGTGCTTTGTAAAATATAGAATCAGCCATAAAAGGAAAACCTTCAGTGAGATGGGATTGACACCATGGCTGCAACAATAAGCTCAAACATAGCAACAATTATAAAGACGGCGCAGGATCGAGCGGGGTTTTGTTCTGTTGTGCATGGGCTTGCTGTCAGTCTGAACTGACTCCATGACACATAACAACAATGACAGCAACATTTGTATTGTAGGAGTCCTGAAGTCTCAGGGACAAAATATGAGTTTAGCAAAACAACTGGAGAGTATGTGCCGTTTCTAAAATGGATAACTCTATTTTACAATGGGAAATTGTAAATTTTACAATACTGCAATGTAGGAGTGCTTGTTTGGTGTTTTTAGATCTTGCATATTTTTAAAGACAATCAAGAAATCCACATTTTTTTTGTTAAATTCCTTCGATATTTAATATTTGCTAAAACAGTTTTAAACATCATGTGGGGCAAAACATCTGGTTCCCCATCAGCCCACACTGTTCTGCCTTCCATTGTATATGCATCTAACATTTTGGTATAATATTTTGAACTCTGTACTCATAAGCACAAACATCATCATCTAACATATTATCATATGCTATTTAACCTGCAGACCAGAGTGTAACACAAAATAAAAAAAAGATCTGTCAGTATTATGAAATTCTATTTCCTATACATATATTTATATCAGTAAGATTTTAAGAATGATTACTGTTACACAGAAATGCACTAATGATGGGAAACTCAAACATCAGTCCTAGCATAAATTACTACATCATTTATAGAAGTATTAATGCAGACATTTGCCAGGCCCTAATGACAGTTACAAGATCCTACAGAGCAAGTTTCAAATATTTTTGTGAAAACCCAAGGAAATGTAATCATTGCTCTCTATTCTTTCCTGGGTCTGGATTTCATCACAATTCAACAAACATATATTAAATATGTGTTCTGAGTGAGACATTATTGTAAATGCTTAAAGAACACAAAGCTTAGTTAAAATTTCATTCCTTGCACATTTGTTCACATCTTTGCTTATCTAAATTTTGCCCATTCTCCCAAAACCCAAATCTTATCCAAACTGTCTTGGATGCAAACCTCTCAAAATAAATAGACAAACAAGTATAATACAAAAGACACTATGGTAGTTTTTTTAGAGGAGATACCGAAAATATTGTCTGGTTACACAGATGTTGCAGTATAAGCCTCTACTAGTTTAATCAAAATTTAAATTTCATCAATTAAAACTGTGAGTTGCAGTCACATGGAAATAAAGCATGTCCCCACAAAGGTAATAAAATGCAATTTTCTGATAATGTGATGAAGAACCTTATGACATAGACATGAACAATAAACCAGCTAGTCAAACACTTCTTCTAAATTACTGTGATTGATATTTCAATATATTAGAGGTAAAATAAATTATACTTTTAGACTTATCTATTAAAAAATACCTATTGTCTGCCTTGCATTATTCTAAATGCTGAGAAGATAGCTACAAACCAAGACTGACAAGGTTCCTACTCTTACAGTATATGCATTATAGTTGCAAAGACAGATAATAAGCAAAAAAAGAAAGATAATTTCAATTGGAAAGAAATACTTTGGTGAAAATAAAACTGCATAATGTAATAGAAAGTGAGTTGATAGAAACAGAATACATTCATTTGGTCATTAAAACACTCCTTGAGGAGGTGACATTTGAGCAGAGATCTAGTGATGAGCAGTAACCAGAGATGTGGCTACCAGTGAACCAGTCAGAAAGCCCATACTTTGCATAGTCTGTGAATCAAAGAAGACAAGGACCAGAGTGATCAAGGAAAAGAATGGTAGAAAATGAAGACAAGTCACATTGAAGAATTTTAAGCAGGTAACTGATACTGTGTGACTTCTATCTTTAGAAGATTACTTTGTCTTAAGTAGACATGGTGGGCAGTGTTTAGTGTATTGAGATAGAAAAGGTTGGTGGGATCAGCAGGTTTGGAGCATATTAGCTTTAGTGTAGTAACAACCCCCAAATCTCAATGGTGTACATAAACCATTTACACTCGTGCTGTCAGCAACTGCACTTCAGGTACTGTGCATCTGCTCTGTATGTCTATTTATTCCATGTCCAGCTAAACTAGCAGCCCCTATTTGGGACATATTTTCATAGTGTAAAGAAAAGAAAGAAAAAAAAAAAGTACAGCCTAATTTAGAAATTGTTCTTAAAGCTAATTTTGAAATTGTTCTTATATTTTCTGTCCATATGTGGTGTAGTCACATTCAGTGCCAATGATCTAAACAAATCACATCACCAAGAATTACAAAAGGTGGCACTGCAGGTCAAACAGCAACATGTAAGTATGGGTAATCCTTTTACAGAGAAGGGATTAAATAGCCAGGAGTAGTAGTATAATCTACCACAAGAGGTAAAGGGGATAGGCTTAGATAGGGAAAAAAAAAAAAAAAAAAAGTGGTGATGGAAATGTCTTCAGAAAAGTCTAACTCTCAAGTACTAGTTTCATGTTATAGGAGAAAGAATTTGGAGTCATTTATTGACGGTAAGTTATGTCACTTGACGGTAACAGACTAACAACCACCTTGCTTTGCCAGTAACTAACTTGTGACCCTGAGCAATTTACTTAATGTATATAGGATTTATTTTCTTCATGTGTAAAACAAAAAAGTTGTATTAAAATTAGGAATAATTAATGATAATTAACTTGGCTTTCAAGATGTCCTTATAATTATATGGAAAATTATTTTTACATGATATTATATGGGTATATTCATTTTCTGGATAAAAGGTGGATCAGCAGCTCATAAATCACTGGAATCTGAAGAAGGTTACAAACAACTAGAAAAAAAAATTCTAACATTCACAGCCACCTTTAAATTTCTACATGCATACCCACCGACGCATGTAGCATCCCTAAGTTAAATGAATCTCTTTTTTCCTTATATTTTATATTAAAGAGTACTAAGTATTACAAGAGCAGTAATACAAAGAGATAATTAGAAATCTCCAAATAACCCTCTGATTAAAATTGTTCCCTGGTATGATTTCTTCCACTCTATTTTCCATGAAAATACCAGCATACATAACAACTTCTATAAGGTAAGGCATAGGTAAATCTTGCTTGCTTTTTATAAAGAGACAACACAAATAAGTTTGGACCAAAACATATTTTTGCAACTCTCTCTCTCTCTTTTGCATAATATATTGTGAAGATCCTTCCAGAGTGATGTGATATATCTATATCTATCACCTATCTATCTCTTTATCTCTCTATCTATCTAATCTATCTATCTATCCTCAAAACCAGACTCACTGCCATTGAGTCAATTCCACCTCACAGTGAGCCCATTGTGTTTCTAAGGCTATAAATCTTTACGGAAGTAAATTGCCCTATCTTCATTCTGTGGAGCAGCTGGTGGGCTTGAAGCACTGAGATTCTGATTAGCAGCCAAATGCTTTATCTATCTAACTATCTCTGTGTGTGTGTATGTGTGTGTGTGTGTGTGTGTGTGTGTGTGTGTGTGTATATATA
>NW_006921610.1:2336629-2353723 GCF_000298275.1 Orycteropus afer afer | reverse complement strand
ATGGCACATAACAACAACAATGACATATATGCATGCATATATAAGGTACACATATATATATGTGACATCACATATATATATATATATATATATATATATATATATATGTGATATCTGTCTTCAATGTGGTGTAGTGCCTAAGACATTTGACTGCTAATCAAAAGGCTGGCAGTTCAAACCCACCAGCCACTCCTCGGAAAGAATGTTGGGCAATCTACTTCCATAGTGATACCACCTCAGAAACCCAAGGAGAGGTCGCTATGAGTTGAATCCGACTCGATGGCAGTGTGTTGCATTTTGTTGTTGTGTCTTCAATAGCTTTATAATTGTTCATGATGTTCTAATGCTCTAAGAACAAAGTCTGTTCTTTGTACCTAACATGTAAAGTATTATGTACAAAGACTTTACATCGATATTTTTATATTTTACAAAGAAAATCTTAATGTCCTTGAAAAGTGAATGGCCAAATACATTAGCAAAGTCTGTTATGGACTCAGTTGTGTGTCCTGAAAAAATATGTGTTAACTTGGCCAGGCCATGGTTCTCAATATTATGTAATTATCCTCCATTTTGTGACCTGATGTAATTATCTTCTATTTTATGATCAGGTGTAATTAGCCTCCATTTTGTGAGCTGGTATAATTATCCTATATGTTGTAAATCTTAACTTTTATGTTAATGAGGCAAGATTAGAGGCAGTTATGTTAATGAGGTGTCTAGTGATGTATTGGTTAAAGCACTTGGCTGTTAATCAAAAAGTTGGTGGTTCAAACCCACCAGCTGCTCTGTGGAAGAAAGATGAGTCAATCAACTTCCATAAATATTTACAGCTTTGAAAACTCAGTGGAGATCACTCTGAGCTGAAATCAACTCAATGGCAGTGAGTTTGGTGTTTTAGTATGCTAATGAAGTAGGATACAATCTACAGAATTAAGCTGTGTCTTGAGGCAATCTCTTTTGTTTTCCCATTTACTAATTGTGTGTGTGTGTGTGTGTGTGTGATTTGGGTGAAAGTTTAGAGAGCAAATTCACTTTCCATACAGCAGTTCACATACATTTTGTCTCATGACATTGACTACAACTTACCACAATGCAACAGCTCCTCTCCCACTTCCTCCCAATAGTAGCCTCTTCCCTGTGTCCATCCCTCCATGTACTCCTGCTCTCTGAGCTGTCTCCCTGCGTATAAACAGCCCTTCTTTTTCCCATGATTGTTCTCTCCACGGAGTGTTACCTCAGGTAAATGTTCAACTCATATGTCTGTCTTTTGTTTGGCTGGAAGCCACAGGTGTTGGTTCAATTCCAGACCTGAAGGGCAGCTAGGGGCCATAGTCTCAGTGGTTCCAACAGGCTCTATCAGACCAGCAAACCTGGTCCCCCCTCACCTTTTTTTTTTCCCAAATGATTTTGAGTTTTGTTTCACATTGTTCTCCCTCTCTATCCAGGATCTCCTACATAGATCCCCCACCAAGTGGTTGACAGTGGTAGCTGGGCACCATCTTCTGATCTCATAGTTATATAGACTGCAGATCTCATGGTGTACCAGTCACTAGGACTAATTGTCTCCCTGAATCTTTGGTTTTCTTCATTCTTCTTTGCTCTGGATGAGGAGAGACACATCATTGCATCTAGATGGCTGCTTGCAAGCTTTTAAGATCCAGTGCTACTTGTCAAAGTAGGAGGTAGAACAATGTTTTGTGTAGTATGTTACGCCAATTGAGCTTGATGTCCCCTGTGACTAAGGTCCCCAGCTCACTGGTTCAACTACTCTCTCCCTCTGGGTAGCTGGCTGTGACCAAGCAGTGCTGAGTTAATCTTTTTTGAGATATAAAGGAGATTAAACAAGCACGCAGAGAAAGAGGAACCTCCTATCACCAAGAAAGAAGAGTGGAGAGTGGAGTGTAGCTTTTGGATGCAGGGTCCTTGCATTGAGAACCTTCTAGACCCATGGGCAGATTGATACAAAGACACATAGAGATCTCCAAGGAGTGCAGGGACCACAGATATTGAAAAGAGACAAGAACCTTCCTTCAGATCCCACACAGAAAGCAAGCCTTCCTCTAGAGTTGATGCCCTAAATTCAGACTCCTTCTAAAGTGTGAGAGAATAAATTTCTGTTCATTAAAGCCACACAGTTGTGTATTTCTGTTGTAGCAGCACCAATAACTAAGACACTATCTTTATTTTTTTACGATAGACTCTCTCAAATGAGATTGCTATGCTAAGGATATATGCCCTCTTAGTATTGTTAGATAGGGTAGTGAATGATGTGCACTGCACAGATCTCATCTCCAGGACTGTGGCCCTCATTTCCTAACTGCTGGCAATGTGGAAGGCTGACTTCTCTTAGCTGAATTCCTCTCTGAGCCTTGCCTTTGGCTGAAGGTAGCTGAATAACTCAAGGTCAGGTTCTTTTTCAGGGTACATCCCACATTGAATGATTGGCAAGGTTATAAAGGTCTGGTTCCCTTGCCCAAAACTGGGACAATTCTAAACAGCCATAGCTGCTCCAAAGCTCCAGACATGAGTGGCAGTTTCAGTAAAGACCTATTTCTCTCCTACCCAATTCTGTTACCTTCATTCCCCCTCAGGTGTTCATACTGAGAGTATTCCCCAATAGACTTACTATACACTAATTCTGCTAATATCCATCTTTGTTTCCCATAGAACCCAATCTGCAAAACCCAGTGACTGAATGATTTCTGTAATGACTGTTTAGATCTCTCTGACAATCAGAAAGTCAAGCCTAATGAAATTGCTCTGTAGAAGTATCAATAAAGTATAGATTCTACAGGATGAAGCATCCTATCATAAATATTTCCTCACCAAAAATTTGCTCATCTGATTGTAATGAGTCTTCTGTAATGGAAATCCAGCGCAATAAATGATTTGTTCACTTTGAATAATTATCTTCTATAATCAAAAATTTTTTTTGCCACTCCTCGGAAGGAAGATGGGGCAATCTACTTCCACAGTGATACTGCCTCGGAAACCCAAGGAGGGGTCGCTATCAGTCAGGTATGATGTAATGGCACATAACAACAACAACAACATAATCAAAGAGCCTTACTATAGGATATTGATATAAGTCATTAATTTGATATGACTGTTTTCTTCCTCAGATAGTTGAGAGTTTACTACTTACAATAGATGAAACAAAAAGCTTACAAAGTATTTACAAAGCCAATATTTCTGTTTATGTGGTATACAAACCCAAAAGACAAACTTTTTTTTATCCTATTTTCTGCTCACAGCTAGTTTCCTCCCTTTTGTCTGAAACTTCAGGATTATTTCCCAGAGCCAAACTTGTAAGTAGGAACTTTCTAAGAAATCTATTCCTGTCGCAATCTTTTCAAGGTACTCCCTAGCTTGCCTGTCAATCCAACATACAATTCAACACAGAAGACATGTGAGAGGAAGGGAACTACAAGGAAAAGAATAAGGGATGGAAGAAGGACCTCTTTTAGAAGCAACAATAAAAATTAACTCTGGGATTTTCTTCCCTGGCAAGTAAATGAATATCTAGCACAAATTTTATCAAAATATTTTATATTTTCAATAATACCTTATTTCAGATTCCTCTATCAATAACCCAATTTTACCTTTAAAAGTGTAAAAATAATATAAAATAAAAGTATACAGTAGCATATAACATGCTCGGTAAAATCAGCAAAAGACAATGAAGTTATTATTAACAAGCTCTAAAACTAGACCTTTCAAGATTCCCTTTATAGGGTAGGAGGAGATGAGTATGGAAAGAATATAGTTCAAGTTGATAAGGTTCATAGTAATAGGCTGACAATAAATCACTATTTAATTTTGGTAATGTCAAAAATCAGTGAAAAGAAAATGTTTACTGAGCTTTCAGCTACTCTGTTTGCTGCACAGAAATATAATAGATCAATTTCATTACCTGAAACTTGATTGACATTTTGAGTGTCAGTCTGAAATATGACTATAACAAATATCTTCCAGTTAGAGAATTCCCCCTAAAGAACAATTTTCTACAACTCTATACAGAGGGATATAATTGTGTTTATGATAATAAAGGCAGCAGTTGACAGTAGAGTTCTCCTTTATTGTCTACATTGTGCCCTGCTAATTAGCTCAGCTTCACCCTGGGGAGAGCTGTCTATTTGGGGTAGGGGAAGTTATTCTTTCTCATTGCCAGCTTGCTTCTAATTCCTTCCTGAAAAGAAAGTGTCAGTCATGCTTAATTGCATTAAATTAGGTGTGATGGTTTAAAACAACACATGCTCTTCTTAAAGCTCAACTAAATCACTCAAATTCTCACTTCTTTCTTGACCCCTAGGTGGGGGCTTTAAGTCATGTCTGAGAAGTGTCACCTTTGTGAATTAATTGCACAATGTGTCCAAGGTTACCTAACTTCATTTTCTGACCACATGTCATAATCATTGTCAAGAGGAATTAAACGCTGTTATGCATATGCAGTTCTCCAAGGAAAAAGCCAGAACAACAGAGGCCTGGCATGGCCCTTTAATAGAATTCTGAATCAGACAATATGGTTGATCACACACACAAGTGTAGGGATGAATGTAAAGTCTTTATTAATTTGAATTTGACACATTTGGAATTAGTAATCATGCATGGCATAGACTTATCTCATCTTTGAAGAAAGAATTGCTAAGAAAGTAACAACACAGATTTCATGGCAAGGACTTGCCTACAAAAGGAAATATACTTTTCAAGCATGCATGCATTTATTCATGTGTTCATTTGTATATTAATTCACTCATTCAACCTTGATTCAAAGTACTCACTGAATGTCTTCAATGTTCATATAGAGGTGCTCTAGCATCTGAGAGGATATATACCAAAGTAAGTTGATACCATTACTGTCTCAAGAAGCTAGTTATATAATTAGAATACATAGATATTTGCTGTTAGAAAAATTGGGTTTAACTAGTAGGACATAAGGAACTCTGGTAGTGTAGTGCCTAAGGCACTTAACAGCTAACCAGAAGGCTGGCGGTCCAAACCCTCCAGCCACTCCTTGGAAGGAAGGTTGGGCAATCTACTTCCCCAGTGATACTGCCTCAGAAACCCAAGGAGGGGTTGCTATGAGTTGGGGGCGACTCAACGGCACACAACAACAACAATAAGAGTAGGACATATCCTTTCAAAGATGTTTTTGGGTTATTTACTTTTGGGTTTAAAATTTGTTTTTGCAGAACAATATATAAATATATATTTTCATTTTAACCTGAGCTGACACATTCTATCTCCTATTCAAAACTGATTGCAATAGATGCACCTTTTATTATTTTATATGAACTTTATGAGATATAGTTAACAGAACTTCGGATAAACAACCTTCAGGAAAAATAAACAAACAGCAACATGAATATCTATCCAGATATAAGTAGACATTAACATTGAGAGCATCCACCACAGTGTCAGGCACATAATATATGCTTAGTGAGTGCATGCTGATGTAACTAATAAAACAAATTTGGAAGCAAAAAAGGAAAACACCTTATCTGGATATTTTAGTGATCTTGCTCAGTTTAACTTATAGTTCTTTTCTTTATTCTATCAAGTTATTTCCTGTAATATAGTTTCAATTATTTCAGAATTTTAATTTCATCTTATTGTTGTTGTTAGGTGCCATCAAGTCAGCTCTGACTCATAGCTACCCTGTGTACAATGGAACAGAACACTACATGGTCCTGCTCCAGCCTCACAATTCTTGCTATACCTGAACCCATTGTTATAGACACGGGGTCATTCCATTTCCTTGAGGGTTTTCCCCTTTTCCATTGACTCTCCACTTTACCAAGCATGATATCTTTCTCCAGGTAATGATCCTTCCATGACCAAAGTAGGTGAGATAAAGTCTGGTCATTTTCTCTTCCAAGGAGCATTTCAGCTGCACTTCCTCCAGGACAGATTTGTTAGTTCTTTTGGCAGTCCATGGTACTTTCAGTATTCTTAGCCAACACCACAAGTCAAAAACATCAACTCTTCTTTGGTCTTCATTATTCATTCTCTAAGTCTCACATGCATATGAGACAATTGACAATACCAAGGCTTAGGTTAAGCACATCTTAGTCTTCAAAGAGACATCATTGGTCTTCAGCATTTTAAAGAGGTTTTTGCAGCAGATTTGCCCAGTGCAATATGTCATATGGAGTCTTGACTGCTGCTTCCTTTGGTGTTGATTGTGGAACCAAGTAATATGAAATCTTTAACAACTTCAATCTTTACTGTATGTGTTGTGATGCTGCTTATTGGTCCAGTTGTGAGGATTTTAATTTTCTCTATGTTGAGAGGTAATCCATACCGCAAACTGTAGTCTACTCTTTGAAACCTTGTGTTCGACTCTTTTATCTTATAATTTCTTCCATTTGCTTTAGCTACTCTCCATTTGAGGGCAAGTTTCAGAGTCTCTTATGACATATATTTAGGTATTTTCTTCCTTTACTATCTTTTTAATGATTTTTTGCTGTCTTCATGGAAGATGTTCTTGATGTCATGCCACAATTCCTCTAGTTTTCGGTCATTGGTGTTCAATGTATCAAATCTCTTCTTTAGATGGTCTCTAAATTCAGCAGGGATATAATCAAGGTCATATTTGGCTTTTCTGTACTTCTTTTAATTGTCTTCAGCTTCATCTTGAACTTGCACATGAACCATTGATGGTCTGTTCCACAGTCAGCTCTTGGCCTCATTTTGGCTGAAGATATTGAGCTTCTCCATCCACTTCTCAAAGAATTGGACAGTGAAAACCCTATGAACGGTAGTGAAACACTGTCTGATATATTACTGGACAATTTTGTGAGTAGCCCTGAAACATTTTCTGATACAGTGCTGGAAGATAAGGCCCTCAGGTTGGAAGGCACTCAAAATATGACTACAAAAGAGCTGTCTTCTAAGAGTAGAGTCTACCTTAATGATATGGATAAAGTAGAGCTTTCAGAACCTCCATTTGCTGAAGTAGCATGACTCAATATGAGAAGAAACAGCTGCAAACATCCATTAATAATCAGAACACGGAATGTACAAAGTATAATTCTGGGAAAATTGGAAGCTGTCAAAACTAAAATAGAACACATAAAGATTGATATCCTAAGCATTAGTGAGCTGATAGGGAACAGTTTTGGTCATTTTGAATCAGATAACCATATGATCTACTATGCCAGGAATGACAAATTGAAGAGGAATGGAGTGATATTCATTGTCACAAATAATGTTTCAAGATCTATCCTGAAGTATAATGTTGTCAGTGATAGAATAATATCCATATGCCTACAGGAAAAGCCTGCTAATACTACCATTCAAATTTATGCACCCACCACCAGAGCCAAAGATGAGGAAGTTGAAGATTTTTACTAACTTTTGCCATCTGAAATTGACCAAACATACAATGAATATGTGCTGGAATACAAAAGTTGGAAACAAAGAAGAATCACTGGTGGCTGGAAAATTTGGCTTTGAAGATAGAAATAATGCTGGAGATCACATAATAGAATTTTGCAAAACCAATGACTTATTCATTGCAAATACCTCTTTTCAACAACACAAATGGTGGCTATTCACATGGACTTCACCAGATTGACTACATCTGTGGCAAAAGGCGATGGAGAAGTTCAACATCTTCAGGCAAAACAAGGCCAGGAGCTGACTGTGGAACAGACCATCCACTGCTCATAAGCAAGTTCAAGGAGAAGTTGAAGCCAATTAAAACAAGTCCATGAGAGCCAATATATGACCTTGATAATATCCCTCCTGAATTTAGAGACCATCTAAAGAAGAGATTTGATGCATTGAAAACCAATGACCAAAAACCAGAGGAATTGTGGGATGACACCAAGAACATCATCCACGAAGAAAGCAGAAGGTCATTAAAAAGACAGAAAAGGAAGAAAAGATCGATAAGGATGTCAGAAGAGACTCTGAAGCTTGCCCTTGGAAGGAGAGTAGCTAAAGCAAATTGAAGAAATGATAAGATAAAAGAGCTGAACAGAAGATTTCAAAGAGCAGCTCGAGTAGACAAAGCCAATTATTATAATGAAATGTGCAAAGACATGGAGTTGGAAAGCCAAAAGGGAAGAACATGCTCAGCATTTCTCAAGCTAAAAGAACTGAAGAAAAAAATTAAGCCTCAAGTTGCAATATTGAAAGATTCTATGGGCAAAATATTGAATGGTATAGGAAATATCAAAAGAAGAAGGAAAGAATACACAGAGTCACTGTACCCAAAAAGAACTGGTCAATGTTCAGCCACTCCAGGAGGTGGCATATGATCAAGAAACAATGGTATTGAAGGAGGAAGTTGAAGCTGCACTGAAGGAACTGGTAAAAAAATGCCTCCAGGAATTGATGGGATACCCTTTGAGAATATTTCAACAAATGGATGCCATACTAGCTGCACTCACTCAGCTATGCCAAGAGATCTGGAAGACAACTACTTGGCAAACAAACTGGAAGAGATCTATATTTGTACCCATTCCAAAGAAAGGTGATCCCACAGAATGTGGAAATTATCAAATAATATCATTAATATTGCATGCAAGTAAAATTCTACTGAAGAAAATTGAAAAACAGTTACAGCAGTATATTGACAGAGAACTTCCAGAAACTCAAGCTGAATTCAGAAGAGGATGTGGATGAAGGGATAACATAGCTGCTGTCAGATGGATATTGGGTGAAAGCAAAAAATACCAGAAAGATGTTTACTTGTGTTTTACTGACTATGCAAAAACATTTGATTGTGTGGATCATAACAAATTATGGATAACATTGAGAAGAAAGGGAATTCCAGAACACTTAATTATGCTCATGAGGAACTTGTATATAGACCAGGAGGTTGTCATTCAAACAGAACAAGGGGACATTGCATGGTTTAAAATCAAGAAGGGAGTACATCACAGTTGTATATTTTCAACATATTTATTCAATCTGTATACTGAACAAATAATCCAAGAAGCTGGACTATATGAAGAAGAAGGTGGCATTAGGATTGGAGGAAGATTTCATTAACAACCTGCATTACGCAAATGACACAACTTTGCTTGCTGAAAGTGAGGATGACTTGAAACACTTACTGATGAAGATTCAAGACTACAGTCTAATATCGATTAAGCCTCAATATAAAGAAAACAAAAATCCTTAAATGGGACCAATAAGCAGCATAACAATAAATGGAAAAGATTGAAGTTGTCAAAGACTTCATATTACTTGGTTCTACAATCAACATCAATGGAAGCAGCAGTCAATATATCAGACATCGTATAGCATTGGGCAAATCTGCTGCAAAAGACCTCTTTCAAGTGCTGAAGTGCAAAGGTATTTCCTTGAAGACTAAGATGCACTTGATGCAGGCCATGATATTTTCAATCACCTCATATGCATGTGAGAGGTGGACAATGAAAAAGGAAGATCGAAGAAAAGTCGATGTATTTGAGTTGTGGTGTTGGCAAAGAATGCCGAAAGGACCATGGACTGCTAAAAATACTAACAAATGTGTCCTGGAAAAGGTGCAGCTGGAATGCTCCTTGGAAGTGAGAATGGCCAGATTTCATCTCACTTACTTTGGTCATGTTGTTGACCGCAAGGAACCATTGTCAGAAGGAACCATTCCCTGGGGAAGGGTATTATTTTTGGTAAAGTGGAGGAACAGAGAAAAAGGGGAAGGCCCTCAATGAGATGGATTGACACAGTGGCTGCAATGATGGACTCAGGTATGGCAAGGTTCGTGGGGTTGGCACAGGACTGGGCAATGTTTCTTTTTGCTGTACATGAGGCCACTATGAGTCAGAGACAGCATGACTGTGCCCAACAACAACAACAATTGCCTCTTTCCACAGATGTAGTCTACTTGATTCCTATGTGCTCCATCTGGTGAAGCCCATAAGTATTTGGCTTTGGAGATAGAAATAATGCTGGAGATCACATGATAGAATTTTGCAAGACCAATGACTTATTCATTGCAAATACCTCTTTTCAACAACACAAATGGTGGCTATTCATGTGGATGTTGTTGGAAAAAGGTATTTGCAATGAATAAGTTATTGACCTTGCAAAATCCTATCATGTGATCTCTTGCATTATTTCTGTCACCAAGACCATACTTTCCAACTACTTGTGATTCTTCTTTGTTTCCAACTTTTGGATTCCAATCACAAGTGATAATCAACATACCTTGATTACATGTTTGGTCAATTTCAGATTGCAAAAGTTAGTAAAATCTTTAAATTCGTCACCTTTGTATTTGATGGTTGGTGCACAAATTTGAAAAATAGTATTAACTGGTCTTCCTTGTAGGAATATGGTTATTATCCTACCATTGACAGCATTGTACTTCAGTATAGATCCTGAAACATTCTCTGTGACGATGAATGCCATGCCATTCCTCTTCAGTTTGTCATTCCTGGTATGGTAGAGCATATGGTTATCTGATTCAAAATGGCCAAAACCAGTCCCTTTCAGCTCGCTAATGCCTAGGATATAGATCTTTATGCATTCCATTTCATTTTTGACAACTTCCAATTTTCCTAGATTCATACTTCATATATTCCATGTTCTTGTTATTAATGGATATTTGCAGCTGTTTCTTCTCATTTTGAGTTGTGCCCCCCAGCAAATGGAGGTCCCAAAAGTTTTACTCCATCCACATGATTAAGGTCAGCTCTACTCTAAGGAAGCTTCTCTTCCCTAGTCGTTTATTGAATGCCTTCCAATCTGAGAGGCTTATCTTCTGACACTATATTGGACAAAGTTTCAGGGCTGTTGGTAAAGTTTCTCAGTGCTGTGTAAGACAGTATTTCACTGCTATTCATAAAGTTTTCTGTGGCCAATTCTTTGAGAAGTGGATGGCCCCTTCCTTCTTCTAAGTCTGTCTTAGGCTGGCAGCTCCACCAAAACCTGTCCAGCATGGGTGACCCTGTATTTGAAATACCAGTGGCATAACCTCCAGCCTCACAGCAACATGTAAGCCACCACAGAATGACAAACTGACAGGCAAGTGGTGGAATTTCATCTTATAGTATAGTATATGTATCCCATCTAGATAAGAACCTGAAAGAAAATGTGGATGTTAGTAAGAAAGGTATCACAGCATGTAACTTCTATATGGTAGGTAAATATATTTTATAGTTTTAAATGTGACTTTCACACTATATAGTAGCAAAAGCCAAAGAACTGTTGAATTGTACTGTTTCTGTACAATTAAAGCATTAAACCAAAAACTCAAAACCAAACTTACTGCAGTCAAACAGACTCCAACTCATCACAACACTTTAGGACACAGTAGAACTTACCTATTGGGAGCTCTGGTAGCATAGTGGCTAAAGCACTTGACTGCTAATCAGAAGGCTGGCGGTTCAAACCCACCAGCCACTCCTCGGAAGGAAGGTTGGGCAATCCTACTTCCGTAGTGATACTGCCTCGGAAACCCAAGGAGGGGTCGCTATGAGTCGGGACCGACTCGACGGCACATAACAACAACAACAACAACACGGAGTTTCAAAGGCTGTAAACCTTTACCGAAACAGACTGTCTCATCTTTCTCCCATAGAGTGGATGTTGGTTTTGAAATACTGACTTTTTTGTTAGCAGCCAAATACTTTAACAACTGTACCACCAGAGCTCCCAAAGTATGAAAAGAAAGTCTTAATTTCTACTAATATATTGAAAAAGAAGTAATTTGTTGTCCTCTATCAGTTAATTCATCCATTTCTCTAACATCTTTTATCCATTTGTCTGTCTATCCAAGAATCCATCCAGTCACTTATTCATGCAACATCTCTCCAGTAAGGTACCATAAATTCAGCATAGCAATATAAGATATATTCACTATATTAAGAAGAAAATCATACAATTTGGATGGAGAGGGAATAAGAGGTTCAGTTATAAGAACACTTATAACTGAAGACAGTAGGTAAAGAGGACCATTTGAAGTGTATATATGATATGAAGTCTCAGAAAAGAGCAGAAAAATCATCTCTAGAAAGAGGCATTTTAAGATGTCACATGGATTCAAAATCCCTCCGACAAAGATTCATTGAATGACTGAGTAAAGATATGGATTAGTGTCTTAGAATTTAAATTGAATCTCTAAGAATAACAGGATTTCATCAAGCAGAGATGAAGGCTTAGGTATTTTAGTCAGAGTAAGCAGTATGCTCACACAAGGCAATTGGGAAATTGTGTGTTCTAGATGAACAAGAAATGAGACAATACGAAGGGTATAAAAGATCATAAAAATAGTGTTTAGGAGTTTTTGTTGCTTTATTATTATTATTTTAATATGGTTTCAGATTCTTTGATGTTTTTCCATCAAGGGTTAATCTCTATATCCCCTTTCTCTGAATATGGACAGGTTTGTGGCAGCTTTGACTAACAGAGTATAGTGGAAGCAATGTCTTGTGTCTTCCACAGCCAGATCATAAAAGCCCCTGCAGCTTGTGTCTGGTTCTCTTAGCATGTTCACTCTGGAGGATGCCAGCCACTGAGTAAGAAATATAACTACCTGGAGACTACCGTGGTGGAAATGCCAGGTATATCACTCATATGATACTAAAGAACTCACTGCTGTCAATGCGATTCTGACTTATAGTTACCCTCCTTGGGTTTCTGAGGTTGTATCTCTATGGAAGTAGATTGCCCAGTCTTCCTTCCAAGAAATGGCTGGTGGGTTTGAGCCTTCTGGTTAATAGTCAAGTGTCTTAGGAACTATGCCACCAGAGCTCACTTGATAGCTTAAGCTAAACTTTAGCATCAATACTAGCCATGTAAGCATACCATTTTTACAACCAGCACAGTCAAGCCTCCTGATTACTATAGTCCTAGCTTATATTTGACTGCAACCAAGTTAGAACTGCCCAATTGAGTCCTTCCCAACTTTCTGACCAACATATGATGAGCAAAATATAATTATTATTTTATACCACTGAATTTAGTGTAATTTTATAGGCAGTAATAATAACTAGAACAGAAATTTGGTACCAAAAATGGTGTTTAAACTCATAGAAATATTGAATACCTGACCAGTTTGGACTTAAACCAGTGAATCAACAGGCAAGGAAGAGGTATATTACATTTGCTAATGTAATTAAATCTCATTTTCAGGGCAAAACTGGAATGTGTACTTTTACACAATGGAAGTGAACAGGAGAATGTCTGGTATGAAGAAGACTGAATGGGATGACTCTATGTCTTGTGATAAAAAAATGAAACAAACCAAACTCACTGCCAACTAGTCTATTTGGACATACAGCAAGCCCCATTGGGTTTCCAAGGTTTGTCCCAACTTCCTTTCACAGAGCGGCTGGTAGGTTTGAACTGATGACTTTCTGGTTAGCAGCCAAATGCCTTATCCATTATGTCACCATATCTCTTCAGTTTCAAGTATAGTTAAAGGAATATTGTTTACATATTGTGCTAAATTGTCAAAGGATAGACTAGTGGCTTTATACCTTGTCAGTTTTGCTAAGTTGGAACTAATTTCCCAAAATTCTTATTCTTATGTTTTTTCCAGTAGGCCTTAAAAGAAATTAGTAGAGGGTTTGAAAGATATAAGTGAAGCAACAGCCATTTCATGTTCTGAAGGTCTTGACAGGCCCAGACAATGTTGAAGCTTAACCAGGTTGTTGGTAATCTGCTGGTTCACCTTGATTGTGTGAGGAAGCTGCTGTTTTTCTAATAGCTCTCAATATATCATCTCTTTCAACATTTGCTGAATTCTAGGCCAGGTACAGAAACAGTTGTGGAAGGAAGAGAGGTAGCATTATCCCACATGACACTGCTGCACCGCAGTTGGGGTTTGTGAGAGACAGGCATTGGTTCCACCTTGTCTTTGTGGATTCCAGTTTGCCCTTACAATTTCCAGTTTGTCCTCATAGATTCCAGCTTTTTCATGCTTCCATCTATATTACCTCTACATGTCTTCACAACTTCTGGGAAAACACCAGATACAGAGGCAGCAGCATTACACTAGTCTATGTTAAACCACGATTGCATAAAGTCTAATTTCCATAAGTCTCTTATTCTATAACACTCATAGTGATTCTGCTTATCTGATCAAACCTTGACTGATACCACTACAGGAACTTAACTTATAACAGCATTTTGATAAAGAGAATTCTGGACTTTTTTTTTTCTTCCATCTGATATTTCTCATTGACCCACTAAGTACGTTTTGGGACATCTTTTTGTTTCAATTTCTTCATTTAGAAAATGACAAGATAAATTCAATCCATCCCAGAAATGTGCACACATTATGCATTGTGCAAGTCATTAATTTATGTATCTCTCTTTCTCTTTTTTTCTTTCTTTTTTTTTATTGTGGTAAAAACATACAGAACAAAACATTTGCCAACAACTTCCACATTTACAGCTCAGGGACATTGATTATTTTTTTCCTGTTGGGCCACCATTATTGCTATCCTTTTCCAAAATATCACACCACCTATTAGCATAAACTCAATGACCCTCAAACAAAAGCTTCCCCTTTCCCACTCCCTCCTATTTCTCCTACCCTTGATAGCTACCAATAATCTTTGCTGTGTGTGTGTGTGTGTGTGTATGTATATATAGCTCTGGTAGCATAGTGCCTAAGGCACTTGACTTCTAACCAGAAGGCTGGCATCAGCCCCTCCTCGGAAGGTTGGGCAATCTACTTCCGTAGTGATACCAGCTTGGAAACCCAAGAAGGGGTCACTATGAGTCGGGTCTGACTTGACAGCACATAACAACTATATTAATTTTTTTTTCCCCCAATCTATCTACCTATCTAGGAATTATCTCTCCCCTCCCCTCCCATCCCTGGTAACCAACAAAAAATGCTTCCTTCTGTGTACAAATGTCTCCTTGACTTTTTACAATAATGAGCTAATACAATATTTGTCCTTCTGTGATTGACTTATTTCACAGCATAATGTTCTGATGAAGTCCATCCATGTTATGTGGTGTTTTGCAGAGTCTACATTATTCTTCAGTGCTGCATAGTGTTCACTGTGCATATGAACCATACTTTGTTTATCCATTCCTCAGTTGATGGGCACTTAGTTTGTTTCTATCTCTTTGGTATTGTGAATAGTGCTGCAATGAACATGAATATGCATATATATGTCTGTGTCATGCGTCTCACACTTTAGGATATATGCCTAGCAATAGTATTGCTGGGTCAAATGGTATTTCTATTTCCAACTTTTAAAGTATCATCGTTATGGATTTTTGCAGTGTTTGTATCATTCTACAGTCCCACCAGCAGTGTATGAGAGTCCCAAACTCCCCACATTGTTGCCATTATTTGTTACTTTCTGTCTTGTTGAACTTTACTATTAAGGCTGGGGCTGGCAGTTCAAACCCACCAGCCACTCCTAGGAAGGAAGATGAGGCAATCTACTTCCATAGTGATACTGCCTCGGAAAACCAAGGAGGGGTTGCTATGAGTCGGGTCCGACTTGATGGCATATAATAACAACAACAACAATGGCTAAGAATCATGAACATTTCTTCCTGTGTTTGTTGGCTGTCTAAATTCTGTGTTGAAGTGTCTGTTCATATCTTCTGCCCATTTTTTAATTGGATTGTTTGTCTTTTTTGGAGTTTTCCATAAATTTTAGAGATAAGTCTTTTGTCCAATTATGTCATTGCCAAATATTTTTTTCCCATTCTGTAGGTTCTCTTTTTTTACTCTTTGGGAGAAGTCTTTTGTTGCACATAAGAATTTAATTTTTAAAAGGTCTCAATCATCTAGTTTATTTTCTGCAGTTTGTGCATCTTGGATCATGCTTGATAATCTAGTTATGCCATAAATCAGGGCCCCTAACTTTGCCCCTATGTTTTCTTCGATTAATTTTATAATTTTGGACTTCAAATTTAAGTTTTGATCCATCTGGAGTTCATTTTTCTACATGGTGTGAGGAATGGATCTTGTTTCGGTTTTCAGCAAATACATATCCAGTTTTGGCAGCACCTTTTGTGAAAGAGACTCTATTCCCCTTTGAACGGATTTTGGGCCTTTCTCAAAATCAACTGACTATAGGTCTATGGATCTATTTCTGGGTTCTCAACTCTGTTCCACTTGTCTATGTGTGTGTTGTTGGACCAATGCCAGGCAGTTTTGACTACTGTGGCTGTAGAGTAGATTTTGAGATCTGGGAATGTAAGATCTCCTACTTTGTTCTTCTTCTTTCCTTATCCGAGGTCTCTTTCCTTTCCATATAAAATTAGTGATTGGTATTTCCATGTCTCTAAAAAAATGTTTATGTAATCTGGATCAGGATTGAATGTGTAGATTGTTTTGAGTAGAACTGAAATTTTCAGACTGTTCAATCTTCCTATCCATAAGCATGGAAAGTTCTTCCGTTTATGTAGATCTCTTATATTTTCTTGGAGTAGTGTTTTGCAGTTTTCTTTCTATAGGTTTTTGTGTTCCTGGAAAGATTTATTCCCAAGTATTTTATCATTTTGGTAGTATTGTGAATGGTATTGATTTCCTTATTTTCTTTTCAGCAATCTCTTTGCTGGTGTAGGGGAATGTAACTGAGTTTTGGATGTTGATCTTGTAACCTGTCACTATGCTAAATTTCTCAATTAGTTCCAGTAGTTCCTTTGCTGAGTCTCTTGGGTTTTCTAGAAATAGGATCATATCATCAGCAAATAGGGATGGTTTGACTTCTTCCTTACCAATTTGGATGCCTGTGATGACCCTTTCTTGCTTTATTGCCCTGGGTAGGACTTCCAGTACAATGTTGAATAGAAGTGGTGATAGAAGGCATCCTTGTGTAGTTCTTGTTTGCAAGGGGAATGGTTTCAGTCTCTCTCCATTGAGAACAATGTTGACTGTTGGTTTAGCATATATGGCCTTTTTATGTTGAGGAATTTCCCTTCTGCTCCTATTTTCCTGAGTGTTTTTTATCAGGAATGGGTGTTGGATTTTTATCAAATGTCTTTTCTACATCTATTGATTTGATCATGTAATTCTTTCCTTTTATTTTACATATGCAATGGGTTATGTTGATTGAATTTCTACTGTTTAACCATCCTTGCTGTGATAGTTGAAGATGTGTCAACTTGGCTGGACTTCACTTGTGAGTGGTGTTTCCCATGATGGATCACATGACT
>NW_006921610.1:2325534-2336100 GCF_000298275.1 Orycteropus afer afer | reverse complement strand
TTTTGTGTTTCTCTAGAGAACCCAATCCAACACACTTGCATACCTGGTATGTATCCCATTTGGTCATGATGTATTATTTTTTGATACGTTGTTTGGAGTCTATTGGCTAGGATTTTGTTGAATAGTTTTACACCTATATTAATGAGGGACATTGGTCTTTAGTTTTCCTTTCTAGTGGTGTTTTTACCTGGTTTTGGTATCAAGGTTATGCTTGTTTCACAAAATGAATTAGGGAGGATTCTATCCTTTCTTATGTTCTGGAATAGCTTGAGTAGGATTCAGCTCTTCTCTGAATGATTGGTGGAATTCTCAAGTGAAACCATCTGGGCCAGGACTTTTTTTTTGTTGGTGACTTTTTTATGATCTGTTCAATTTCTTCTTTTGTTGTGGGTCTGTTCAGATTTTTTTTTACTTCAATCTGCATTTATGTAGGTAAGTAGTGTGTTTCTAGAAATCTGTCCATTTCTTCTAGATTTTCAAATTTGTTGGAATACAGTTCTTGATAGTATCCTGATATTATCCTTTTCATTTCTGTTAGTTTTGTTGTGATGTCACCTTTTTCATTTCTTATTTGTGTTATTTGTATCTTCTCTTTCTTTTCCTTTGTTAAGTTTTCCAGTAGTTTTTCAATTTTATTAGTCTTTTCAAAGAACCAACTTTTAGACAGTTCTGTTTGTCTCCTTCTTCACTGTTTTCTTTTCTGATTGTCAGGCAACAATATAGTTCTTGTCCAAGAAGTCTTTAGTGAACAGAGCCAATGCTTGGTTGCTACTGCAATATATTCAAAGTGGCTCTGCCCTCAGGACAGCTGGCAATCCATGGCTCCATTTGCCTCCTTATTCACTGTTTTCATTCAGGTTCTTCTACTAGTTGATATTTAATCCACATATTTATCCTTGCCTTCAAAGCTCAAGGTTCCAGTATTGGTTTCAATTCGTTTCTCAGTGCTTCACTGCAGAGGGGCTCTGTAGATTGTCTGCCTAGTCCACCATCTTGCCAGAACTGCTAATTTGTGAATCTTAAATTTTAACATACCTATGCAATTCCAAAGGAGCTCTGGTAGAGTAGTGCCTAAGGCAGTTGACTGCTAACCAGAAGGCTGGCATTACAACCCTTTGGGAGGAAGGTTGGACAATCTACTTCTATAGTGATACTACCCTGGAAACCCAAGAGAGGTCCCTATGAGTTGGTCTGATGCGAGGGCACATAACAGCACAACAACACACGTGCAATTCCAGATGACTTCATCTTGTTATCCTAATATCAGAAACACAGTATGTCTAAAAATAAATACAATATTTTCTTTGCCATAAATCTTCTCTTCTGCCTTTTTTAGTCTTTTAATAGTGTCACTAATTTACGGATAATGCAAACTTCAACAGATGAGTTTAATTCTGCAAATTATGTTTCTCCTTTCAATTTTAGATATGATAGAGCAAAATTCCTTTAGGCATTTTTCTCTTTCTCCCTATCTCCTATGTCTAATCCTTCATGTTTAGTCAAAATTAAGTTTCTTCCATGAGTCTTGCTTAAACTCTTTTTGATATATTCCCATATTTGTAAACACAAATACACTTCAATATTTTCTTTCATTATTTTGACCTCTGTAATGTATTTTCATTTCTCATGTAGTGTTTGTCATAATCTTCCTACAGTTTATTCATCTTATTGATTCATATATGTATGTCTTGTACCTGCATCACACAAGACTATAGCTAGGGACCATGTTTCATCTTCCACTTAAGACTCTAAATAAATATTTTTGAATAAAAGGATGAATGAATTAATATAAGAAAAGATGTGGGAAAGGAAGAGAAATTTAAAAATAGAGTGAATGTAGTATCTTGTGGAGTGAAGTGGGTAAATACTGTGTCATACTATGTGATAAATAAGGCATGGAGTTAGGGGAAAGATACCAGCTGTTTTATCTCTTGTCCTACAGAGAGAGAAAATGAATGTGCTTATTCTTATTACCCCAAAGGAAATAAAAAAAGTTTTTGTGCCATACCTGGAGAACAAACTACTTTAATTTTTCAAAATGGAAAATAAGGAACAGCAGGAATTGATGTACCAAAAAGATTTAGGGACAAGAATCAGATTTGAATTTATATAAAATGTGCTCAATTTGCAAGTGGCAAGAATACAAGAATTATGGATTCTCTACCCCATAAAAACTTTACACAAATACATATATATACATACACACACACACACACACATATACATATACATATATATACATATACATACATATACATATACATACACACATATATATACATACACACACACACACACACACACATATATATATATATATATTTGTTGTTGTTAGGTGTTGTTGCGTCATCTCCAACTCATAGCAATGCTATGTGCAACAGATGAAACATTGCCTAGTCCTGTGCCAACCTCACAATCCTTGTTATACCTGGGTCCATCATTGCAGCCACTGTGTCAATGCATCTCATTGAGGCCCTTCCCTTTTTCTTTGACCTCCACTTTACCAAGCATAATATCCTTCTGCAGCGAATGGTTCCTTCTGACAACATGACCAAAGTAAGTGAGTTGAAGTCTGGCCATTCTCACTTCCAAGGAGCATTATATATAGAGAGAGATATATATACCAAACCAAACTTAATGCTGTCGAGTTGCTTCTGACTTGACCCTTCCTTGGGTTTCTGAGGCAGTATCACTGCAGAAGTAGATTACCCAATCTTCCTTCTGAAGAATGGCTGGTGGGTTTGAACTACCAGCCTTCTGGTTAGCAGTCAAATGCCTTAGGCACTACGCCACCAGCCTTTTGGCATAGCCCTAGTAATTTATTAATTCCTTTTCTTAGGGAGGGAGGTTTCTTCAAGTTCTCAGACCAAGACTCAGTCTCTGACCCTAAGAAAAAAAGACTATAGAGACAAGCCCTCCAACAAAATGGAACAAGTCCATCAAACTCCCTTAGGACATGAGCACTGAAGTTCATCTTTAGTTAAGCTAGAATACATGCATCAATTCATCTGACGTGGACACGAAGACTAGTAAGAAGGGAATGAGGACAAATCCTGAGCCCTATAGCAATTACACCTGGCATAAATTGGTTAAGTGTCTTTCACCAATGACAAGTTTCAGAAGTTAGAACAAAACCAAATATATATGAGATTCTATGCTGAAAAGATACCATTGAGACTTTGCATTGTGTCATGGTAATATTGATCTTTGGAGATTGCACTACTTCTCTGTGATTTTCTTATCTTTCCTATAAGCTTCTCTGGAATATCATTCCACTTATTATTTCCTCTCTTTAATATTCTTGGCACTGACTTGATCCCTTGAGTCAACAAATATGCTCATTTCTTCACTCCTCATAATATACATACTTGTGTGTGTGTGTGTGTGTGTGTGTATATAAAATAAAGAAAAAAAACATTATTTTCTCTTCATGCTATCACACCATTCTCAAGCTCCATTTGTCTTTCCTCAGAGTCATCGTAATTCACTATCTCTGTTTCCTCATTCTGCACCTCCATCACCTACTTTCTGACATCCTGAAATCTGTGTTCTGTTCTCAACATCCCAGGAAAAATGCCCTTTTTATCAGTCAGCATAATCTTTCTTAATGTGAAATGCGGTCATCATGTCCTGGAATCTTAGCCTTGTTCTAAAAGTTCAGATTTAGGAGACATACACCAAAGGCATGGTGTCAGTTTTTTTCTTCACAAGCAAAAATGCTCTGGGATTGAAATGCTGCACAGGGTAGAGTTCTTATATACACAAGCAAGTTATTTAGTGTTTCCCCAATCCCCAGGGGATAATCCTTGGCACACTCTGCATGCAAGATATTTCTCATAAACATCAAGCTTAGATTGTGTGTGTGTGTATTTAATTGAGTAAGATGGTTACATGTTCTTGCCCTGCCAACTCAGCATCACTCTGAATGCTTAGGGTCATGACATATACACTAGAGCCCACTGTATGCCATTTGCTTTTGGAGAGTTATGTTGAGTTCACCAGAGTGTATGTTTGGTGGTTTATCCATAAAATACATAAATTATTGTTTATCCTTATCTATTTTACTTTTCTGCAGTATTTGTAGCATTTTAATAGTTGAAAGGTTTAATCACTCCAATCTTCTTTGGTTCTCCAAATTTCCATTTTCTTTAAATATTCTTGTTAATTGTGATTGTACAGACTGCTTTAACATTCTAGCAACATTTCTATTTTACACCCACTCCCTTGGGTATTGTATAACTTTACCATCCCTTAGTAGAGATCCTTAAGTTTATTTCTTATAAAAGCTTCTCTTTTGAACTCCAGCAAAGCATTTTCAATTGTTTTCTTGTCTTGTCCACATGCATATGCTATCACCTCTGCAAGCTATCCATTCCTTTCTATCCTGAAAAGGCAGTCAAAACACCTGCATTCAAACAAATGACTACAAAATATATTGATAATGTTGTTCTTTGGAAATTTGCAGTAAGCATCTTCAACAATAAATTGGATGAGACCACAAATTACATTCTCATGACATTTTGGCAGTAAGTTTTTTTTTTTTTTTTTTTTAAGAGTGTAAATATAGACTTGATGGCTTAGTTATCTTTAAATAGTACATTGAAATTATTTGATGTACATCATAGCATGAAATGTAATGAGGTGAAAAGGTAAGTCCTACTCTTGGTTCTAAAAATATTGCACAGCTTCAGAAAATGTCATGGCTAAACAACATGGCTTCAGTGTTTGAAAGTAATGAAACTCCAAGGTAATTTAATTAGAAATAAAATGACCAGAAGCAAGGAAATGATCTTTCCCTGTGCCAAATTGATTAGATTGCATCTGAGTTATTATAATCAGTTATGGTTTCTACACTTAGACATCTTTCACAGACGGAAATAAGGATGTTATGAAAGCCAGATGAGTGATTAGAAAAATAGAAAAAAATAAAATCAAGAATGCTTGACCAGAGAGAGAAATATGATAGACCCATTGACTGATTTTAAATACTAAAAAGGCTTTTATGCAGATCAGAGAAATGTGTAGCATACTGATTGTAATGGATTACATTGTGTCCCCCAAAATATATGTTGAAATCCTAACTCCTGTGTTCACCAAAGTGAATGTGAATGTTACCTTGTTTGGAAATAAGATTATTTAAATGTTATTAAGGTCAAATGGGAGTAAGAGTGGGCCCTAAGTGTAATCTCTGCTATGATGTGTCTTAGAGCAAAATAGACACAGAGACACATATGTAATGGGAAAGACAGCATGTAAAGATGTGTCCACATGTCAAGGAATACCAAGAAATACCCAGAGCTAGCACTGAGACAAGGAACCATCCATCCATCTGCTAGAGCAGACAGAGTATAGCCCTGCTGACACCCTGAATTCAGACTCTTAGCCTTCAAAATAAGCCTGTTATTTAATGCCACCCAGTTGGCATTTTTTTTTTTTTTTTTGTTATAACAGCACTAGCAAACTAAGACAGTAATTACTGTTCAAAGTGTGATGTCAAACAAACTTGGGTTGAAATCTAAGCCATGATATATTGTACAAAATTTGAGCAAGTCAGTTAAATTCGGTTTCCACACCTTCATTAAGTGGTTGGAAGAATTAAAATGAGTAGTATGTGACTGATACAGAGTAAGTGGTCAACAGTTATAAGTTATTATTATCCATGAGTGGAAATTAGAAAAGTTTTCCTAAAAACTACAATGAGCAAGTATACATTACGATGCTTAATCTCAAGAAAATTGAAGCTTAATCTCAAGAAAATTCTCTTGATGTAGTCCAGATCAACTTCATCTCAATAACATTCAGTGTTATTTTACGGGATTAATAAATTATACTATTCAATATTTAATTTGGTTTCTAACCTATTATGATTCTCAACTATTACTCATCCGAAATAACACATTTTAATGGAAGACGTGAGTAGATGAGCATAAAACTAAGGCAGTGAGAGAGATGTCCTTGGTTTTTTATGCTCTTTACATTATGCCATTGCTTCAAAGGACCTCTTCCTGCCTCTGGGTATAATCTATTCAAGTAGGGTTTCAACTAAATAGTAAAAATATCTTTTGCCAGTTTCCATCATTTCCAGTCATTTGGGAGTAACTATTTTTTTCTTGAATCTGTATATCTTCAATGGTAAGTGCTTTGATATATCCTTGTTTTCATTTCAAATCAGTGATGAAGCCATTAAATGGATAAAACTGTGTAACAAGAAACAACTACTTCCTCACCTCCAGCTACCACTGCCCTTCATAAAATGGATTTCAGCATTTAAAAAAAAAAAAATCAACCAATGGGAGTTTTAATGAAATCAACATTTCTCACAGAAGTCTTGTATTAGTATTTCCCTATATGTATATATATGTTCATATCCCAGACAAATGAAATAGTCAAAGCATTTATTTAAAAACCTTTATATCATTTTACCTATAACCTGGAAGAAATGAAGTTAACATGGATAATATATAAGAACAAATTAGATTATTGAAAGCAACACGAATGGAATTTGTCATGACAATTTCAAGTGTGAGTTTATGTAATTTTCTTTATATTGTTTTCACAGTGTTTCTAGTCTATTTCCATAACAGTTGCCTGGTTTATTGTGTCTGTATTATGCCTCTGCTAACTATCATTACACAAGAACTCTTTATTGTTTTATAGGGAAAAACAGAATGTTTTATACCAACTAAGCGCTGCAAAAGGGGTAATTAACCTTTTTTTTTTTTTTTCCCCCTGCTTGAGAATCACATTGCATTACAAATTAAAACATTTAACTTGGGCATCAGGGAGTTCCATTAAGCATTCAACCATGTATAATAGTGACAAGTAGTGTGAAACATCATTAGAACACACGTTTGTTTTGGCCTCAATGATTCTCTCAAATAATTTGTTTATTCTTGAGTGATTTTCTTCTTGACAGTGTCAGAGTAAGAAATATTTGCCACTGATTCAGAATTTATTTAGTTCCTTTTTCATTTTTAAAGAAAATTTTTCTTTAGCCTGGCTCTTCTGCATATTAGTTCACTGTTTTCACTTGTTGTTGTTGTTAAGTGCCGTCGAGTCGGACTCAAGTCATAGCGACCCCTCCTTGGGTTTCCAAGGCAGTATCACTACAGAAGTAGATTGCGCAACCTTCCTTCTGAGGAGTGGCTGGTGGGTTTGAACCTCTAGCCTTCTGGTTAGCAGTCAAGTGCCTTAGGCACTATGCTACCAGAGCTCCCAGGCCAAGTCTATATGTTATGTTTTCAAAACAGCCTTTGTTATACAGTGCAACTTGGCACTATAAAAATTTCCATTGTACTTTTAACCTAAATAACAACAGTTCCACAGAAAAATGTTTTTGCCCACTTTACTGTACTTCAAACTTGTGGTGAACAATGGCCACTGTTAAGGAGAGATTATTCAGCCTGTATACGTGTTAGATGCAGTGCTAAACATTTGACTTTAGTGGTTACACCATATTCCTACTGTCATTATTGTTAGGTGTCCTTGAGTCAGTTCCAACTCATAGCAACCCTACGTACAACATTGCCCAGTCATTGCTGTTTGAGCTTTTATACCAGTCACTGTGTCAATCAATATTGTTGAGCATCTTGCTCTTTTTTAGTGACCCTCTATCTACTTTACCAAGCATGACATCCTTTTCTAGGGACAGTCCCTCCTGATAACATGTCCAAAGTATCTAAGATGCAGTCTCACCATTCTCACCTCTAAGAATAATTCTGTTTTCACTAGCATAACAATTCATAGTAATTTACTAAATATTCAATTATGGTGGAGCTTTAACTACTTTTTAGTGCAATCACCTGAATCCAAAAAGAAAAAAAATCTATTAATAGTAAATGATAATTTAGCATATATTAAAGAATCTTTCAGCTTCCAAATGTAATTTTCAGATATTGCCTGACAGCACATATTGCTTTGAAAAGTTAAAGGAAGTAGGAAGGAGGATATAAAGACTTTTTAATTTTTTTGGTATTTTCTTTATGTATATCCTTTTAAATTCAAGTTCATGAAAAGTTATGGTTAATTTTTAAGCTTTCATAAATAAATAAGAGACTGAAGTGTGTCCATGTTGATGCCCTAATCTCTGTACTTGCGAGTGTGGCCTTGTTTGGGGGAAAGAAGGTTTATATTTGTGGATATTATCATTTAAGTTAACAAGGTCATACCAGAGTAGGATGGGTTCTAATCCCTTCTGAGTAGTGTTTTATAGAAGGGGAGAACAAACACGGAGACAGTTACACAGGGGCAAAGTTGACTTTGAAAATACATCCACAATGCTAAGACATGCCTGAAGCCATCAGAAGCCTGGAGTGACAAGGATGGCTCTGCTCCTAGAGAGGACACCCTGAATTCATACTCCACTGCAAGAAAATATTTTTTTGTTCTTCCAACTTATACACTTTGTGGTATTTTGTTACAACAGCTCTAAAAAATTATGACAAGACATTTAAGTAAATATTGGTATTAACCCCAAAGTTAATAATATGTTTAAATAACTATACAGTAGTTGTTACAGTTTTTAATCTCAGTAAAATCCTTGAAGAATTCTCCTCAAGTTGTTAGTTTTTCATAGAGTACAAAATAATTCCCTCAAAACTCTATTGTGACTCACACTACCCCAGCTGAACTGCCCCATGGGGTTTCCAAGACTGTGGTGGTGCAGTGGCTAAGGCATTTGGCTGCTAACCAAAAGGTCAGCAGTTGGAACCCACCAGCTGTTCCGTGGAAGAAAGATGAGGCTGTCTGCTTGCATAAAGATTTACAGCCTTAGAAATCCTATGGGGGCAGTTCTATTCTGTCCTATAAGGTCACTATGCAGTGCATTTTGGGGCTTATTTTGAATCTTCATGGAGCACAGCAGCTGGTGAATTGGAACTGCCAACCTTTAAGTTAGCAGTTAAGCAATTAACCACTGTGCTACCAAGGATCCATTTTCAAAAAACAGAGTCAGCAAACTATAACTCACCAGGTGTTTTTGTAGTTTTATTGGAACACAGCCACACCCATTAATTACATTTTAGCTATGACTGCTATCACTCTATGGATACAGAATGAAGTAGTTACTAAAGAGACTGTATGCTCTGCAAAGGCACAACTATTTACCTTCTGGTCTTTTACAGAAAAATTTTGCTCATATTGCCTTAGAACACTCTGTTGGGAGCAAATTTGCCTAGAACCTGAGTAGTTTGAGGGACCGCTATACAGTCCATGATTTTAACAAGTTGATAGATTCCTGTCTCTAGATATTTTACTCTCATCTTAATATTATATAATAAAATATTTTTAGTGAACTTTCAAATGAAATGTAATATAATTCTAGAAATGCACACATCATTAATGAACAGCTTGATGAAATTTTACTAGGTTACTGTGGTGTAGTAAATAACATGATATGGCTTTTCTAGACATAGTCCTTGTAACTCACCTAATTACTGGGTGGGACCATGAAATTTAAACTCCTGATTGTTAAAGTCATCTACCTGGGGTAGCAAGAAGTAATCTTCTGGGAAAATTTTCTCTCTCTCAGGTGTGTAAAACTCTGATGTTGGGATTGGTTGGTTTTGCCACTCTGCCAGCCTCAAAATTAATCTTCCTAGAGGCAGAAGGAATCTCTCTGACTGCTGGCTGAGAGAGACTGCCGACTGAGAGAGACTGATGCCTGAGAGAGTGAGTGCATTCCTGAACTTGAATTGTAGCCTGTTGCTTTTCTAATAAACCACATACTCTGTGAGTTCTCTGTGGCCACTGCAGTGAATTATTGAACCCAGCAGTGAGGTGGTGGTTGCTATGGGAGGGATGGTTGATGTCAAGGTTGATAAAAGGGCTAGAGGATGGTGGCATGTCTGGCTTCATAAGAACAGGCCTAGGGCTGCTGATAGTGACTCTGTCTTCCTCTTGTGGAGTTAGAGGAGGTCAGAAGATGCCTCTTCCTTGCCCCTTTAACAGTTATTTTGTTTAGCCTTGTTATGACTACTGAGATGAAGACATACGTTGTCACCACATAATAGTTTCTCTTGTCTGAAGTCATTACCACCTCAGGGAAACCCCTAATTTGACTTTCTGACTTTTCTCTCTCCAGATTAAATTTGCCTATTTTGAATTTTATATAAGAAGAATGATATAGTACACTCTCTTTTATGTTTAACTCCTTTCAGTAGATACTGTTTGTGATATTCACCCACGTTGTTGCACGTAGAAGTAGTTTATTTTTTTATTGCCTTATAATATTCCATTTCATAAATATAACACAAGCTATTTATTATTTTATTTTGATAGATATTTGAGTTGTTTCCAAGTTTTTGCTATTAGGAATATTGTGATTATGATCTTCCTTTTTCATGTATTTTGGTGCACTTCCAGTACAACTCTGTGCAGTGCCTACCAGGAGGACAACTGAGTCATAGGTATGTTTTAGTTTGGATTTTTAAAAGTGATTTACCTTGGGAGCCAGCAAGATGGCAGACTAGCTAGAAAGATTTCACAGACCCTCTTCAACAAAGAAAAGGGAAACCAATTAACACAGACACAGAAGATAATCCTGGACCCCTGAGCCTTGAAGGGAAA
>NW_006921610.1:2312055-2322013 GCF_000298275.1 Orycteropus afer afer | reverse complement strand
CATGAGACAAAGTATATGTGAACTGCTGTATGGAAAGTGAATTTGCTCTGTAAATCTTCACCCAAATCACAATAAAAAAAATTGTTTTAAAAAAAGTGACCTATATTTTAGTTTTTCCATTCTGTTTTTTCTACTCTTTCTAATATAACTTTAAAGACTTACATTGATTCTTTTAATTCCAACAATTACATTTTTTTTAGTTCTATAATGTCCATTTGATTTTTTTCTTTTTAGGTTTTAAACCTCTGGTTTAATGTTACAAATTTTTATTTGAGCTTGGCTTCAAGATTTTTGAGAGCTGATCTATGCCTCAGGAGCTCTGGTGACACAGTGGTTAAGGCATTTGCTAACTAAAAAGCTGGCGGTTCAAACCCACCAGCTGCTCCATGGGAAAAAAATGAGGCAGTGTACTTCCATGTAGATTTACAACCTTGGAAACCCTATGGTACAGTTCTATTCTGTCTTAAAGGGTCATTATGAGTCAGAATTGACTCAATGGCAGTGGGTTTAGATATTGGGTTATTTCTGGTTTTCAAGTATCTTGATTGGAAGGCCAGGACAAAATCGTAGACACTGGCTGAAGATTTATGATAATCATTAGGTATCCAATATCTAATGTGGTCTACTAGTCAGGGTTGTGGTGACCAGTGGAGGTCAGATGATAAATAGAGTTATAGATTTATTCAGTCTTACAGTGGACTGAGTGCATCCACAGAATTACCAGTGACTATTTCCTTAGTTGCTAAGTATTTAAATGACAATTTTAGCTTAAATCCCACTGAATTAGTGTTTCTAAAATGTGGAAACAAGCCTCTCACACTCTAGTGGTGATTAAGAAGCAAATACCAGGAAAAGGAGCCAGTCTCAAAAACAGGACTGACTGTCTTTTAAGATGTTGCCAAAATTTGAAAAGTATATACTGTAGGAGACTAGAGACCTAATATGAACATTTCTAAAGGGTAGAATGGACTCTCTTTCAGTGTTTCATGAATGAGGAGAAAAAAAGATCCATCATGCTCTCTATCAAATGCCCAGGAAGGTCATGTCTAAGGAAGAGGAGTGAACCAGAAGTAAATTAAATGTTGTGCTTGTAACTCATTCCTGATCCTAGTCAGTCAATGATTGTATAGAATTAACCAGCTCTGGTGGCAAAGTGCCTAAGGCATTTAACCACTAATCAGAAGACTGGCGGTTCAAATCCACCAGCCACTCCTCAGAAGGAAAGTTGGGCAATCTACTTCTGTAGGGACACTGCTTCAGAAACCCGAGAAGGAGTAACTATGAGTTGGATCTGACCCAACAGCAGTGAGAGTTGAGTTTACACTCACTGTGGCATAATTACATAGTGGAATACTACACTGAACTGGGACTGATAATTCTATAACTACAACAAGTAACATGAATCAATTCCCAGAAACATAACATTGAGACAAAAAGGCAGAGAAAAATATATATTGTATGTTTTAACTTACATAAAGTACAAAAAGTGACAGAAATGTTTGTTAAGTTAGAATAAACTTATTTTTAGAGGGAATAGAGAAGGAAACCAGTGTAAAAGAGATTAAGATGATTTGTTTCTTGATCTACGTGTTGTTTACACGGTTGTATTTATTTTGTGCAAGTCCATTACACCAGAACACTGACAAAGTAAGATATATTCTATATGACTTTTATCCAGAACATATATAGATTAGTACAAATTTCAATCAATTTGAAAAAGAACAGACAATGCATTAGGGAGAAAGAAACATATATAATGCTTCAAAAGACATTTTCCAAAAAGGTTATCCAAATGCCCAGTAAACACAAATAAAGACACTTGCTTATATTGTTGTTGTTAGGTGCCATTGAGTCATCTTCGACTCAGCCACCTTATGTACAAAAGAACAAAACACTGCCTGGTCCTGTGCTAGCCTCATGATCCTTGCTATACCTGAGCCCATCATTGCAGCCACTGTTTCAATCCATCTTGTTGAGGGCCTTCCCCTTTTTTGTTGACCCTCCATTTCACCAAGCATGATTTCCTTCTCCAGGGAATGGTTTCTTTTGACAACATGACCGAAGTAGGTAAGGCAAAGTCTGGCCACTCTTCCTTTCAAAGAGCATCCTGGCTGCATTTCCTCCAGGAGATTTGTTAGTTCTGTTAGCAGTCCATGGTACTTTCAGTATTCCTTGCCAACACCAGAATTCATAAGCGTCAACTCTTCTTTAGTCTTCCTTATTCATTGTCCAGCTCTCACATGCACAGGAGGTGATTGAAAATACCATGGCTTGGGTTAGGCACATCTTAAACTTCAAGGAGACATCTTTGCTCTTCAGCACTTGAAGGAGTTCTTTTGCAGCAGATTTACCCAGTGCAATATGTCATCTAATGTCTTGACTTCTGCTTCCATTGGTGTTGATTGTAGAACCAAGTAATATGAAGTCTTTGACAACTTCAATCTTTTCTCCATTTATCGTGATGCTATTGGTCCAATTGTGAGGATTTTTGTTTTCTTTATATTGAGGTGTAATCCATACTGCAGACTATAGTTTTCAGAGTTCATCAGTAGGTAGTTCAAGTCATCCTCAATTTCAGCAAGCAGTGTTATGTCGTGTGCATATTGCAGGTTGTTAATGAATCTTCCTCTAATCCTGATGCCATGTTCTTCTTCATGTAATCCACTTTCTCAGATTATTAGCTCTGCATACAAATTGAATAAATATGGTGAAATGATACAACCCTGATGCACTCCCTTCCTGATTTGAAACCATGCAGTATCCCCTTGTTCTGTTCAAATGGCAGGTCTAAGTACAGGTTCCTCATTAGTATAAAGGGTTCTGGAATTCTCATTCTTCTCAATGTTATCCATACTTTGTTATGATCCATACGATTGAATGCTTTTACATAGTTAATAAAACATAAGTAAACATATTTCTAGTATTCTTTGATTTCAGCCAAGATCTGTCTGACATCAGCAATGATATCCCTCATTCCACATCCTCTTCTGAATTCAGCTTGCATTTCCAGAAGCTCTCTGTCAATATACTGCTGCAACCCTTTTGAATTATCTTTAATAAAATTTTATTTGCATGTGCCATTAATGATATTGTTCAATAATTTCCACATTCTGTGGGATTATCTTTCTTTGGAATGGGTACAAATATGGGTCTTTTCCAGTCATATGGCCAGATGGATGTCTTTCAAATCTCTTGGCATAGCTGAGTGAGTGCTCCCAGTGCAGCATTCATCTGTTGAACCATCACAATAGGTATTCCATCAATTCCTGGAGCCTTGTTTTTTGCCAATTCCTTCAGTCAGTTTTGACTTCTTCCTTCAGTACCATTGGTTCTTGATCACAATGCCATCTCCTGACACGAATGAACATTGACCAAATGTTTTTGGTACAGTGATTTTGTATGTTCTTTCCATCTTCTATTGATGTTTCTTGAATCATTCAGTATTTTGCCCATATAATCTTTCAATGTTGTAACTGTAGGCTTAAAGTTTTTCTTCTGTTCTTTCAGCTTGAGAAATGCCAAGTGTATTCTTCAGTTTTGGTTTTCTAACTCTAGGTCTTTAATTATTATTACTGTAGTTGACTTTGTCTTCTTGAGCTGCTCTTTGAAATCTTCTGTTCAGCTCTTTTATCTTGTCATTTCTTCCATTTGCTTTAGCTACCCTCCATTCAAGAGCAATTTTCAGAGCCTCTTCTGACATCCATTTTTGTGTATTTTTCCTTTCTTGTCTTTTTAATAACCTCTTTCTTTCTTCATGGATGGTGTTCTTGATATCATCCTACAATTCTTCTGGTTTTCCCTAATTCGTGTTCAATGCATCAAATCTATTCTTTAGAGGGATATAATAAAGGTCATATTTTGGCTCTTGTGGACTGGTTTTAATTGCCTTCAACTTCAAGTTGAAATTGCAAATGAGCAGTTGATGGTCTGTTCCACAGTCAGCTCCTGGCCTCATTTTGTCTGAACATATTGAGCTTCTCCAGCACCTCTTTCCATAGATGAAGTCAATCTGACTCCTTTGTACCCAGTATGGTGAAGTCCATGTTACACATTTACCTGTCATTTGCGTTGTTAAAAAACAGTATTTGCAATGAATTAGTCATTGGTCTTGTCAAATTTTTTCATATGATCTCCAGTGTCATTTCTATCACCAAGGCCATGCTGGTGATTCTTCTTTGTTTCTAACTTTTGCATTACAATCACCAATGATAAACAACATATCTTGATTGCATGTTTGGTCAATTTCAGACTGCAGAAATTGGTAAAAATCTTCAGTTTCCTCATCTTTGGCTCTGGTGGTTGGTGCATAAATTTCAATAATAGTAATATTAATTGGTTTTCCTTGTAGATGTATGGATATTACCCTGTCACAGACAGCATTGTACTTCAGGACAGATCTTGAAATGTTCTTTGTGATAACTGCCATGCCATTCCTCTTCAATATGTCATTCCCAGCATAGTAGATCATATGGCTGTCTGATTCAAAATGGCCAGACCAGTCCCTATCAGCTCACTAACAATGCCTATGATATCAATCTTTCTGTGTTCCATTTCATTTTTGATAACTTCCAATTTTCCTAGATTGATGCTTCATACATTCCATGTTCTGATTATTAATGGATGTTTTCAGCTGTTTCTTTTCATTTTGCATCCTGTCCATCACCAAATGGAGGTTCTGAAAACTTTACTACATCCACATCATTAAGATCAGCTCTACTCTGAGTAGGCAGCTCTTCCCCAGTCATATTTTGTTAAGATAAACACTCTGGGTATTTGCAACACCAGTGGCATAGCCACCAGCCTCATAACAACTGGTAAGCCACCATAAGATGACAAACTGACAGAAACATCTGTCTCCCTTAGCTGTTCTAAACTGCTTCAATCACTTCCTGGCCTCCTTTAAAGCTGCTCCAAACCTGGCAGCTGGTTTCCCTCCCAGGCCTCCCTTAAAACTGCTCTGAAAACCTCTAAGACTGATAGTAGGGGGGATTGACCAGCGGACAGGTGGATGAGGGTGTATATACATGTATGTATCTGTATGTGTGTACATGTATATATATGTGTGAGTGTGTGTATATAGATAGATAGATAGATAGATAGATAGATATAGATATAGATAGATAGATAGATAGATATTTCTCCAGTGAAAATTAATACATCTTGTTAGTGGTAGGGTGGGTGGTTTTCCTTGAGATGGTAATGACTAGAAAGGAGTACAGGAGCACAGAAGGATTATCTAATGTGCTAGTAATAGTCTAATAGTCTACACTACTTGTCTGTCAGTTTGTAGTACTCTGATGCCTTACATGTTGCTTTGATACCGGAAGCTGTGCCACCAGTATTTCAAATGCAGGAAAGGTCACCCAAGGTGGACAGGTTTTAGTGGAGCTTCCAGACTAAGACAGAATAGGAAGAAAGACCTTATTATCTACTTCTACAAACAATTGGCCAGTGAAAATCTTATGAATAGCAGAGGAACATTGTCTGATACAGTGCCAGAAGATGCACCCTTCAGGTTAGAAAACAATCAATATACAACTGGCAATAGCTGCCTCCACAAAGTAGAGTCAACATTAATGATGTGAATGGAATAAAGCATTCATAGCCTTCATTTGCAGATGAGGCATGACTCAAAATGAAAAGAAACAACTGCAAACATCCATTAATAATCAGAACATGGAATGTATGAAGTATGAATCTAGGAAAATTAGGAGTTACCAAAATTAAATAGAATGCATAAAGATCAATATTCTTGGCATCAGTGAGCTTAAATGGATTGGTATTGACCATTTTGGATCAGACAAGCATATGGTCTTCTATGCCGAGAATGACAAATTGAGAGGAATAGCCTGACATTCATCACCAAAGGAACACTTAAAGATCTAACTTGAAACACAACACTGTCAACGACAGGATAATATCCACATACCTACAAGGAAGACCAGTTAATGTGACAATTATTCAAATTTTGCACCAATCACTAATGCCAAAGATGAAGAATTAAATATTTTCACCAACTTCAGCAGTCTGAAATTTGTCAAATAGGTAAGCAAGATGCATTGATAATTACTAGTGGTTGCAATGTGAAAACTGGAAACAAAGAAAAGGATCAGTAGCTGGAAAATGTGTTTGTGGGGACAGAAATAATGTCAGATATTACAAAAGAGAATTTTGCAAGACCAAGGATTATTTAATACTAATTTGTTTTCCAACAATATAAATGGTGACTACACCCATGGACCGTTCCACATGAAATACACAAAAATAAAATCCATATCTGTGAAAAGAGAGATAGAGAAGCTCAATATCATCAGTAAGAACAAATCCAGGAGCCAAATGTATTGATTGCTCCTGTCCAAGTTGAAATTGAAGAACATTAAAACAAGTCTACAAAAGCCAAATACACCTTGAGTCTATCCCACCTTATTTTAGAGACTATCTGAAGATTAGATTTGACACATAGGACATTGAAGACCAGACCAATTGTGGGATGACATCAAGGACATCATACATGAAGAAAGCAAAGATCATTAAAAAGACAGGAAAGAAAGAAAGAACAAAATGGTTCTCAGAAAAGACTTAAAAACTTGTGCTTGAACAAAGAGTAGCTAAAGCAAAAGGAAGAAATAGTGAAGTAAAAACTGAACAGAGACTTTGAAGCAGGGCTTGAGAAGACAACATAAAGTATTATATTGAAATGTATTATAATAAAATTTCTTCCCAAAGAGGGGGAAAAAAACATAAATATTCAGCCTTTCTCAAGATGAAAGAATTGAAGAAAACTCCAAGCCCTGCAATATTGGAAGAACGTATAGGAAAATATTGAATGATGCAGGAAGCATCAAAAGAAGATGGAAGGAATACACAGAGTCATTGTCCCAAGAAAGAATTGGTTAAAGTTCAATCATTCCAAGAGGTAGCACATCATGAAGAACAGATGGTATTGAAGGAAATAATCCAAACTGCACTGAAAGCCTTAGTGTAAAACAATGCTGCAGGAATTGATGGAGCACCAATTGAGATGTTTCAACAAATGGAAGCAATGCTAGAAGGGCTTATTCACCTATGCCAAGAAATTTAGAAGACAGTTACTTGACCAACTGACTGGAAGTGGTACATATTTTTGCACATTCCAAAGAAAGATGACCTAATAGAATATAGAAATCATCAAACAATATCACTAATATCACATACAAGTAAAATTCTACTGAAGATAGTTTTAAAATGGCTGTAGTAGTACATCAACAGAGAGCCTCCAGAAATTGAAACCAGATTCAGAAGAGGGTGTATAACAAGGGATATCATTGCTAGTGTCAGATGGATGTTGGCTGAAAGCAGAAAACACCAGAAAGTTGTTTACCTGTGTTTTATTGGCTACACAAAGGCATTTGACTTTGTGGATCATGACAAATTATGGATAACAGTTCAAATAGGAATTACAGAACACTTCATTACGCTCATGTGGGACCAGTACATAGAAAAAGAGGAAGTTGTTTGAATAGAACAAGAGGATACTACCTGATTTCAAATCAGGAAAGGTGTACATCAGGGTTGTACCTTTCTACCATATTAGCGCAATCTGTATGCTGAACAAATAATCCAAGATACTGGACTTTACACAGAAGAATATGGTATCAGGTTTGGGGTAAGACTGGTTTACTGTTGCTGTTGTTAGGTGCCATCGAGTCGTTTCTGATTCATAGTGACCCCATGCACAGCAGAATGAAACACTGCCCGATCCCACGCCAGCTCCATGATCCCTGCTATACTTGAGCCCATCATCACAGCCACTGTGTCAATCCATTTCGTTGAAAGCCTCCCCTTCTTTCATCGACCCTCCACCCGACCAAGCATGACATCCTTCTCCAGGGAATGGTCCCTTCTGACAACATGACCAAAATAGGTGAGACGAAGTCTGGCCATTCTCGCTTCCAAAGAGCATTTCGGGTGCACTTCCTCCAGGACAGATCTGTTAGTTCTTTTAGCAGTCCATGGTACTTTCAGCATTCTTCGCCAGCACCACAACTCAAAAACATCAACTCTTCTTCGGTCTTCCTTATTCATTGTCCAGCTCTCACATGCATACGAGGCGATTAGAAATATCATGGCTTGTGTAAGACTGATTTACTAGTGACAGGCATATGACACAACCTTGTATGCTGAAAGTAAAGAGGACTTGAAGCACTTACTGATTAAGTTCAAAGACTACACTCTTCAGTATGGATTATACCTCAATATAAAGAAAAAAGAAAGCTTTGCAGATGGACCAATAACCAACATCATGATAAATAGAAAAATTATTAAAATTGTCAAGGATTTCATTTTACTTTGGTCCCCAGTCAATGCCCATGGAAGCAACATTCAAGAAATCAAATGATGTATTGCATTGGGCATATATGCTGCAAAAAACCTCTTTAAAGCATTCAAGTACTGTTTGAGACCATTACTGTAAAAAGACAGAGAAGGGTTTGCTTGGGAAAGGGAACTCACTTAGTAAATTACCAGGATGGGGAGGGAAGAGGAGGGATTAATTTTAGGCTAGTTGGGGCCTACACACTGACATGGGTAGGGGGAGGGATTTATAGGAAGGATCTATGACCACCATGATAATATTAGGAAATGGGAGGACACCAAATTTTGCACATAAGAGATAGACGACAGATGCTAATACCAACCAATGTGCCCACAATACTGCATTGTCATTAACACCAAACACCAATCTATAGATAAAAACATAAACAACTGAGATGATCAGATGGGGGTCAGTGAACAGAAGTGTACTCTAGACTAAGGATAGATTCAGCTGAGGCTAATCCTGCATAGACACCAGTGATACAAAATACCTGCAGTTCTCACACAAACAATAGAAGACAGACAGAGTAATCCCTCACAGAAAACCAGACACTATGAGAGAGAGATCCAATAGATCTACTGTCTCAGGATCATAGTACTGGGGGACACTAGACTCAATTGGCACAACAAAATACATAAAAGCCTTGCTCCACATCCTACATTGGTGAGTAGTGACTGGGGTCTTAAAAGCTTTCAGGACAAACAGGAGTGCATAAATATGAGGGGCACAGGGAGAGGGTTACAGGGTAGGGAGGAGAGAAGACTGGGTTAGGGTTAGACATAGCAAGTGGGGAATAAAACTAAATGTACATGTAACATTGAATGTAAAACAAGCTCTTAAATTGAAAAATAAAAAATAAAATAAAATAAAAAAAGAAATCAAATGATGTATTGCATTGGGCATAGATGCTGCAAAAGACCTCTTTAAAGCATTCAAAAGCAAAGATGTCAGCTTCAGGACTAAGATGCAGCTGCCCCCAGCCGTGGTGTTTTTAATTATCTTGTATGAATGCAAAAGCCTTGAACCCAGACAGAAGAGCAGTCAGCCCGAGGGTTACATGTGAGGAATGACAACGCAGGGATGCCAGTGTAGCAGGCCAGAAGAGCAGGAGAAAGGGGGTAAAAGCCTTGAACCCGGACAGAAGAGCAATCAGCTGAAGGGATTAGGTGAGGAGGGGAAACTCAGGCTGGCCCAGAGTAGCAGGCCAGAAGAGCAGGAGAAAGGAGATAAAAGCCTTGAACCCAGACAGAAGAGCAGTCAGCCTGAGGGTTACAGGTGAGGAGTGACAATGTAGGGACGCCAGAGTAGCAGGCCAGAAGAGCAGGAGAAAGGGGATAAAAGCCTTGAACCCGGACAGAAGAGCAATCAGTCCCAGGGTTACAGGTGAGGAGAGACAACTCAGGGACGCCCAAAGAAGCGGCCAGAAGAGCAGGAGAAAGGGGATTAAAAGCCAGGAAGCCAGACAGAGGAACAGTCTGCCAGGTGGGGGTGACACGAGAGGTCTCCAACAGCAGGACAAACTTGTCTGTCGGTTTGTCCTACTGTGGTGACATATAGACGTGAGTTTTGAGGCTGAGCCTCTGGTGTTTAAAACCCAGAGAGATG
>NW_006921610.1:2288913-2307892 GCF_000298275.1 Orycteropus afer afer | reverse complement strand
TAGGGTGGAGGGTCGACGAAAGAGGGGGAGGTCTTCAACGGGATGGATTGATACGGTGGCTGCAATGATGGGCTCAAGTATAGCAGGGATTGTGGGGCTGGCGCGGGATAGGGCAGTGTTTCGTTCTGCTGTGCATGGGGTCTCTATGAGTTGGAAACAACTCGACGGCACTTAACAACAACAACAACATGAATGCAAAAAATGGACAATGAATAAGGAAGATTGAAGAAGGATTGATGTCTTTTATTATAGTGTTGGCGAAGAATGTTGAATATGGCATGGGCTGCCAGAGAAAAGAACACATCTGTCTTGAAAGAAGTATAGCTAGGATGCTCCTTAGAAGTGCAGATGGCAACTTTGTCTCATGTACTTTGGACATGTCAGGAGGGACTAGTCCTTGGAGAAGGATATCATGCTTGGCAAAGCAGAAGGGCAGAGAAAAAGAAGGAGAGCCTCAAGGAGATAGATTGACATAGCGGGCACAACAAAGGGCTCAAACATAGCAATGTTTGTAAGGATGATGCAAGAACTGGCAATGTTTCTTTCTATAGTACATAGGGTCACTGTGAGTTGAAATCTACTTGATGGCACCTAACAACAACAAAAAGCATATCTCGTTTATCTGTCAGCTCCTAACATCGTGTGTTTGGTCTTAAAAATTCACCAAGCTATACTTATTTTTTTATGTACAATATAATTTTTTAAAATAATAAAAACAACACAGTTCATCTCAGAAAATGTCACCAAGATTGGTGCCACCTTCAGAGTCTTAAAAGATGTATATGTGATGATTCTTTTGGATCAGTAGAAAAGACAAATGGCTGTTTTAGAATTACAGTGTAAACCTAATCAAGCTTTGACTTCAGCTGTAGCTGCTATTCCAGCTATCATTTCTTTGGTAGGATAAATCAGACTTGGCTCTAGAGCTATTGATCTAGCAAAAACTATTTTCTCTGTATTGATTGGTAAAGACTACCAGAAGCATTTTGCTTTCATTTAGTAGAACAGCAGCACATCTTTGTTGTCTCTTCTCTGGCTCTTTGTCTTAATCTAATACACAGCAACCTTGTTCAATTTGCCATCCCACCTATACTAGGGTCACATATGTGGTCCACTCTACTGATGTCATTTTGATGTGTGAATGTAATTTGATAAGATGCTTTGATAAGACATATGTGTACAAGAGGGTAGAGAAGACTGAAACTCATAATGCTTCTGCCTTGGGAGTGTAGAGATCCAATGGCTGGGCTCATGTTGAGATACTCCTTTCAAATGAAAGAATCTGTTACACGTTATACTCCAAACACTTAGAAAAAGACATAAGACTTGGTAGGCCATTTTTATCTTCAAGGAAAAATGTAGCAAATTTATGTGTGTTTTACAGTCCATTTAATATTTAATCCATATCACTGCTAGCTTTGAGAGGATCCCAGTAAGCTGTTCTGCACTGGAGTTTTTAGTCTCAGCAGATGCAATTGTACTTGAATTGTTTGTTACAGTTGGAAATGATGTCTATACTCTCTTACAAGCCCCACTAAGAGAATTACAAGACAGCTCTTTGAATTTGGAAAAAAATCCATACATATTACAAGTAATTATTCTATTTTTCTAGAACAGATTCAGGTTTAGTCTTGGGATCTGGGAGTCCTGGGAAACCTCTCATGAATGCTATCCTTCTCACCACCCTATAAAGTTGAATATATATAATAGCACTCCATCATCTAGTGCATCTTAAATTAGGCTGAACAGGTCCTAAAAGTACAAGGAAGTTAGAGGTTCATGTGACTCAGAATTGCATGGTATCTGTATTTGTTGCTTTGTGAGTGTTCTCTGATCCTACATGTATGACTCGTGAGGAATTTCCTAGGAGCTGTTGAGAGAGGAATAAAATGTTCAGGATTTATTTAATATGTATTGTGGAATATTATACAGAAATGAAAAAAAAAACTACTACAACATACAACAATACACTTGAATTTCTGAGATAAAATGTATAAAAGAATACAGAAAATACAGAAAATGTAAATACTGATGATTCTATATCCATGAAGTTTAAGAAAAGACATACTAATCTTTGGTGTTATAAGTCAAAGTAGTATTAACCCTTGGGAATATACTTACAGAATGGGACAAAAGAGAACCCTCTATGGTGTTGGAAATAGTCAATATTTGGATCTGGGTGATAGATAGATATATATCATATCTAAAAAACAAACTCACTACCATGAAGTTGATTCAGGCACATAGTGACACCCACCATGTTTCCAAGTCTATAAAGGCTGTCTCATTTTTTCTTATATATATTTAAATTTTATTTGCTAAATTAATACATTTTTAAAATAATGAGAGAGAAATATTTTTCAAAAATCTCTTCATTTTTATGTGGCAGAATGTCTAAGATGTTATGATTGGACAATAAATTTTAAGATGTATGTTTTAAAAAATAAGGAATGATTACAGTAACTGATGTGGAGGATCCCCAAGACCATTTACAGGGTCAGTATAACAGGAGGAGGATTCATAGGACACAGCATATAGTTGTACTCACAGTTGTAATTTATTACAACTAAAAAATACAAAATAAAATCAGCAAAGGGAAAAGGTATGGGGCTAGGTCTGGAGAAAACCAGGTGTAAGTTCTAAGAGTCTTCTCCCAGTTGAGTTACGTAAGATGCACTCAGTTTCTCCAGCAGCAAGTTGGGACAACACATGTGAAATGTTTCCTTCCAGGGAAGCTCATTAGAGAATCAGTGCCCAGGGATTTTATTGGGCTGTTGATATTGGCACTAGCTACATACATAGGCAAATACTAAAATTTCATACTTTCATACTCCCAGAAGAAAGGCAAGTGTTCAACATGGGCCATGTTTTTAGTTCAATAGTTTATGTATAGTGAACCATTGTTTTTAAGGGATGGTAAGAACACTCTCATAGTCCAGGTTCCCAGACACTAGCCAAAGGCCAATCTTGAAAGCAAACCTTTCTAAAGGTAGAGTGTTAGTCCTGCTATGTTAATTATTTTCTGCACAGCAATTGAATATGTGCCAACCCACTGTCAGCTCCAGTCCTTCAAGAACAATGATCGGATGTGGCTCATTATGTAACAAATGTAATCAACAGATTTGATGGATGAACATAAAAGATGTTCAAAATATGGAATAGAGTATCAAAACTATAAATTTCAAGTATGGCTTCATTACCAGTTTGAGTTTTAGAAAGGAGAAAATTAGTAACTGCATATGGTCTCTTTCTGCCATTTTAAATAAAGTTATTGTTGATTTAATCTCTATGTTAGCTTTAAGTTGTATTTTTAATAAAATGTGGATTGTAACTAAATTGGAAGGAATACACATCACATAGGGGGTGGGATTTTTGGTTTTCTTTTTTTTTAGGAAGTGATATATTTTTATTTTACAAGGGTTAGTTGCATCAGGTTAAGCAGGTGCACATTGTTCTAGACAATTTTTTTTTTTGTTTTTATTTGTAAGGATGATATAGTTAGAATATGGACACTGCCTAGCCAAAGTACTGAATTGTGCTACTTTATCTTTGCAACCCTGTCCCTTTATAGGCCTTTGCCTATTCTGAAGGACTGAAAAAGTGAGACCATCATTTCTCAGACTCTCTTGTTTCTAGGGATAAGACTGTTGCCTAGATGCAAACTGAATTCTACCAAAAAGATGCACTTTCATAAGAACTAGGAGGGAGATGAGTCAGAGTAGTTTTCTAAAATTATTTCTCTAGCAGGACATAGATGTCTGGGCTGTTGCAACTGGGAGGATTAGCAAAAGCCTTAAAGTATTTCCCTGCAGGTAACCTGCCCCATTGTTGCAAGTTAACTGTGATTTCAAAAGTAGTTCCCCACAACTCTGACTAAAGCAATAGAACCAATTTCTTCTTTTTCAGCACCACAGTTGTGGTATTAAACCTCAAAGCTAGCTGTGGTCTCTTCCTTCTGTTGTTCCTCTAGGACCTACATTGATTTTGCAAGCTCCTAATTTCCTATATTAAATTCCTTTCTGCTTATAAAGCCTAATGTGGTTTCAGTTTTATGTGACATCGTGTCTATTTTTTCTTCAGTTATTCCCGTGGCTTCCCCAAATCAATACAGTATTTCCATAGAATTCCACATGGCTCAGCCCAGAAATGAGATCACTTTTGCTTGCATTTCATTTTCTACACCTAGTCAGATGGCTGAGGAGCTCTGGTAGTGTAGCGCCTAAAGCCCTTGACTGCTAACCAGAAGGCTGGCGGTTCAAACCCACCAGCCACTCCTCGGAAGGAAGATGGGGCAATCTACTTCCGTAGTGATACTGCCTCGGAAACCCAAGGAGGGGTCGCTATGAGTCAGGTCCGACTCCATGGCAAATAACAACAACAGTCAGATGGCTACACTAAACTGCAAGGGCCTGGTGATATAATCTACAGTATGCTCTGGAAAGTATGGAGTACTAGATATTTGTGAGTATGACTTGTGAATATGTGGGGGAAAAGTATTCCAGACAAGGAAAACAGCTGGGCCCTAGAGGCATATTCAAGAAACAGTGAGGATACCAGTGTGATTAGAACAGATTGATTTAGGGGGAGAGCAGTAGGAGATGCAGGAGCTCTGGTGGTGATGTAGTGCCTAAGGCACTCGATTGCTAACCAGAAGGCTGGTGGTTCAAACCCACCAGTCACTCCTTGGAAGGAAGGTTGGGCAATCTACTTCTGTAGTGATACCACCTCAGAAACCCAAGGAGGGGTCGCTGTGAGTCAGGTCTGATTTGATGGCACATAACAACAACAACAGTAGGAGATGAAGTGAAAGGTAATAGGGGACCAAAACCCAATAAGCCTTAAAGTGCTTTGGCTTTTAATCTGAATAATGTGGAAAGGTACTGGAGATTTTTGAGTGAAGGAGTAACATGATGTGACTTGTATTTTAACAGTGACTTGCATTTGTCACTCTAGCAAATAGAAAAGCAGTTTGGGTTTTATTGTTTTAAGCTAGAGGATAGATAATAATAGCTTGGAGCAGGGTGGTAGCAGTAAGAGTAGTGAGAAGTGGTGAGATTCTTTACATATTTGAATATATAGTCAACAGGATTAATTGATGGACTGGATATAGTGTTTGAGAGAAAGAAGTGAATAAAGGATAACTTCAAATTGTTGGTCTGAATCAAAGCAAAAATGAACCAGCTACTAACCTTTACCATCCATTTACTAGGGAAGGAGCCTTGGTGGCAAGGTAGTTAAGTACCTCATCTGTTAAGTCAAAATTCGTTGGTTCAAGCCCACGTGGTTTTTCCACAGGAGAAAGATGTGACAGTTTGCTTCCATAAAGGTTAAAGACTGGGAAGCCCTATGGGGCAGGTCTACTCTGTCCTACAGGGGTGCTGTGACTAGGAACTGACTCAAAGGCAGTGGGTGGGTCATTCACCTGGGAAGCAGATTGGGAGGTTCAGATTTCAAGAGTTTGTTTTCAGGCATGTTAAGTTTGAGATGAAAATTTCAAATAGGAATACAAATATGTGAGTTCAAGGGTAAGATCTTTATTAAAGAGGTACATTCTGCAGTCAACAAAAATTAAATAGTAATTAAAGGCATGTAACCAGGAGGGATCACATGGAGGACAAAAAAGTATATACAGAGAAAAGAAAAGGACCAAGGATTGAGACCAAAGGCATCTCAACATTACGCAGTTGGGGAGATAAGGAAAAACCAGCTAAGAGAATGAAGAATGGCCAATGAGATAAGAGAGAAGTAAGGCAAGTCAAGTATCCTGAAAGCCAAGTAATTAAGATGTTTCAAGATGGAAAAAGTGATCAACCTTCCTGGTAGTCAATTGCTAATAGGCAATTAACATGAAACCTGGGAATTGACTTGGCTTTAGCAAGGTAAGTGCCTTCATAACAACATTCTACCAAATGGTATAACTTTCTAACTTAAAGCATGATGGACATCTGTTCTTCTTACCCATTTTATGCTTTCTGATGTTTGGTCATCTTAGTCTCTTCACATTTAAAAAAAAAAAAAAAAAACACGCTTCACCCTTTCTGCCAAGTTACTTTATTCCTTACTGTATTTATTTACTTATTAAAAAACTAAAAAAAAACTCACTGTCGTTGAGTTGGATCCGACTCATAGCGATCCCTCCTTGGGTTTCCGAGGCCACTTCACTACGGAAGTAGATTACCAACCTTCCTTCCGAGAAGTGGCTGGTGGGTTTGAATAGCCAGACTTCTGGTTAACAGTCAAATGCCTTAGGCACTGCAGAACCAGAGCTCCTTATTTACTTATTATTATGTACTAATTTACTTAGGAGCTCTGGTAGCATAGTGCCTAAAGCACTTGACTGCTAACCAGAAGGCTGGCGGTTCAAACCCACCAGCCACTCCTTGGAAGGAAGGTTGGGCAATCCTACTTCCGTAGTGATACTGCCTCAGAAACCCAAGGAGGGGTCGCTATGAGTCGGGGCTGACTCGATGGCAAATAACAACAACAATTTACTTATTATCTCTTAATGGTATAAATTTTATGCTGATTTGCTTTCTGTAATATACCTTTCTTCTCATTGTATTATTTTTCATCTCATTTTTAATCTACCTTCCTCTTCTTCATACTTTTTCATTCCTAGAGGATATAAACTTCATTTGCATACTTCTTCCTGTTTCCTAGCATGTGTATTTTTCTAGACCAGTTTTTTCATTTTCCCTTTCCTTAGCTGCTCTTCCTTCCTTTTATCCTTTCTTGCTGTCATTCTGTCATCCTTCTTGTCTTAGGCATTTGGAAGAACTTCTTTTCATTTTATTTAATATGTTCATGAACATCTGCAGTTAGAATGTCTATTTGCCTAAATACAAATTGTTTAGATGGTGCTCACATCCCATTGCTCTTTGCCCAATTTCTCAGATTGCTTTTATATTTATTCTTCTCAATCCTATATGAGAATCACAATCACTGTCATTGAGTTGATTCTGACCCATAGTGACCCCCATTGGGTTTCCAAGGCTGTAAATTTTACTGAAGCAGACTGCCTCATCTTTCTTCCACAGAGTAGATGGTGGGTTCAAACCACAGACCTTTTAGTTAGCAGCCAAGTTTCTTAATCATTACACTACCTGGGCTCCTTAATCTGAGAATATATCTAATTAATTATATCCTGTACTTCCTTTCGGACAAACTCAGAAAAAAAAAAAAAAAAATCTCATAAACACCAGTGTACACTCTGCTTAGTTTGAGACTATGTCAAATAGTGGAGAGAACACTGAACTCAGAGTGAGATACTTCTCTAAAAAATCAAGCTCACTGCCTTCAAGTTGATTCTGACTCATGTGACCCTTATTGAGTTTCCAAGGCTGTAAATCTTTATGGAAGAAGACATCCCCATCTTTTTTCCATGGAGCATCTGGTGGGTTTGAACCACTGACCTTTTGATTATCAGCCAAATGGCTTAACCACTAAATCACAGAGCTCCATGAGATATTTCTACCACTATGTAATATCACTCAAGTTCCTTTAATCACTTTGGCACAGCTTTTTCAGAGTAAAATAGTATTGAATAAGATTATTTCCAAAGAGCTTTCCATATAAAAATTTCTATTATTCCAATTACTTCTACATACTCCTCAGTCCTATAGGATATTTTACTTTCCAAAGTCGCAAAAAGTTTTATTACATTTTTCAATATATCTACAAGCACTAGTATTATTCATTCTCATTAAAAACCTACCCTATTGAGATTTTAATATAGTAAGAATCAGAGGGACTGACTTACTTTTAAATATCAGACATTTTATTATCTAAAACTGACCTGTTTCTCATCACCAAAACATTGAAAAATGAACATCATTCAACATAGAGAATAGGGTTTTTCAGTCTAATTAGTAAAATTTATTATTAAATACTAATCTATTTGTAGACTTTTTTCTTCTTCTTCTTCTTCTTTTGTTTGCTTTTAAAGAAATACTGTTAAGGGAAATAAGCCATTCAATTGATTGATACTAAGCACAACTATATTATGTGAGCATCATATTAACTTTTCTTGAAATACCTTCACAAAATACCTCTAATTTTATACTGATTTTCTGTGTACAGTGAGTGGCATGAGTATAATTTTTTTCATTGAAAATAGAATAATCTTCTTTATTAATGTACAAATGTACCTAGTTTTCATTGCAAAAGCAAAACCCTCTCCTCTTAAAGCATTAGAGCTTATTGTAATTATAATGAAATAGGCAAAGTGGCTTTTGTTTGAGTGTGCATTTGACTTTAGAGAACTGTTTTTGAATGAAAAATATTTTCATTTTTCTGCTTCTTAAATGAATTTGCCTCTTTTCAGAAATATAAATGTCATCTGAACTGATGACTTATTTCTAGCCAGATAACAAATGTAGGCTGAAGTCTTGCAGTTAGGTTAATAGAAACCCAAATATTTTCACACAGATTAACAACACAAGGGATTTCTTGCAGTATGAGAACAGAACATTATCTTTCCAATATATTTTTTAATGTAATGAACAGATCCCACAGTGCTGCCACACAATAAGTTCTTGGATGCACTCATAAATTCTATCCTAAACACTAACTGAAAAGCTAAAAATGTAGGGAAAATTCAATAATTTCATTTATCCTGATACAGTTAATTTTGGAGCGGTCATGTCAACCACTGAACATTGCATGCCTCAGCATTCTCTGGAGCAACCACATATATTAGACAGTACTAAATGTTTTGCTATATGTGTAGATTTAGCAGCAGGGTTGATTTGGTGCAGAAACTATTTGCACCATAGATCTGTCACAAAAAATGACAAACGGTTAAAATTTGGAAGAAAGAGCACTGAATTTAGAGTCAAAAGTTGATTTTGAATTACAGTTCCTCCACCAATTAGTCTTGAACAAGTCTTTTAGCTTTCTCAGTCTCTGCTTTCATCCTGTAAAATATAAATATAGTACTATCAATCTTACCTGAGACATCAGCAGTGCCAGGAGATTTTATGACAAAATTCTCTGTCCCTTGATGGAGATATGACTATTGAACAATATGATAAAGCCATTGACTCTAATAACAAACCATCACAAAACATGGTGACATATAACAGGATCTGTTTATTAGTAACTCATGATTGTGCTGTTGGCTGAAGTTCAACTGTTAGGCTGAATTGAACTTAGCATCAACTGCAGGTTACTTCCAGATCTACTCCATGCATCTCTCATTCTCCTTGGACTAACTCTTTGAAACACAGTCTTCTCATGGGAAAGGCAAGTGCATAAGATGTAAAATCCACTTGCACAAACACATTTCAAGTCTTTGATCCCTGCATGACTGCCAACATTCCATTGTCAAAGCAAGTCACATAGTCCAGCCCAGAATCAATGAGGTCAAGGAAATGTTCTCTGCTAGAAACTATCTCTGTCAAAAGACAGAGGGCATGGATAAGGGGTGGGGGTGGGGGAGGAAGAACTGGGAATAGACAGGTTACAGCAACAATAAGGCTTTTCTCTTAGCATTATTTCTCTTCAAAGTTGTTATCTTAAAAACATATTTAAAGTTTCATCTATGGTAGTATTTTCCTCTTCGTAAGGATGTGATAAAATCTCTGCTTCTTATTGATAATTATATTTTTTACTGCAGTCAATTATTTAAATGCATTTTAGAAGCTGCTATTTCAACTCTAGGACCACTATAAAGAATAAAATTTTAAAACAAAAGCCCATTGCAAATTCGTCTTGAAATAAAAACTGTAAGAATGTATTTTTTTTGGTGATAAATGCATTAGATAATATAAATATCATCAAATAATGGTATTTTGACAATTAATGAGCCAGTGATGGACAGAAGAGGGCCAATTCTTAGTCATTTTTATTATACTGTACATATGTACATACAGATATGCACAGACTCAGTTGGGTACATCATGCGGTAGGTCTTTGTACTCCTAGATGTAGATTTCACATCTTTCTTGCTAAACCCTTTCCTTTGCTCCCTTTCCCATCATTTTTATTGTTCTTATTTTCTACTTGCCTTTTAAAATATAATTTTGACTTCAATTTTTTTTCCTTCTCAACATAGCATAAAGGAAAAACAGAATTGTTTGTAGAATCACTTACTATTTATTCAACATTAAATGAACTACCAAGAGTTCCTGAACTGTAGTTTCCTATCCTCAAAGTAACACAAGGAAAATAAAAACTAGATTTCAGTGTTGGAAGAATAAACATCTTGAGTTTTATAACAATCTCATTGATCAAGAATAAAAAGCCATGTGCTTTATTTCTATCATCATATACATATTTTATTGTGATATTGAAAAGAAATAGAACTAACCTGTAGAGAATCTTCATCATATTTGTGGTTTCCACTCAATGTTCATCAAAATTTGGAGAAACACTCAGAATTTGGTTCATAGCTCATCAGAAGCCAGAATTTAATTTGCCAGCTTCTTTTGAACATGAATTTAGGCATATGACCTAAGATCTACCAATCAGACACATGAGCACAAGACCTCAGTATATGTGCTGGTGCATCTGAGCCTTGCTTGATCCTTCGCTGCCATGCTGTTTTGCTTGAGGACATTGTGAATGCGTCATCTGATATAATAACTTTCAGAGGAAAGACAATTTCCTTCATGTTACTCCTCTACCACCTTTCACTATCTCCAAGTTTATTACTAGAATCATATGCCAACATATTCTGTGGGAGAAGTTACAAATTCAAACTTGAGAGTAAATGCACATAAGAAAAACCATGATTATATGTGAGTATGGAATCTGAAGATATTAGATCAGGGAGGGAGGAAGATAATTTTAGATCAGGCGAGGTTATTGATATGAGTATAATACCCAAAGAGATTCTAGATTGAATGTATGAGTGGCAATATCTGGGAATTTTTATTTTTTTATTAGTCTAATTGGCCCAAACTGAATTTATTATGGCCTGCATTAAATTATATTACTCACTGCCATCCAGTAGATTTTGACTCATAAAGACGCTCATTGGGTTTCTGAGGTGGGAAATCTTTACAGAAGTAGATTGCCCCATATTCCTTCTGTGGAGTGGCTGGTGGGTTTGAACAGCTAACCGTCTAGTTAGCAATTATATGTCTTTGGCATTGTGCGACCAGAAGCTCCTTCATGACATTAAGATGCCAAAATTTCTTTGGTATAATAGAAAGGAATCCACAGACATGAAATAGTAACATTTGATTGAATTCAGCATGTTGAAATGGTTACCTCTGTCTTCTCTGTCTTCCTTCATGGAGAAGCTCTGATTCACATTCATTTCCACATTTCCAATTCCTATTTTCCATATTAAGCAATCCTTAGACAATCTTCATTCTGAAATTAAAAGAAAGTCATTTTGATTAGAAGAGAGTTATACATGAGGGGACAGAGATCCTTCTGAAACATCTTATATTGCTTGCTATCTATAAAGTAAAGAAACACCTGGCTAATTATTGGAGTATAAACTCCATAGTCTTCACAGGGAATTCAAAACAGCTTCGTCCCAGACTGCCTTATTCCTGCAATGTGTGTGTGTGTATGTGTGTGTATGCATCTGTGTCTGACTGAATGTAAAATTAAATTACCACCTGTTCCTAACTGCTACATTATTTTTGTGGTTTAGATATTGCTGCGTCAGCTCCAACTCATAAGACTCTATGCACAGCACCATGAAACACTGCTGGTCCTGTGCCACCCTCACATCACCTGCTGTGCTTGACCCCATCCTTGCAGCCACTGTGTCAATGCATCTTGTTGAGGGCCTTCCCTTTCTTTGCTGACCCTCTACTTCACCGAGCATGATATCCTTTCCCAGGGAATGGTCCCTTCTGACCAAAGTAGGTGAGGCAAAGCCTGCCCATTCTTGCTTCTAAGGAGCATTCTGGCTGCACTTCTTCCAGGAATGATTTGTTCAGTCTTCTGGAAGTCCATGTACTTTGAGCATTCTTCACCAACACCCAATTCAAAGGCATCAATTCTTCTTTGGTCTTCCTTATTCATTGTCCAGCTTTCACATGAATATAAGGCAATTAAAAATACCTACTGTGGCTTGGGTCAGGTGCACTTTAGTCTTCAAAGAGACAGCTTTGCTTCTCAACACTTTCAACAGGCCTTTTGCAGCAGATTTTCCCAGTGCAATACGACATCCGATTCCTGACTGTTTCTTCCATGGGTGTTGACTGTGCATCCAAGTAAAATGATATCCCTGATGACTTCAGTCTTTTCTTCACTTATCATGTTGCTGCTTATTGGTCCACTGGTGAGAATTTTAATTTTCTTTATGTTGAGATGTAATCTATACTCAAGACTGTATTCTTTGATTTTCATCAATAAGTGCTTCAAGTGCTCTTCACTTTCAGCAAGCAAGGTTGTGTCATCAGCACATGGCAGTTTGTTAATTGTTTTTCATCCAATCCTGATGCCTTGTTGTTCTTTGTAGTTTTTGGAGTATTTGCTCAGCACACAGATTGAATAAATATAGTGAAAGGATACAACACCGATGTATACCCTTCCTGATTTTAAACCATGAATTATCTAATTCAAAATGGCCAATATCAGTCCATTTCACCTCACTAAAGCCTATGGTAGCAATCTTTATGCATTCCATTTTATTTTTGACAGCGTCAGTTTTTCTAGATACATAGTTCATACGTTCCATGTTCCTACTATTAATGAATGTTTGCAGTTGCTTCCTCCCATTTGAGCCATCAGGAAATGAAGATCCTGAAAGCTTTACTCCATCCACTCATTAAAGGTGACTCTACTTTGGGAGACAACTCTTCCCTACTCATATTTTGAGTGACTTCCAACCTCATCTTCAGAAACTGTATCAGACAGTGTTTCAAGGCTATTCATAAAGTTTTCCAGTAATACATCAGACTGTATTTCACTGCTGTTCTTAAGGTATTCAGTGATCAGTTTTTTCAGAAGTGGATGGCCCTCTCCTTTTGCCCAGTCTGTCTGCATCTGGAAGCTCTGCTGAAACCTGCCCACCATGGGTGACCCTGTGGCATTTGAAATACTGGTGACATAGCCTCCAGCTCCACAGCTGCACACTAGCCACCGTACTACAACAAACTGACAGAAAAGTGGTGGTAACTGCTACAGATCACAGTAACAATTATGAATTTGATTAGATATGTATCAGATTAGCTTTAAGTACATGACTCTCCAAACCTATCATGGTACTCAGTCTTCAACTTTATCAGATGAAATAATTATCTGCTAATAACCTTAAAGAATTGGAAGGACTGTAACTTTAGTGTAAATCAGTGAGACTCTAGACCTTTTACACACTTGAAATTATTGAGGACCCAAAAAGATTTTGTTTATGCAGGTTATATCTATTCATATTTACCATATTAGAAATTTAAAATGAGAATTTTTTAAATACAAAAATGTACAAGTACATATTCCATTAGCTGTCACAGAAGTGGTATCAGCACACATCTTGCAGACTCTGGAAAATTCCACATAAACTCATAAGAGAACATAAATGAAAGAAGCAATGATACCTTGATATTATTTTGAAAATGATTTTGAGCTTGTGCATTATCTGAAAGCGTCTCAGCAATCCCCAGGAACCCCTGTACCACACTTGTCTAAACATTTAGAACAAGTGGTCTAAATCATTTTATCTCTTCTGGACTCCTAATGTAATCATTAGAACTGCACACATTAACCTTTAAAGAAGGAGAAATGTATATTTTAGTTTGCCAATTATACTATAGCTCCATAAAGAGCCTACATTTGTTTTCTGCATTTTCACTACTAGATAAGAGTAGTTACACTCTGATTGGTTCACTCAGTATGTAGTTATTCAACAATTGTATAGATTTGTCAATAAAACAATTATCATAGACATTGAGAACTATTTAAATGACTTTATTATGATACATATCAGTCAGATGATCCAGTTTTGGTTCTTATCGCCTTTGTTAAATTATAAATTTGATTATTTTCAAGAACCAAGTGGTATCTGAGAGTACCAATTTCTGAAAACAGCCCATAATATGCTGAAAAAGATCATTATTCTCCAGTCAATTATTCTTAATCTGTTTCCTTTAAGAGTGAAAATCTTGGTTATGGGATTTGATACTTTTGAAAAATAAACAAAAAAATACCACTTGAACTGTAAATGAAAAGACCTGACTTTAAAACATTATTTTAAGCCCTTTTCCCTCTGAGCTTTGTCATGGGAACTTTGTTGTACAATTACTCAGCTCTCAACTCAGCTCTAAACCATTTTCAGTCACTACTAAAGCCAAATTTTTGAAGAAGTCATTTATCAAAATTACTAAGAATGCTGAAATGGATTCATAAAAACTGCTATTATAATTTGGCCTGAATCTGTAGCTTTATAACTTTCATAGTGTGTATGGAGTTACATTAGTGGAAACATTATCTAAAAATCTGGCTTCAAGTTAAAACTTGATGTCATTGTAAGTAACTAGAAATAGCTTAAACTATAGTCTTCTCTTGGGGATAAGTACAATAAAAGTGATCATATATAGAGTACCTCACTACAATGTGCTAGGAACTGTGTCTAGTCCTCTACATCTCTCTCCTGTAATCCATGTAGCCACTTTGTGCAGTAGCTATTATTCCCATTTAATAGATGAGTAAATAGAAGTTCAGAAGGTTTGAGAATATTGTCAATATCATTTAACTAAAATGTGGCAGAGCCAGAATTTGAATAGAAGTTTGTTTGACATTAAAGCTGTATGTTCTAATGAATGTTCTTATACAAATAAATTAAGTGATTATATTTATTGGTCAGGAGAAGTTCACTTAGCAGTAGCAAATAAACTCAAATTCTCAGTGGCTTAATGTATCAAGGAGTTGGTGGTTGGTACAAATGGTTAACTCTCAGCTGCTAACCAAAAGTTTGGAAGTTTGAGTCTTCCCAGAGGTATCTTGGAAGGAAGGTCTGGCAATATACTGAAAAAATCAGCCATTGAAAAATCTGTGGAGCACAGTACTACACTGACACACTTTGGGCCAGTGTGAGTTATAATTGACTAGATGGCAACTGGTACTGGAGAAATGAAGCAAAAGTGTATTCTCATTCATGTCACATGTTTATCATTGGTCAACTATGGGCTTGGCTGCACACTTTTAATTTCTTAATATCAGAAATGCAAATTAACAAGGGTCCATCCTCTAGATAATCACTGGTTGTTTTCACAAGGAAAAGGGACATAGAGAATTGTGCACTGGCTGTTAAAGGCCTCACTTTTAAATGCATTTAATTTATCATGTCAAATGGCCATGCCTAACTTCATTCTGCTCTATGCTGGGAGGAAAGAAATCCATAATTACTGTGGTCTTTCTAAAATTTTAAGTAAAATAATAATAATTATTATTATAAAAATAAAAAAAAATAAACTACTTCTCCAAATGTTAACTTTTTTAATACCACTAGAAGTATACATAATAAAATTTTTTTGTGAGTTTGTAACTATTTTTGAGGGGATGGACAACTATATCTGAAATTATAACAATCTTTTAGAAACTTCAAGGGCAGTAATTCGTAAAATATGCAGAAAAATAATTGATGATTGTTCTCACACCTATTACCAAGGTTAAAAACGCACTTTGCTTAGAAGTATAATATTTACATTATTCCCAAATGACAGTTATAATTACTGCATATGACATTAGAAATTATGGGTTGCCTTTTGAAAAAAGCTAACAATTTATTAGTCTTTCAAAGAAGCAGAAGCTCATGGAGTTTTAATAAATTCTTTTTTTTTTTCATGTCTTCTTCCTTAACCCTTCATCAATATTATTCTAGTTTGTCTCCAACCCTGCGCTGTTGGTTCTTATCAAAGATCAAGAGCAATGTAGTGGGATAAACTTTTCATCCATAAGAAAATAGAAATCACATTATATCCTTGGAACTGTAGCTCCATTCATTATTTTATTTCAACTAGAGAAGAGATAGGATGCTGGTCCAGTAAGAAAAGTCTTGGGTCTTTCACCTGGTGATTTGTATTAAAGCTTGATTCTCTGGAACTGCAGAGGTGAGGAGAGAGCAGAGGTCTACTACCCCATCACATGATTATTTCTGAATGTGTTGACATGCATGAATGTCAATGACATGCACTGAATGCATTGAATGCATAACTTTGAGGTACACTATACAGAAACCACCCATCTGTCAGTCCACCGCCCTTCTGTCAGTTTGTCATACTGAGGTTGCTTGTATGTTGCTCTGATTCTGGAAGCTATGTCACCCATACTTCAAATAACAACAAAGTCACTTATGATGAACAGGTTTCAGCAGAGCTGCTAAACTATGACAGAATAAGGAGAAAGCCTTGACAATCTACTTAAAAATTTAGTCCTTGAAAGTCCTATGGATCACAACAGAAGCTTATCTAATATAGTGCTGGAAGATCAGCACCAAAGTTGGAAGGAACTTAAAATGCACACTGACCACAACAATGGACTTTATATCAATGGTTGTGAAGATGGCATAGAATCAGGAAATGCTTCATTCTGTTGTACATGAGGTCACCGTCAGCTGGAGCCAACTCACTGGTGGCAACTAACAACAACATATGGGAATGATCTTCAAAGAGCACAAAGATTGCTTTCATGCCATGGCTATTTTTGACACATGACAGTCAGTACACACTGTGCCAGCTGCCATCCAGAGTCAAGGGGTCAGTCCTGTGTTGTTCTACTATTTTGGAAATGTTAACATGCGGGGGAGTATTAAAATGATGGATCCTTCTCACTTCTGTGGATTGGCTCTCAGCCCAATAGTAGAAAGACCTACATGCAGAACACCTACCCCACCGAAATGTACCCACCTAACTCTAGGGAGATGCACCCCTTAGATCAACCAGCCGTGAGACATCAGAGGGGCAGCATTCACATAGAGGGAAAGCTGGACAGACAGGAATGCATAGATAAGAAGGACACAGGAAGAGGGTAGTCACAGGGAGGAGGGGGGGAGGGTTTTTTATGATCGGTAATGGTAATTGGGACCATGAAATCAAATGTGCATGAACTGTTGAATGTAAAACAAATCTGCTTTGTAAATTTGCACCCAAAGCACAATTTAAATAAATAAAAGATGGACCCATTTCAATTTTGTTGTAAAAGGATGGATGAAGTCGAATAAAATAAGCAGTCTGTGCTGAGGAACTTGTTGAACTTTATAGAAGCATTATTAAGACCAACATACGAATATTTACTTTAGGCTTTCTCTAATGACATGAACCAGTGGCATATGACATATATGAAATTTAAATCGTATCAATGTAGGAGTTAGAGATTTGTTGGTAAAATAAAATATTCTTGAAATTGGAACAAGTGCTGCTATCAAGTAATTTATCATGTAGGTAGTGGATAAAATAAATGATACAATACCACTTTATATGGTATAAGAAGCCTTATTCATTTTTCCAGGATAAATTGACTTTAAGAGCCAACAAAACTTATGGACCAATTACCATGTTCTTGATCCTCTTCTCAGGAATATAATTGGAGCTACAAACATCCTCATTTTTGAGTTCTCTTTCTACTTATTGATATCCTAATGACTCTCACACTGCCATCTACCTGAATTCAGTTCTTTTCCACCAGTGACAATGCTTTTTGTTACTCTTCACTCTTCCATAGAGAAATGTGTCATACAGTGACCAATGCCAAGAGGAACAAAATAAAAAATCAAACATACAGAAACTGCTAATGTTATGTCAGACCAAACACGGGTCAAAACTTACACACCGAGATTGAGAGGAGAGAATTATTTATTGCAAAGCTGCAATGCAAGGAGTAAGGGGTAGTTTAGTACCCAGATCTAACTCCCCAAGATGCCATCCAAACACAGTTTTTGCAGGTTTTAGGAGAGGGAGTTGTGCATATTCACAAAAGTTTGAGGAAGTTGGGGCGTGAACATGAAATGGGTGACGGAATGAGTCACACTAGTTTCCTGTTATCAGCTGATAGGGGCTTGGGAGAGGGGAAAGCATATCATTTAACTTTTGTTCCTATTGCCCTATTGCCAGGCCACAGTTAATTTACAAGTTGTTTCTAAGATACTTCCCTTCTGCCCTATTGTGCATGTCCAGAAAACACTTCTATTGTCCAGTTAATTTACAAGTTGTGTCTAAGTCTATCATCTGCAGGAGGGAATATTTTCCACTCAGTTCTTTAAGGAACTGAATACTCATCTGTCCAGGGGTGGGAAAATAGTTGGGGGTAATTTAGTTTACTTATGTATTCCCATTGGGGGTCGTATCTAATTACCTGTCCTAACCAGGGTGGGGGAAATAGTTGGGAGCAATCCAGTCTACCTATCTATCTATCCCCATCCAGGTGCCAGTGTGGGGGAAGTAGTTTTTACTTTACTTGGTTTCACTAACTCTCCAATGACTATTCTACCTCTACTTATTTCTCCAACTGCCCTTCCTTCTAAATGTTATCATTTGCTGCCACCTCCATTCTTCTGCTACCAGCATCTCCGAAGTGGTCAAAGAGTGCACTCCTCCCCTTCTCCTCTAGCAATGAATATTGTTCTAAAAACCCTACTTTCTCCCCTCCTAGATGTCCTCTCAGTAAGTATGATCCTATCCCTAAATTCTTTTCTTTTTTATTATACTGATTTACATATAACAAAACATACAACATTCCATCAATTTCTACACATACAATTCAATGGTTTTGATTCTTTAAGTTATATTACCATTTTCACAATCTTTCTGCAAATTGTCTCACCACCATTACTACACATTCAGTGCACTCTAAGCAGAAACCCCTACTCTCTCCCTCCCTCTAACCCCTGTTGATGTAATTACAGTATTGTCCTTTCATGTCTGACTTAATTCACTAGGCATAGTGTCCTCTTGATTGATTCATGTTGTGATATTGTTGTACCCAAGCTGTAAAGGAGAATCTCGGAAGAGAAGAATATGCCAACCCACGACAATGTAAATGCAATAGGACAGTTTATTAGCTAACTTAAGTTAGGGTCTTTGCC
>NW_006921610.1:2252524-2288483 GCF_000298275.1 Orycteropus afer afer | reverse complement strand
ACTAAAAGGTTTCTGGTTAAAGATTTTCCTGGAGGCTGCTAGAACTCTGGCTTCAGATTGACTCACAATATTAGGACTTCATTTCTCTTTATGACTGAGTAATATTACATTGTATGTTTATATCATGTTTTGTTTATCCATTCATCACTTGAACTATCCCTAGGCTTTTTGGAGCAAGTTCCTAGGGACTGGGCAGAGGACACTGAATAACATCAGTGTCATATTAAAACATCACTTCTCCATACAGTGTGTGTATCCCAAAACAAAGTCCTTTAATCTATCCTGCATCATGGTGAGCTCTTGCTAACCTGGGCCATTCCCTCTAGAAGTTTAGGCACAATTTATTGGCATTTTCATTTAACATTGATACTTCCACTGAGGCAGAATATACTAATCATGATCAAAATCGTTTATTTTTCCTCCAGTAGAACCTCCACATGAAATTGGAAAATCTGGAGGCTTGTTCTACATTGCAGAGTCTCAAGGTAGATTTTCACATTATATAATTACATAAAATAGGTAATACGTGTATATGAATAATGAACAAAGCACTGCTGTCATTCATCAAACTAATTTACCACACACTTTCCAAAATGCTCTCCAAATTTTTCCATATTCAAGAAAATCACATTCTGATATATTAGAAAACACATTCTCATAGGCACCTGTAGGTTTTGCAATCCTTATTTCCCACTATTCTAAAGAAATGAATACATCTTGGCCATATATTTATTTTTTGAATTGTGAAATCACTGGAACTGCTATAAAGTTTGTAGTGTTATAATTAAGGCAAGAAAAAAAAAGAAGAAAGAATAGCAGCTAAATATGAAATACTTAAAGTACCTATTCAATTGTTCCAAGAGTCTCCACTAACCTAAATGAAGCAAGGATGATTAAAACGGCAAAGCTAAGATCATGGGTCCCCACAATTTGGAGTTCTATTGTGGTGTAGTAAATTACTTAGTGTGGCTTTTCTACCCATAAGTCTTTGTAAACTCCAAGGTGGGATTTTCTATGAGCAACTGAGGAGCTCCTGATTGCTGAAGGTATCCACCTGGAGTATTTCTGTTGGGAGTGGCACAAAACAATGTTCTGGGAGGTGCCCACTCTCTCTCACGTGCTTAGAGTTCTGATGCTATGATTGGCTAGTTTGACCACCCTGCCGGGCTCAAAAGGAGACCTCCTAGAGGCAGAACTCTTTCTGACTGCTGGTTGAGGAAGATGTGCTGCTGAAAGAGACACGGGCTCCTGAGACACGCGTTGCTGGGAAAGAGACACAAGAGACACACATTGCTGAGTAAGACACCGAGGGACATGCACTGTTGGGGGAGAGACTGTGAGAGACTTGGCTGAGAGACAGTGGGCTGGGAGAGAGACTGAGCATTTTTTCCTGAACTCGAATTATAGCCTGGTGCTTCCCTAATAAACCCCGTAATCTGTGAGTTCTGTGTGGCCACTGCAGCAAATTATCGAATCCAGGAGAGAGGTGCTGGGTGCTTTGGGAGGAACTGTTGGTGAAAGGGCTAGAGGGAGGCAGCATGTCTGGCCTTGCAGTTATAGGCCTTGGGCTATTGATGGTGATTCTGCCTTCCTCTTGTGGGGTTCTAGGAGGTCAGAACATGTGGCCTCATTGCCCTTTTTGCATATATTCTGAGGCTGTTCTGTTATTTCATCCAGTTATTCAGTATGAATATAACTCTTACAGAAACAAAAGCAGAGAGAAAACAAAAACTAGTTTGTACTTAGCATTTATGTCCTTCTTATTCATTTCATGACTCTCTCTCCATATGCCTCTTCTCATATCTCAGTGTGAGGGAATATAACTTTTAATTGAAAGCTAATTAAAATTTCAAATGCCACTTGGAAATTTCACATTCCTATTTACCTAGGCGGGAGCTCTGGTAGCATATTGGCTAAGACACTTGCCTGTTAACCAGACGGCTGGCAGTTCAAACCCACCAGCCACTCCTCGGAAGGAAGGTTGGGCAATCCTACTTCCGTAGTGAAACTGCCTCAGAAACCCAAGGAGGGGTTGCTATGAGTCGGGGCCGACTCGACGGCACATAACAACAACAACAACAACATTTACCTAGGCTAAGAAGCTATGGAAGCACAGTGGATAAGGTATTTGGTTGCTAATCAATAGGTCAGCAGTTCAAACCTACCAGCTTCACTGCAGGACGAAGATGAGACAATCTACTTCCTTAAAGATTTACAGCCTTGGAAACCTAATGGGAGTTGCTATGAGTTGAAACTGATTCCTTTGCAGTGGGTTTGGGGTTTAGGTTTATTTTACTTATGTTAACCATGAATATAAAACTTAGGTCTGGAGTAGTTTCTCCATTGTTTACCTTCTGACATTGCATTCTAGCTCAACTTGGGGGCAGTGCCCTTAGTGAATTATGAGCTCAGGAGGAGCAGGAGGGTTCAGATTTCCACACTGCTTTCATTTCAAAATCCTAATGCTGAGCTCCTACAGCTCAGTTGTCAACTTCGTTAGGATATGTGTAATTTGCTCTTTAAACTGATCTATAACACATAATTGTAATCAAGGGTATTTTTTGTATGCCTACTAAGTGTTAATTGCTACCAATGGCTTTGGAAGTAATTGGATCTGGGACTGAAGTCTAGAACAAAAAGGCTTTAGAAATACATGGTGCCTCAGAGGCAATGGTTGATTACTCTGCAGTCCTCCAGTCTCCTTATCTCCCAGGGGTTTTGGCTGGTTTTGGCCCTTCCATGGTGTGTCAGCAGCTCTTTCAACTGTGACTGGTGCACTGGCTTTTAACAGCTTTAAATGGTAGATGCTAATGGCTTTGCAGCCTTTCAATTCTCCCAGCAGGTTTCAGTACCTTGTATTACTTTAAACACAATGCATTTTGAAAACATACATAAATTGAAGCTATATTCCATCTCCAGTCTTTGGCATGTGTTACTTGTCAACTTTTCAAAAAGCCAAATGGCCGATGAAAGACGTTCCAGCAGGCTTGGGTCAGAGTATTTGTTCCCTCTATTCCCAACTCTGCCCTGGCCCCTTCCTTTAACCCATCCATTCCTCCTTTCTTACTTTACATTAACACCCTCAATCTTAAACTCACTTTCTTTTTCGTTCTATCTACTAGCTTCTACTTTTTTATTTTTCTCACTTAAGGTTAGGTTCTCAGGCCTAAAAATGGTCACAGTTCAAGCTAAAATCTTTTCATTTCATGAACATACAAGGAGGAGGACAAGGGGATGGTTTTCTGAGTAAAGAACTTTGTTAGCTGTATTTTTCAGTGCCACTGAGTCAGCTCTGCCTCATAGTGACCCTGTGCACAGCAGAATGAAACTCTCCCCAGTCCTGCACCAGCCTCACATTTCATGCTATGCTTGACCCATCATGTCAATCCATCTTGTTTAGGGCCCTTTTTCCCTGACCCTTCATTTTACCCAACATGATATCCTACTCCAGGGATTGGTCCCTCTGACAACATGACCAAAGTAAGTGAGATGAAGTCCGGCCATTCTTGCTTCTAAGGAGCATTCCAGCTGCACTTCTTCCAGCACAGATTTATTCATTCTTCTGGTAGTCCATGGTATTTTCAGTACTCTTCACCAACACCACAATGTGAAAGCATCAACTCTTCTACGGTCTTGCTTATTCATTGTCCACCTTTCACATAATTATGAGATTATTAAAAATAGTGTGACTTGGGTCAGGCACATTTTAGTCTTCAAAGTGACATCTTTGCTCTTTAACACTTTAAGGAAATCTTTTGCAGCAGATTTGTCAGTGCAATATACCTTTTGTTTTCTTGAACGCTGCTTCCATAAGTGTTAATTATGAATTCAAGTAAAATGAAATCCCTGACAACTTCAATCTTTTCTCCATTTATAGTGATGTTGCTGATAGGTCCGGTTGTGAAGATTTTTGCTTTCTTTATGTTGACCTGTAATCCATATTGAAGGCTGGAGTCTTTCTTCTTCATCAGAAAGTGCTTCAAGTCATCTTCACCTATAGCAAGCAATGTTGTGGCATCTGCTATCACAGGTTGCTAATGAGTCTTCCTTCAATTCTGATGCCATGTTCTTCTTCATATAGTTAGTTCAGCTTCTTGGATTACTTGCTCAGCATATGGATTGAATAAGTATGGAAAGAAGATATAAGCCTGACACACACCTTTTCTGATTATAAACCAAGCAGTATCCCTTTGTTCTGCTGGAAATATTGCCTCTAGGTCTGTGAACAGATTCCTCATGAGTACAATTAAGTGTTCTGGAATTCCCATTTTTCACAGTGTTATGCATAATTTATTATGATCCACACAATCAAATGTCTTTGCATCTTCAATAAAACCCAAGTAAATATCTTTCTGGAGTTCTCTACTTGCAGCCAAGATCCATCTGACATCTACAATCATATCCCTTGTTCCACATCTTCTTCTGAATCTGACTTGAATCTCTGGCAATTCCTTGCTGATATACTGCTGTAATGTTTTAAAATTATCCTCAACAAAACTTTATTTTCATGTGATATTAATGATATGGTTTGATAATATTCTCATTCTGTTTTATCACCTTTCTTTGGAAAGGGCATAAATATGGATATCCACTCAGTTCGCCAGGTAGTCGTCTTCCAAATTTCTTGAAGTAAAGGTGACTACCTTCAGCACTGTATCTATTTGTTGAAATATCTCCATGGATATTCTGTCAATTCCTGAAGCTGTGTTTTTCACCAATACCTTCAGTGAAGCTTGGGCTTCTTCCTTCAGTTCCATTGGTTCTTGATCATATGATAGTTCCCAAAATGGTTGAATGTTAAGCAATTCTTTGGGATACTGGATACCATTTTTGCCCTTACTGAGTAGGCACAAGAAGTGTTTCATTGATAACAAAGGTTTGAGAACTTAGAAGGGATGGAGGAGATACAAACAAAACCCTTGCTTTGTTGAGTATCAGTTATCTGGTTACTTTCTCACTTGTAGCAGATACTGTCACCATTATGTAAGGGGGTGAGTGAGAGCCAGAGAGACAATGAGATGAAACTAATTGTGTGGAGAAACTTTGGCACAATGAATAGCTCAGAGGCTCTAATGCTCATTCAAGGGGGGATGACAGTTCCCAGGCATCCAGTGCAGCAAGTATAGTGACATTTAATTCTGAAGGTCAAAAATAATACCTTTTGTTAAGCCTGTATGAAGAGAACTTATTCTGGATTATACACAGTTAAAATTAGGTATTTTCATTGTGGTAAATATATATGTAATAATATATTTGCCAATTCAATATTCCTCATTTCCACACTTCAGTGACCACTGAGTTTATCACGTTGTGCAGTCATCACCATTATCCCGCTCCAAATTTTCCATCACCCTTAACAGAAGCTTAGTGTCCTCTAAGCACAAACTGCTGTGTGGTATGATTGGCCATTGCCTCTCCATTGCAGACTTGGGTTATATAATGGTTCTGAATTTAGAGGTCTAAGGCACTTGACTGCTAACCAGAAGGCTAGTGGTTCAAAACCACTAGCTACTTCTCAGAAGGAAGGTTGGGCAATCTACTTCCGTAGTAATACCTACCGCTTCAGAAACCCAAGGAGGGGTTGCTATGAGTCAGGTCTGACTCAACGGTACATGACAACAACAACAACAACAACATATAACCACAAGGGATTTTTTGATGGTTCAGTAATGATTTACTAAGTTTTAAATATCATCTCACTTAGCACTAGAAAATAACTTTCTGTCTAACAGGCTTACCAGTAATAAAATTAATCTTAGCTTCATAGAAAGTGAGCTAAAAAGTAAATTGCTTCAAGTTTCTCTGTTCCCAAATAACCAAATTAAAAAAATACATATGATTCCAACTCATAGCAACTCAATAAGACATGGTAGAACTGTTCCATAGGGTTTCCAACACTAATCTCCACAGAAGCAGACTGCCACATCTTTCTACCCTGGACTGGCTGGTGAATTTGAACTGTGTGACTTTCATGTTGGCAGCCAAACACTTAACTGCTGCACCACCAGGGCTCCTCAAAGCATGTGCTGTTGTTAGGTAGTATCATATTGATTTTAACTCACATTGGCCTGCGTACAACAGAACAAAACACTGTTCCATCCTGTGCCATCCTCACAATCATTCCTATGACTGAATTCCATTGTTGAAGTCATTGTGTTAATCCAGTGACTGAGAGTTTTCTTCTTTTTCACTGACCCTCCAACTTTGAAGGATTATGTCCTCCAGGCAGTAGTCCTTCCAGATAATAAGACCAAAGTATGAGAGATGAAGTCTCCCCATCCTCTTTTCTAAGGATCAGAGTCTTCTTCTTCCAAGACAAATTTGATTCAATACATATAATGTTGTAATATGTGCCATCAAGTTGGATGCGACTCATAGCGACCCCTCCTTGGGTTTCTGAGGCAGTATCACTACGGAAGTAGATTGCCCAACCTTCCTTCCAAGGAGTGGCTGGTGGGTTGAACTGCCAGACTTCTGGTTAGCAGTCAAGTGCCTTAGGCACTACACAACCAGAACTCCTAATACATATAATGTTGTTGTTGTTGTTGTTATGTGCCGTTGAGTTGGCCCTGACTCATAGTGACCCCTCCTTGGGTTTCCGAGGCAGTATCACTACAGAAGTAGGATTGTCCAACCTTCCTTCCGAGGAGTGGCTGGTGGGTTTGAACCTCCAGCCTTCTGGTTAGCAGTCAAGTGCTTTAGCCACTATGCTATCAGAGCTCCTAATACATATAATAGAAGGGGTATGTTTTATGGTTCATTGTAAAGAAACTCTTCTTTCAGTATTAACCTTGAATCCTAATAAAACCAGTAGGAGCTCTGTTCAACCCACCAGCCACTCCTTGGAAGGAAGGTTGGGCAATCTACTTCCGTAGTGATACTGCCTCAGAAACCCAAGGAGGGGTGGCTATGAGTCAGGGCTGACTCAACGGCACATAACAACAACACAACAACAATAAAACCAGTGACCCCAAATAATATTGGTTTGCCTACATCTCCCCTGACAGTCTCTCAACCACACACTTGACACTCCATCTATAACAGTAAAGATTGAGGAAGAAGAGTGTTAATAACTTTATTCACTAGGACACTTTGAAAGCAATGTAACTTCCCTGTCTGGTGCCAGTGTTTATTCCCCTGACATAAAAGCATTCCCTGATGAATCTCTCAAAATAATCAACATTCTTCTTTGCCTTTATTATTTTTTGCTTTACTTCTTCTTCTGTTGGCTGTTTGTTTTTCCTAATTGCTTGCAGTGTTGCCACTTAAGGGAAATAAAAGCACATATTAGTGAGTTCCACTTGCATTCTGCAGGGACTCCATTTCAGTTTAGTATTCTTTTAGAAAACAAGTAAAACAGACTTTCTGCTACTACTATAGCATAGCATTTTAAGTAGAGAATGAAGCACCTATAGAGGAAATAACTTCTATATTCTGCCATGATAAGAATTTATGCATTTTTAGGTAGCATACTTTTTTCAGATATCACTCCTAACTTATTTGGAAGTTATTTTTTTCCTGTAAAGAAAAATAAAACCTTGAATATGGTATTATGCAGAGAATGAACACAACTCAAGTAATTATCTCAATAGTATCACTTATATAAAAATGGCACAAATTGGGTTTCTGTGTTTAATATTTACAGCTAATTTTAAAACACACATGGAGATTTTAAACCTTTGTACACTGGTAAAACTTTTCATAGTAAACACACATTCACACTTGAAATACAAATGTTTAATATTTCAAGACCATGCTGAATTTTTAAAGATTACATCTTTCGTAATAACAGTTAAGCTAATCTAATAGCAATCTGACAACTGGATTACTTTGAGCAAAAATTGAACAGATTGTATAACAACCAGCCAGAAGCCTTATTTAAGCATTGAGTCAAAACTTCCTTACATTTAATGCTTGGTCATCAATTATTTACAGCTAAATTTACTTATGAAAACTCAAACCTAGTAGAGACAGGAAATAAAAATACTTAAAAATTAATAATTTTTTAACTCAAAGCCACTAGATGTCTATAAACTCTACTGTGGTGTCACTGTGGAATAGTTTTAAAATTCAGAGACTACTGCTCACCTCTCTTTTTCTTTTAAGCAGGTCAATAAAATTCACTGACTATATTAGTTCTAAAATGATTTTGAAGAGAGATAGAAAATAATGCAGTTTTATCATGATTACTATCAGAATACAAACCTAAAAAATTATGCTCAAAAAAGAAGCTATAAGAAAATATGAAGTGTGAAATTGGTTGCTGACAGTTAAAATACAAGAAATGAAGAATTGAGTGATCAAAAACCAATACCAGGACACACAGACAAGGCGGTCATATTTATGTTAGATATCCTTCCATGGCTCCTCTTAATTGCCTTCCTGATAGTTCTCTTGATCTTCTTCCTGCTATGGGGTATGTAGTCTAGTATAAGCTTATAAAATTATTATTATTATTTCTTTAATTAAAACATTACAAGTTATTCTTTAAAAGCTAAGGAAAGCTTTTAAATGCCAAAAGAAGAAATTCCTACTCTGGAGTTTCGGGCTAGTAAAAGATAAAGAGTGATATTTTCACCGGAGGGACCTTCTTAGTGTCCTTCAAACTATATTTCACAGCCATCTGCATATTTTGTACCTCCACGACATGAAGCAGCAGCAAAGAGTGGTCAGGAGTGAACATGAAAATCTTGAGTCTAGGACGTGTTTCTATACTTCACCAACTGTGCAAACTTTTAGTCTGTTTGCCTCCATGATCATAGTCCCTGGGTGATGCAAATGTTAATGTACTCAACTGCTAATATATACATTGGAAGGTAGAGGCCACCCAGAGTTACCTTAGAAAAGAGGTCTGACAATCTACTTCTGAAAAATTAGCCATTGAATTGTCATGAATGGGAATCAACTTGATGGCAATTTTTTTTTTTTTTTGGCTAAACTTTGTTTATTTTGTTGTTCTTGAGAATATACACAGCAAAACATAAGCAATTCAACAATTTCTACATATACAATTTACTGACATTGATTACTTTCTTTGAATTATACAACCATTCTCATCTTCCCTTTCTGAATTGTTTCTTTCTCACTGATATAAACTCACTGCCCACTAAGCTTCCTATCTTATCTTTCAAGTTGTGGTTGTCAATTAGATTCTAATGTTGTTGTTGTTGTTATGTGCTGTAGAGTCGGACCCAACTCATAACGACCCCTTCTTGGGTTTCCGAGACAGTGTCACTACAGAAGTAGATTGCCCAGTCTTCCTTCCAAGGAGTGGCTGGTGGGTTTGAACCTCCAGCCTTCTGGTTAGCAGTCAAGTGCCTTAAGCACTACGCTACCAAATAGCTAGTTCTTAAAAGAGCATAATTGCCAAGGCAAACGTTTTTCACTAATTAAGCTAAACTACTGTTACTTTATTATTGTTATTATTCGTACCTCTATGAACCATAAGGAGCTCTGGTGGTGTAGTAGTTAAAAAAATCAGCTGCTAACCAAAAGGTTGGTGTTTTGAACTCACCAGTTGCTTCGTGGGAGAGAGATGAGGCAGTCAGCTTCTGTGAAGATTTGCAGCACTGGAAACCCTACCAGGCAGTTCTACTCTGTCCCATAGAGTCACTATGAGTTGGAATTGACTTGATGGCATTGGGTTTATTTTGGTCTGCATGAACCTTAGCTTTCTGATCCGACTCATAACAATTCCTCCTTGGGTTTCCGAGACTGTATCACAATGGAAGTAGATTGCCCCACCTTCCTTCCAAGGATTGGCTGCACCAGCCTCCTAGTTAGCAGTCAAAAGCCTTAGGCACTATGCCACCAGAGCTCCTTATTGTATATTGTTAATAATAATATCTCCTGTTCTGTGGACTTCACAGTATAATGAGAGTGTGGATTAGACTGCACTTAGGAAGCCAATTGGCCTATACAAACAAAATGCACTGTTATTAAATGAGACATTTAGCCGTATGTTTTCCCAGTAGATGTCTCATTAAACTCTTAGATTCCATGTCTATGCAGGAAGGAATGCAATTTACTCCTGAGTTCTTAGGGAAGTATTATCTATTGGTTGTAATAAACTAAATCAGGGTAACTCCCACTAGGACATCCTTTCTTTGTTTCTATTCCCTTTACAATGATGGCAGGGAGCTTAACGCTATGGTTTTTCTCTCTTTACATTTGTTGCTAATATTGTCAAACTACTCTCACTTCAACAACAATCTGATCAATAGTGGCTTGTAGAAGCTGGGGATGTTTAGCTTGGGAAACTAACCTAACTAACTCACTGCCGTGGATTTGGAATCGACTCATAGCGACCCCACCATGGGTTTCTGAGGCGGTATCAGTACAGAAGTAGATTGCCCAGTCTTCCTTCTAAGGAGTGTCTGGTGGATTTGAATCATGAGCCTTCTGGTTAGCAGACAAATAAATGCCTTAGGGGACCTAGATAATAAGTTAAGATAGAAATTATGGCTTGGGTGTTAACAAATATTTAAATTTCTATTACAAGACAAGGAACATATTAGTTTACGGTATCCTTTAGCTCACTAGATCTATGTTCAAGTGGCTACCTGCAAACAACCTGTTTCTGAAGATTTAACTGAGTACCACTAGTCTGTCAGTTTGTCGTACAATGGTGGATTGCATGTTGCTGTGAGGCTGGAAGCTATGCCACTGGTGTTTCAAATATCAGCAGGGTCACCCATGGTGGACAGGTTTCAGCAGAGCTTCCAGACTTGGCAGACTTGGAAGAAGGAAGGGGCCATCCACTTCTCAAAGAATTGGCCAGGGCAAACCTTATGAATAGCAGTGAGAAACTGTCTGATATGTAACTAAAAACTTTAGGAATAGCACTGAAACATTGCTTGACATAGTGCCGGAAGATGAGACCCTCATGTCAGAAGCTACTCAAAACATGACTGGGAAGACAAAACATGAGTGGAAAGAGCTGCCTCCTCAAAGTAGAGTTGACCTTAATGATGTAGAGCCCCATTTGCTGAGGTGGCACAACTCAAAATGAGAAGAAACAGCTGCAAATATCCATTAATAATCAGAACATGGAATGTATAGAGTATGAATGTAGAAAAATTAGAAGCTGTTAAAATGAAATGGAATGCATAGATTGATATCCTGGGCATTAGTGAGTTGAAATGGACTGGTATGGGCCATTTTGAATCAGACAACCATATAATCTACTATGCCAGGAATGACAAATTGAAGAAGAATAGAGTGACATTCATAGTCATAAAGAATGTTTCAAGATCTGTCCTGAAGTACAGTTTTGTCAGTGATAGGATAATACTCATATACCTACAAGGAAGACCAGTTAAATCTGCTATTATTCAAATAATGCACAAACTACCAAAGCCAAAGATGAGGAAATTGAGGACTTTTACCAACTTGTCCCATCCAAAATTGACCAAATATGCCATCGAGATATATTGATTACGACTGGTGATTGAAATGTGAAAGTTGGAAACAAAGAATCACAGGTAGTTGGAAAATATGGTGATAGAAATGAGATTTCATGATAGAATTTTGCAAGACCAATAGCTTATTCATTGCAAATACCTTTTTTCAACAGCATAAATGGTGGCTATACACATGGACCTCACCAGAGGAAATACATAGAATCAGATTTTCCTCACGTGCAAGTCCAAGCTGAAGCTGAAGACAGTTAAAATAAGTCCACAGGAGACAAAATATGACTTGATTATATCCCATCTGAGAGAGACCATCTAAAGAATAGATTTGACACACTGAATACCAGTGACCAAAACCAGGTGAGTTGTGGGATGACATCAAGAACATCATACATGAAGAAAGCAAAAAGTCATTAAAAAGACAAGAAAAAAAGAAAAGACAAAACAGATGTCAGAAGTAACTCTGAAACTTGCTCTTGAACAGAGAGTAGTGAAAGCAAATGCAAGAAATGACAAGATATAAGAGCTAAACAGAAGATTTCAAAGAGCAGCTAGAGAAGACAAAATCAATTATTATAATGAAATGTCCAAAGACCTGGAGTTAGAAAACTAAAAGGGAAGAAACATTCAGCATTCCCAAGCTGAAAGAACAGCAGAAAAACTTTTAAGCTTTAAGTTGCAACATTGAAAGTTTCTATGGGCGATATTGAATGATATAGGAAGCATCAAAAGAAGGTGGAATAAAGACAAAGAGTCACTGTACCAAAAACAATTGGTTGATGTTCATCTATATCAGGAGGTGGTGTATGATCAAGAACCAATGGTACTGTAGGAAAAAATCAAAGCTATACTGAAGGAATTTGTGAAAAACAAGGCTCCAGGAATTGACATATTTGTTGAGATGGTTCAACAAACAGATGCCGCACTGGGGGCACTTACACATCTATGCCAAGAAATTTGGAAGAGACTACCTGACCAACTGATTAGAAGAGATTCATATTTATACCCATTCCAAAGAAAGGCGATCCTATAGAATTTGGAAATTACTGAGCATTATCATTAATATCACACATAAACAAAATCATACAGAAGATAATTAACAAATGGTTGCAGCATTATATTGACATGGAACTTCCAAAAATGCAAGCTGGATTCAGAAGAGGGCATAGAATTAGATATATCTTTGCTGAGGTCAGATGGATCTTGGCTGAAAGCAAGGAATGCCAGAAAGATGTTTACTTTTTTTTTTTATTGACTATGCAAAAGCATCCAACTGTGTGGATAATAGCAAATTATGGATAACATTGAGAAGAATGAGAATTCCAGAACACTTAACTATGCTCATGAAGAACCTGTACATAGACCAGGAGACTGTCATTCAGACAGAATAAAGGGATACTGCATTGTTTAAAATCAGCAAAGGTGTTTCAGGGTTGTATCATTTTACCAAATGTACTACATGAAGAAGAGCATGGCTTTAGGAATAGAGTTAGAGTCAATAACAACCAACAAAATGCAGATGACACAACTTTGCTTTCTGAAAGTAAAGATGACTTAGAGAACTTACTGATGAAGATTAAAGACTACAGTCTGGATTATACCTGAACAGAAAGAAAATGAAAATACTCATGACTGAACCAATAAACAACATTATGATAAATGGAGAAAAGATGGAAGCTGTCAAAGATTTCATATTATTTGGTTCTGCAATCAACACCAACGGAAAGAGCACTCAAGAAATCAGATGACATATTGCACTGTGCAAATCTGCTGCAAAAGACCTCTTTAAAATGCTGAAGAGCAAAGATGTCTCTTTGAAGACTAAGGTGCACCTAAACCAAGCCATGGTATTTCAATAGCCTCATATGCATCTGGAAGCTGGACAATGAATAAAGAAGACCACTGAAGAGCTGATGCTTTTGAGTTGTGGTGTTGGCCAAGAATACCGAAAGTACCATGGACTGCCAGAAGAACTAATAAATCTGTCCTAGAAGAAGTGCAGCCAGAATTCTCTTGGAAGCGAGAATGGCCAGACTTTGTCTCACCTACTTTGGTCATGTTGTCAGAAGGGACCATTCCCTGGAGTAGGATATCATGTTTGGTAAAGTGGAGGGTCAGCAAAAAAGGGAAAGGCCCTCAATGAGGTGGACTGATACAGTGGCTGCAAAGATGAGCTCAGGCATAGCAAGCATTTGAGGCTGGCACCAGCCGGGCCGTGTTTCATTCTGTTGTACATAGGGCTACTATGAGTTGTAGCTGACTCAATGGCACCTAGGAACATCAATAACTGACATTGTTGGAAAGGTACCTCTTAATATTTAATTGATGAGAAGGAGATATTTGTGTTCATATTTGTATGAAGTCTATCCGGGAAAGGTAATATAGCTAAGAAGACTTTAAACTCTAAAATTCTATGATGACATGAGAAATGTAAAATAAATAAATAGGGATAGTTTGAGAAAAGTTTAAGGATACTTTTTGGAAAAATAAAGCTTATGACATTGTACTCCAGAGTATCCAAAATCTGGCCCCATCTGCCAGCTTCACAGATGTTACTTTTGAGGAAGATGGATGCTACTGGCAGTTGGTTCCAAAAATGTAATTTGAAACTCTAATTCGCATTCCTAATGTGTTGCATAGTTTAATCATATGAAAAAAGGGGTGTTTCATGAAGTTCCACTTTATAGAACATTTCCCGTTATGCTGAATATTTTAAAGTATTTGTCCTTTGTTTTGAGTACATTCTTTGTAGTATCTTTTGTATGTGTATGTGTGTTCAGCTTAATTATAAATAATTTTTGAGGGTAAACTATTACTAGCAAATGCATAAATCTGTATTATTTTTCTTTAAAAATGACTTGTTGTAATGATATGGATTTATTTTTCTGTTGAAGAGGCTTTTGATTCTAACATAATAAATCTTAAAATGAATATCTCTCAGGGAAAGGGGAGAATCATTACCACAGAGTTTTTATTTACTGAGATGGAAAACTTGGCAGCAGATATTGTTGATGGTTACACAACATGATTTATGTAATTGGTTTTATTGAATTGTACATGTGAAAATGTTGACTTGGCAAAAGTTGGCCCATTTATGTTTTTCTTGTAACAATTATTTAAATAAAGATTTCCAAGGAAAATTTTAACATTTGTTGGTGTATATTTGAAATGGATTTGTAGCTCTTTACAGGAAATGCATACACAAATCAAACATACATACTCACAGACATATGTGGGAAAATTACACAGATGTGGTACAGGTCACCCCGTGCATGTTGTTGTTACTGTTAGGTGCCATCAGTCCATCCTGATTCATAGTAACTCATGTGTATAGCAGAATGAAACACTGCCCAGTTCTGCACTGTCCTCGCAATTGTTGCTGTGTTTGAGCCCATTGTTGCAGGCACTGGGTCAAGCCATCCCATTGAGAGTTTTTCTCTTTCTCACTGACTTTCGACTTTACCAATCATGATGTCCTTCTCCAGAGACTGGTCTCTCCTGATGACTTGTCCAAACTACGTAAGATGAAGTCTCACCATTTTCACTTCTAAGGAGAATTCTGACTGTACTGCTCTCCTTCTTTTTTAAAAAAAGATCTAGCTGTGCAAGAAAGATTTGTTCAGTTTTCTGGCAGTCCATGGTACATTCAATATTCTCCACCAACACCATCATTCAAAGACATCAATTCTTCTTTGGTATTCTTTATTCATTGTCCTGCTTTCTCATGCAAATGAGGTGAGTGGAAATACTGAATTTTTTTGGGTTAGATGCTCCTTAGTCTTCAATGTGGTATCTTTGCTTTTTAACACTTTAAAGAGGTTTTTTTTTTTTTTTTTTTTTGCAGATTTGCCCAATGCAATATGTCATTTGATTTCTTGACTGCTGCTTCTATGGGTGTTGATTATGAATACAAGTAAAATGATGTTGCTTTTTAGTCTAGTTGTGAGGTTTTTGTTTTCTTTATGTTAAGGTGTGAAATCCATACTGAAGGCTGTAGTCTTTGATTTTCTTGATTAAGTGCTACAAGTCCTCTTCACTTTCAGCAAGCAAGATTGTGTCATCTGCATATGGCTGGGCCTGGTTGAGTGGCTGGGAAGCTGGTGGTAGTTATTCCCCATGATGAGACTGGTAATCAACTCCATGGTGGGATCTACCGTAAGTAGCTGAGTAGCTGCTTTAGGGATGTGGTTTGCTTCCTGTGTATATGCAGCAGCTCCTCCAATTCTGTTCTTTTTCATATAGGCCAGCTTCTCAGAATATTTGCTCAGTATACCGATTGAATAAGTAGGTGAAAGGATACAATCCTAACACATATCTTTGTTGTTTTTAAATCATGCAATATCCACTTGTTGTTTTCAAATGACTCTCTTGGTCTATATACAGCTTCCTCATGAGCACAATTAAGTGTTCTGGAATTCCCATTCTTTGCAATGTTATCCATAATTTGTTATGGTCTCTACAGTTGATGTTTTTGCATAGTCAATAAAACCCGAGTCAACATCTGTGGTGGTTACGTTTGTGTGTCAACTTGGCTGGGCCTGGTTGAGTGGCTGGGCAGCTGGTGGTAGTTATTCCCCATGATGAGACTGGTAATCAACTCCATGGTGGGATCTACCGTAAGTAGCTGAGTAGCTGCTTTAGGGATGTGGTTTGCTTCCTGTGTATATGCAGCAGCTTTGGGAACAGTCTCTAGTTTATGGCTCACTTGGACCCTGGATGTAGCTGTGTAGTTGTTCAACAGCCTGCCATGCTCTGCTGATCCTGAGATTTTCAATGGACTTAAATTAATGGCCTGCCATGTGGTTTGGTAACACTGGGACCGTGCCATTTTATTTGTCAACCTTGGGCTTGTTAGCCTCAGGAGCCAGTAGCTGCCTAACTGAAGAGATGCCTCTAGCTTCAGTGGACCAGGAGCAAGAGGCAGAGCTGAAGCTCAAGGTCGTGGGGCTTTGACACAGCTCCTAGTGCCTGGTACTTTGAACTTGGACTTCTAGCCTCCCGAACTGTAAGAGAATAAACTCCTGTTTGTTAAGGTCATCCTGTTTGTGGTATGTTCTTGTCAGACAGGCACTAGGTAACCAGAACAACATATTTCTGGTATTCTCTGTTTTCAGCCAAAATCCACCTGACATCAGTATTGATCTTTCATTCCACATCCTCTTCGGAATCTGACTGGAATTTTGGACAGTTGCTTGTTGATGTACTGCTACAACCATTTTTTAATTATCTTCAATAAAATGTACCACAAGTCTCTATGTGCAGGAATTCCATATATTAGTTTTTCAAAATTATAATTTTAGCTACTTTGGAAATTTCAATGAAAATAATTGACTGAATTGACAAGTCAAAGCTGTATCTATTAACCCTCATTGACATAAAAAAAATTACAAATTCTTTTCACTGAGAATAAATACTTTAGGTACTTTTTTCTTTAGCCATTTATTAATGCAGTTATGATTTAAGCATAGTGAACTATAGCTTAGCAATGTGAATTTAATGAGATTAATACAAACAGGATTTAATAATCAGACACTTAAGTTTGTGGTTCAAGTCCACCAGCAGCTCCAAGGGAGAAAGATGTGACAATTGTTTCTGTAAAGATTAAAAAAAACAACTCACTGCCATTGAGTAGATTACAACTATTAGCAACCTCCCTTGTGTTTCCAAGGCTCTAAAGAGCCATGGGATCCAGGTAAGGGGACGGAGACAGACCCCACACCAAGAGGCAGGAAGCGGGGGGGGGGAAAGCTGGAGAAGACAGAGATGTGGAATCCAGGTAAGAGGAGGGCGGAGAGGTTTTGAACAGCTGAGGGGTACAAACTTGTCTGTCAGTTTGTTGTATTGTGGTGGCTTGCATGTTGTTGTGAGGCTTGTGGCTGTGCCACTGGTGTTACAAGCACCAGCACAGTTGCACATGGTGCACAAGTTTCAACGCAGCTTACTGATTGAGAAAGACTAGGAAGAAGGAAGAGGCCATCCACTGCTCAAAGAATTGACCAGGGAAAACCTTATGAATAGCAGAGAAACACTGTCTGATACATTACTGGGTAACTTTATGAATAGCCCTGAAACATTGTCCACTACAGTGCAGGAAGATGAACCTCTTAGGTAGGAAGGCACTCAAAATATGACTGGGAAAGAGCTGCAATATCAGAGTAGAACTGACCTTAACAATATGGATATAGTAAAGCTTTCAGGACTTCCTTTTGCTGATGTGGCATGACTCAAATCAAGGAGAAACAGCTATAAACATCCATTAATAATCGAAAAAAGGAGTGTACAAAGTTTCAATCTAGGAAAATTGGACACTGTCAAAAATGAAAAGGAATGCATAGAGATTGATATCCTAGGCATTAGTGAGGTGAAATGGACCACTTTTGACTATTTTGAATCAGACAACCTGTGATCTACTATGCCAGGAATGACAATTTGAAGAGGAATGGCGTGGAATTCATCATCGTCAAGGATGTTTCAAGATCTGTCCTGAAGTACAATGCTGTCAGTGATAGGACAATATTCATACACCTACAACGAAGACCAGTTAATACTACTATTATTCAAATTTAAGCACCAACCACCAAAGCCAAAGATGAGGAAATCAAAGATTTTTATCAACTTTTGCAGTCTGAAATTGACCAGACATGCAATCAAGATGTGTTAATTATCACTGGTGACTAGAATGCAAAAGTTGGAAATGAAGAAGAATCACTGGTAGTTGGAAAATTTCACCTTGCTGGCAGAAATAACCCTGGAGATCGCATGATAGAATTTTGCAAGACCAATGACTTATTCATTGCAAATACCTTTTTTCAACAACATAAATGGCATCTATACATGTGGACTTCACCAGATGGAGTACACAGGTATCATATTGACTAAACGTCAATCTATGGCAAAACGTGATGGAAAAGCTCAATATCTTCAGCCAAAACAAGGCCTGGAGCTGATTGTGGAACAGACCATCAATTGCTTATATGCAAGTTCAAGTTGAAGTTGAAGACAATTAAAGAAGTCTACAGAAGCCAAAAATATGAGCATGATAATATCCCTCCTGAATTTAGAGATGTTCTAAAGAACAGACTTGATGCATTGAACACCAATGATTGAAAAGTAGAATTATGGGATGACATCAAGAACATCATCCATGAAGAAAGAAAGAGGTCATTAAAAAGATGAGAAAGGAAGAGAAAAAACAAAATGGATGTCAGAAGGGACTGAAAATTGCCATTGAGTGGAGAGTAGCTAAAGCAAATGGAAGAAATGACAAGATAAAAGAGCTGAACAGAAGATTTCAAAGAGCAGCTTGAACAGACAAAGCCAGTTACTATAATGAAATGAGCAAAGACCTGGAGTTATAAAACCAAAAGGGAAGAACATGCTAAGCATTTCTCAAGCTGAAAGAACTGAGGAAAAAAATTTAAGCCTCAAGTTGCAATATTGAAAGATGCTATGGGCAAAATGTTGAATGATGCAGGAAGCATCAAAAGAAGATGGAAGAAATACACAGAGTCTTTGTACCACAAAGATCTGGCTGATCTTCATCCATCTCAGGAGGTGGCATAAGATAAAGAACCAACGATATTGAAGGAAGAAGTTGAAGCTGCACTGAAGGAATTGGCAAAGAACAAGGCACCAGGCATTGATGGAATACCCATTGAGATATTTCAACAAACAGATGCCCCACTGGAGGCACTCACTTGGCTATGCCAAGAGATTTGAAAGACAGCTACCTGGCCATCTGACTGGAAGAGATCCATATTTTTACCCATTCCAAGGAAAGTGATCCCACAGAATGCAGAAATTATTGAACAATATCATTAATATCACAGCAAGTAAAATATTACTGAAGATAATTCAAAAGTAGTTGCAGAGAACTTCCAGAAATGCAAGCTGGTTTCAGAAGAGGACACATCTGAGGATGAGGGATATCATTGCTGATGTCAGGTGGGTCTCGGCTCAAAGGAAAGAACACCAAAAAATGTTTAGTTATGTTTTATTGACTATGCAAAAGCCTTTGATTGTGTGGATCATAACAAATTATGGGTAACATTGAGAAGAATGGGAATCCCAGAACACTTAATTGTACTCATGAGGAACCTGTAAGTAGACCAGGAGGCTGTCATTGGAACAGAACAAGGGGACACTGCATGGCTTAAAATCAAGAAGGGAGTGTGTCAGGGTTGTATCCTTTCATCATACTTATACAATCTGTATGCTGAGCAAATAATCCGAGAAGCTGGACTATATGAAGAAGAATGTGTCATCAGGATTGGAGGAAGAATCATCAACAACCTGCGATACACTGACGACACAACTTTGCTTGCTGAAAGTGAGGATGATTTGAAGCACTTTCTAATGAAGATTGAATAATACAGTCTGCAGTATGGATTACATCTCAATATAAAGAAAACAAAAGTCCTCACAACTGGACCTATAAGCAGCATTACAATAAGTGGAGGAAAGATTGAAGTTGTTGAAGACTTCACATTGCTTGGTTCTACAATCAATGCCAATGGAACCAGCAGTCAAGACATCAGAGGACATATAGCACTCGGCAAATCTGCCACAAAGGAGCTTTACAAGTGCTGAACAGCAAAGATATCTGCTTGAGGACTAAGGTGCACCTGACACAAGCCATAGTATTTTCAACCACCTCATCTGCATGTGAGAGCTGGACAATAAATAAGGAAGATGGAAGAAAAGTCGATACTTTTCAGTTGTGGTGCTGGCAAGAATTCTGAAAGTACCATGGACACTAAAAGATCTAAATCTGTCCTAGAGGAAGTACAGCCAGAATGCTCCTTGGAAGTGAGAATGGCCAGACTCTGTCTCTCCTACTTTGGTCATATTGTAAAAAGAGACTGTTCCCTGGAGAAGGATGTCATGCTTGGTAAGGTGAAAGATCAGCAAAAGAAGGGAAGGCCCTCAACGAGATGGATTGACACAGTGGCTGCCACAATGGGCAAGGATTGTGGTGCTGGCGCTGGACTGGGCAGTGTTTCATTCTGCTCTGCATAGGATCACTATGTGTTGGAGACAACTCGATGACACATAACAACAACAGCTATAAATCTTTACAAGTAGATGGCCTCATCTTTCTCCTGAAGATCAACTGGTGGCTTTGGACAGCCTTGGGTACCCTATGAGGGCAGTTATTGTCTGTCCTATAGGGTCACTGTGAGTTGGAATTGATTCAGTGGCAATGGGTTATGTTACATTAGCTAAATTTAATTTGAATTTCACTAATCTGGTACAGATTTTAAACCTGTTTCTTAAAATGCTGTAGTTGAAAAGCTGTAGTTATAAGGCTGATTTCAAAACCTCTAATTTCTCTTGAGCTTTCTTAAATCCTGCTCCTTTGCCACCACTAACCTGGTCAAGGGTAAACATTCTGGTTTACAACAGTATAGGTTGGTTTTACCTATTCGAGAGCTGTACAGAAATAGAATTGTAAGTTATATACCTTTACTTTTGGCTTCTTTTGCCCAACAGTAAGTTTGTGAGATTCTTCCCATAGTTTTTGTTTGTTTGCTTTTGTCTTTAGGAAGTGAAGAAGTAGGGGCAATGGCATTATCCCAGAGGCCAAATTCCATGGCAGGTAGGAGTGAGACATTTCACCTCTTTGAACTTTTTTTTTAAACTCTATATTGTGATTTGGGTAAAATTTTGCAAAGCAGATTCATTTCACATTCGACAGTTCATGCACATTTGATTTTGTGACGCTTGTTGCATTCCCCAGTGTAACAGCCCTCTTCCTACTTCTTCCTTGTGGTTACTTTTTCCCTGTATCCTTCTGGCCCATGCATTCCTAACTCTCTCCCTTTCTCTCTGTGAAAATGCTGCCCTTCTGATCTCCCATGGGTTGATCGTTCTAAGGAGTATATCTTCCTGGTGTTAGTGTTCAGCTCATAGGCCTATCATTTGGCTGAGAGTTAAGCCACAGGAGTGAGTTCAATTCTAGGCCTAAAGGGTGACTTGGAGCCATAGTTTTGGGGGTTTCACCAGTCTCTGTCAGACCAGTAAGCCCAGTTGTTCTTATGATTTTGAATTTTGTTCCACATTTTTCTCCCACTCTATCCAGGATCTTCAATTTTGATCTCTTTCTGAGTGGTTGGCATTGGTAGTCAGGCACCATCTGGTTCTTTGGTCTCAGGGTTACGTAGGCTGAGGTTCTCATGGTCTATTAGTCCTTTTTTTCCATGCATCTTTGATTTTCTTCACTCTTCTTTGCTCCAGATGAGGACAGACCAATAGTTGAATCTTAGACGGCTCTGTGGAAGCTTTTAAGACCCCAGTCACTACTCACCAAAGTAAGATGTAGAACAATATTTTTTAATATCATGTTGTGCCAATTAAGCTTGATGTCCCCTGTCGTTATGGTCTCCATCCCGCATGTTCCGTGACTCACTCGCTCAAGGTGCTCATTTGTGGTTAAGAGGTTATCCTAACTTTGCCTCCTGTTATGTTTAAACTGTATATGGATATTATATAATACATAAAAATACATATGTAGGAATATCATCTGCTAAACCTATGTATAAAAAAACAAGAACCAAACTCACTGCCATCAAGTCATACCGACTCATAGAGACCCTTTCTTGGGTTTCCAAGGTGGTATCACTACGGAAGCAGACTGTCCAATTTTCCTTCCAAGGAGTGGCTGGCTCCTTTTTGGTTAGTAGTCAAATGCCTTAGGCACTACACTACCAGAGCTCCTTGTATGGTCATAAGTATATTCCCATTCATCTATCCATTCCTGATTTTCTTACCTGTCTATCTGTGTATCCACCTATAGACTAGTGTTTGCTGTTACTGATAATGCAGTATTACGTATGCAGTAGCATTTGCCTTTATTTTTTGTATCTCTGGTGCACCACTCTATGTCTTCCTTTTCCTTAGTGATGTTGTGCTAGTCACACCCTTTTGTTAATATTGTTTTTTCCTTCAACCATATCACACCTGTCTCTTAACTATCTATCTATTTTCCTTCCTTTCCCCTCCCCTCCCATTCCTGGCAACCAACAAAGATATAAACTTTCCTGGCTTTTTATGATAATGGATTCATACAATATTTGTCTTTCTGTGACAGCATATTGTCTTCCTTTTTTTTTTTTTTTTTGAGCTGAGGACTGTATTTATTTATTTATAGTGCTCTTTTGTCTTTTTTTCCCCTTTGTCCAAGTTATTTTGTGTCTACCTTCTAGTTAGCTGTTTACCATCTCTTCCCCAACCACCCCTGGTTACCATCAGAGAATATTTCTTTGTTGTTGTTGTTGTTGTCAGGTGCCGTGCACTCATCTCTGACTCATAGTGACCCCATGCACAGCAGAACAAAACACTGCCTGGTCCTGAGCCAGCCTCATGATCCCTGCTATACTTGAGCCCATTGCCGCAGCCACTTTGTCAATCCATCTCGTTGAGGGCCTTCCCTTTTTTTGTCGACCCTCCTCTTTATCAAGCATGACATCTGTTCTGGTTACCTAGTGCCACTCTAACAGAAATATACCACAAATGGGATGGCCTTAACGAACAGGAGTTTATTCTCTTACAATTTGGAGACTTTAAGTCCAAGTTCAAAGTGCCAGGCTCTAGGGGCTGGGTGAAAGTCCTTCAGCCTTGGGCTTCAGCTCTGCTTCCAGCTCTGGGCCCACTGAAGCTACAGACTTTTCTTCACTCAGACGGCTGCTGGCTGTTGTGGCTGCCAAGCTCAAGGTTGACAAGTAAAAAGGAGCAGTCCTGGTATTACCAAATCACATAGCAGGCCATTACTTCCAGTCCATTGTAATCCTAAGGTTGGCAGAGCATGGCAGGCTGCTGAATAATGACACAGCTACCTGCAGAGTTCAAGGTGCCATAAGCTAGAGACTATCCCCAAGACTTCTTATATACAGGGAGCAGAATACATCCTAAAGGCAGCTACTCAGCTGCTTGTGGTAGATAGAACCCACCATGGAGTTGATTGCCAGTCTCATCACGGGGAATAACTACCACCAGCTGCCCAGCCACTGAACTAGGCCCACCCAAGTTGACATACAAACTGAAAAACCACAACATCCTTCTCCAGGGAATGGTCCCTTCTTACAACATGACCAAAGTAGGTGGGATGAAGTCTGGCCATTCTCACTTCCAAGGAGCATTCCGGCTGCACTTCCTCCAGGACAGAACTGTTAGTTCTTTTAGCAGTCTATGGTAATTTCAGAATTCTTTGCCAGCACCACAACTCAAAAGTATCAACTTTTCTTAGGTCTTCCTTATTCATTGTCCAGTTCTCACATGCATCTGAGGTGATCAAAAATATCATGGCTTGTGTCAGGCACACTTGAGTCCTCAAGGAGACATCTTTGCTCCTCAGCACTTGAAAGAGGTCCATTGCAGCCAACTTGCCCATTGGTATACATCATCTGGTAGTGTAGTGCCTAAAGCACTTGATTGCTAACCAGAAGGCTGGAGGTTCAAACCCACCAGCCACTCCTTGGAAGGAAGGTTGGGCAATCTACTTCCATAGTGATACTGCCTTGGAAACCCAAGGAGGGGTCACTATGAGTTGGGTCCTACTTGACAGCACATAACAACAGCATACATTGTCTAATGTACTGACTGCTGCTTCCAATGTTGTTAATTATAGAACCAAGCAATGTGAAATCTTTGACAACTTCAATCTTTTCTCCATTTATCATGGTCTGCTTATAGCTCCAGTTGTTAGGATTTTTGTTTTTTATATTGAGATGTAATCCATACATACTGCAGAACGTAGTCTTGAATTTTCATCAGTAAGTGCTTCAAGTCATCCTCACTTTCAGCAACCAAAGTTGTGTCCTCAGCGTATCACAGGTTGTTAATGATTCTTCCTCCAATCTCGATGCCACATTCTTCTTCATATAGTACAGCTTCTTAGATTATTTGCTCAGCATACAGATTGAATAAGTATGGTGAAAGGATACAACCCTGACACACTCCCTGATTTTAAACCATGCAGTGGCCCCTTGTCCTGTTCGAACGACAGCCTCTTGGTCTACTTATAGGTTCCTCATAAGTACAATTAAGTGTTCTGGAATTCTCATTCTTCTCACTGTTATCCACGGTTTGTTATGATCCACGCAATCAAATGCTTTTGCACAGTCAATAAAACACAGGTAATCATCTTTCTGGTATTCATTGCTTTGAGCCAAGATTGATCTGACATCAGCAGTGATGTCTCTTATTCCATGTCCTCTTCTGAATCCAGCTTGCACCTTTGGAAGTTCTCTGTCAATATACTGCTGCAATCATTTTTTATTTATCTTCAGTAAGATTTTACTTGCCTGTGATACCAATTATATTGTTTGATAATTTCCACAGAATGGAAATTCTGTGGAAATTATTTTCTTTGGAATGGGTACAAATTACCTTTCTTTGGAATGGGTACAAATATAGACCTTTTCCATGCAACTGACCAGGTAGCATCTTCCAAATTTCTTGGCATAACTGACTGAGTGCCTCTAGTGGGGCATCCGTTTGTTGAAACATATCAATGGGTATTCTGTCAGTTCCTGGAGCCTTGTTCTTAGCCAATTCCTTCAGTGCAGCTTTGACTTCTTCCTTCAACACCATTGGTTCTTGATCATATGCCACTTCCTGAAATGGATGAAAATCGACCAGTTCTTTTTGGTACAGTGACTCTGTGTATTTCTTCCATCTTCTTTTGATGGTTCCTGCATCATTCAATATTTTGCCCACAGAATCTTTCAACATTGCAACTCAAGGCTTAAGTTTCTTTCCTCAGTTCTTTCAGCTTGAGAAATACTGAGTGTGTTCTTCCCTTTTGGTTTTCTATCTCCAGATCATTGCACATTTCATTATAGTAACTGGCTTTGTCTGCTCGAGCTGCTCTTTGAAATATGCTCAGCTCTTTTATTTTGTCATTTCTTCCATTTATTTATCCTTTTTGTGATTGACTAACTTCACTCAGCATAATGACCTCTAAATTCACCCATGTTATGATATATTTCACAAATTCATCATTTGTTTTTTAATGTTGCATAGTATTCCAGACATCGTATTGCACTGGGCAAATGTGTTGTAAAAGACCTCTTTATAGTGCTGAAGAGCAAAGATGTCTCTTTGAAGACCAAAGTGCTCCTGACCCAGGCCATTGTATTTTCAATTGCCTCATATGTGTGTGAGAGCTGGACAATGAATAAAGAAGAACAAAGAAGAGTCAATGCTTTTGAGTTGTGGTGCTGGCAAAGAATACTGAAAGTACCATGGACTACCAGAAGAACTAGTAAATCTGTTCTGGAGGAAGTGCAGCCAGAATGGTCCTTGGAAGCAAGAATAACCAGACTTGTCTTGCCTACTTTGGTCATGTTGTCAGAAGGGACCATTTTTTGGAGAAAGATATCATGCTTGGTAAAGTGGAGGGTCAATAAAAAAGAGGAAGGCCCTCAACAAGACTGATTGACAGAGTGGCTGCAGAAATGGGGTTCAAGTATAGCAAGGATTGTGAAGCTAGCATGGGACCAGGCAGTGTTTTGTTCTGTTGTACAAAGGGCAGCTATGAGGCAGAACCAACCTGACGACACCTAAAAACAACAACATCAGTATTCCATTGTGTATGTACCATGGTTTGTTGATCCATTCCTCTATTGATGGGCATTTATCTATTTCCACATTTTGCTATTGTGAATAGAACTGCAATGAACATGGGTGTTAGTATCATTGCTCTTATTTTTCTAGGGTACATATCTAGTAGTGGGATTGTTAGATCATATGGTATTTCTATTTCCAGCTTTTGCATAATATCATCTCTCACAGATCTTTCACCATTTTATAATTCCACCAGCAGTATGTGAGGGGGTCAGTCTCTCCACACCCTCATCAGCATCTGTAGTTTGCTATATTTTGAGCTTTTCTATTAATGTTGAAATAAGATGATTTCTCATTTTTGTTTTGATTTGCCCCTCTCTAATGGCTAATGATTGCAAGCATTTCTTCATGTGTCTGTTAACTGGCTGAATGTCTTCTTTGGTGAGGAGTCTGTTCATTTTTCTGCCCATTTTTAATTGCATTAATTGTTGTTGTTGTTGTTAAAGTGTTGAAGTTTTCTATAAATTTTAGAGATTAGCTCCTTGTCCAGTATGTGCTTGCCAAATATTTTTTTCCCAGTCGTAGATACTCTTTTTTCTCTTTTGGTGAAAACTTTTGATGCATGTAAGTGTCTCAATTTTAGGAGGTTGCAGTCATCTATTTTGTTTTCTGGTGTTTGTGCATTTTTAGTTACATTTAATAGTGCATTTATCCCCTGAGTTAGAGTCCCTAAGTTTGTCCCTATTTTTTTTTTTTCTTTAATGATCTTTATGGTTTTAGTTTTTATGTTCAGATTTTTGATCCAACTTGAGTTCATTTCTGTATGCGGTGTGAAAGATGGGTCTTGTTTCATTTTTCTGCAAATGGATGTAGTTTTCCCAGCAAAACTATCTCTTATTTATTAAAGAGATTATCTCTTCTCCATTTAATGAGTTTTGGGCCTTTTTTGAAGATCGGCTGTCCATAGGTGGATCAATTTTCTTCTGGGTTCTCAATTTTGTTCTATTGTTCTATGTGTCTGTGGTAGTTATGTTTGTGTGTCAACTTGGCTGGGCCTGGTTGAGTGGCTGGGCAGCTGGTGGTAGTTATTACCCATGATGAGACTGGCCATCAGCTCAATGATGGGCTCTACCACTAGCAGCTGAGTAGCTGCTTTGGGTATGCGGTCTGCTTCCCATATATAAGATGCAGCTTTGGGAATGGTCTCTAACCTATGGCATGCTATTACCCTGCATGTAGCCGTGTTGTTGCTCAGCAGCTTGCTATGCACTGCTGACCTGAGGACTTACAACGGACATAAGTTAATGGCCTGCCACGTGGTTAGGTAACTTCGGGACTGTGCCTTTTTACTTGACAACCTTGGGGTTTCTCAGCCTCAGCAGCCAGCAGCTGTCTAAGTGAAGAAACAACTCTAGCTCCATTGGGCCGGGAGCAGGAGGCAGAGCTGGACCCCAAGGTTGAGAGGCTTTCACCCAGCCCCTAGGTCTTGGCACTTTGAACTTGGACTTAAAGCCTTCAAATTGTAAAAATAAACTCTTGTTTGTTAAGGCCATCACATTTGTGGTATATTCTTGTCAGAGTAGCACTAGGTAACCAGAACAGTTCTGTGTGACCAGTATCAGGCTGTTTTAACTACTGTGCTGTCCAGTACTTTTTGAAATTGGGGAATTTGAGGCCTCCTGCTTTGTTTTTCTTCCTTTGTAGCTCTTTGCTTATCCAGGATCTCTTTCCTTTCATATAAAATTGATGATAAGTTTTTCCATCTCTTTAAAGAAAAATGATGGAATCTGGATTGGGATTGCATAGTATCAGTAAATTACTTTGGGTAGTGTTAACATTTTCATGATATTAAATCTTCCTATACATAAGAATGGCATAGTCTTCCACTTGTGTAGCTCTCTATTGGTTTCTTACAATATTGTTTCATAGTTTTCTTGGCGCAGATCTTTTGTGTCTCTGGTTAGTTTTATTCCTAAATACTTCATCCTTTGATTGGTTATTGTAAATGGTATTGCTTCTTTCTAGTTAGCAGTCAGATGTCTTAGGCACTACACCACCAGCAGGGGATAAAGGGCATCTTTGTTCAGTACCCATTCATAAGGGGAATACTTTCAGTCTTTCCCTATTGAAAATAATGTTGGCCATTGGTTTTGTATATACACCCTTAATTATGTTGAGGAATTTCCCTTCTATTCTTATTTTGTTCAGTGTTTTTAAAAGGAATGAGTGATGGATTTTGTCAAATTCCAGTAAGCTGGCAGTTCAAACCCACCAGCCACTACTAGGAAGGAAGACTGGGCAATCTATTTCTGTAGTGATACTGCCTGGGAAACCCAAGGAGGGATCTCTACGAGAGGATCCAACTCGATGACAGTTTTATTATTATTATTATTATCATTATTATTCAATATAATCATATGCTTCTTTTCCATTAATTTATTTATGTAAAGAATTATGTTGATTGTTCTTGCTAATATTGAACCATCCTTGTATAACTGGTATGAATACCACTTTGTCATGATATATTTCTTTTTTGATATATGGTTAAAATCTATTGGCTAGGATTTTGTTGAGCATTTTTGTGTCTATGTTCATGAGGGATATTACAGTATAATTTTCTTTTTTAGTCTTTTCCTGACTTTGGTATCAGAGTTATGTTCACCTCATAAAATGTATTTGGGAGTATTCCCTCCTTTTCTATATTCTGGAATAGTCTGAGTAGAATTATTGTCATCTTTTCTTTGAATTTTTGGTAAAATTCACCAGTGAAGTCATTTGAGCCAGGGCTTTTTTTGTTGGTATATTGTTGTTGTTGTTATATCCCGTTGAGTCAGACTCGACTCATAGTGACTTCTCCTTGGGTTTCCTAGGCAGTATCACTATGGAAGTAGATTACCCCATCTTCCTTCCGAGGAGTGGCTGGTGGGTTTGAACCGCCAGCCTTCCAGTTAGCAGTCAAGTGCCTTAGCCACTATGCTACCAATAGGTTTTTTTTTTTTTTTTTTTTTTTTTATGATCTGTTAGATTTCTTCTTTTTTTAATGAGTCTGTTCAAATTTTCTACCTTTGTCTGTGTTAGTTTAGGGAGGCATATGTTTCTATAAATCTGTCTATAAATCTTCTGTTTTCAAAAGTATTGGCATACTTCATAGTATCCTGATATTATCCTTTTTATTTTGGCTAGTCTGTTTTGACACTGCTCATTTCATTTCTTATTTGTGTTATTTGCATCTTTTTCTTTTTGTTACATTTACCAGTGGTTTCTGAAAAGATTTTGAATGAAAATATTTTATTCATCTTTTCAAAGAACCAACTTCTAGTCTTGTTGATTCTTTCTATTATTTTTCTGTTTCATTTATTTCTGCTCAAATCTTTATTATTTCTTTTCTTCTGGTGACTGTAAGCTATTGTTACTATTCTTTTGCTAATTATTAGAGACATTGGCTTAAGGTTTTGATTTAGACTCTTTTTTCTTTTTTGATGTGTGCATTTATTGCTGTAAATTGCTGTCTGAGCACTGTTTTTGCTGTTGTGTTTTCATTTTCATTAGATTCAAATAATTTTTTATGTCATTTTTTAAATTTCTTATATTAACCAATAGTTTTTAAGCAAAGTGCTATTCAGTTCCCATGTGTTTGCTTTTTTTTTCCTTTGATGTTTCTATTTTCCGTTTCTAAACTTATAGCATTGTGATCTGATAAGGTTTGAAGTATTTCACTATTTTTAAATTTATTGAGGCTTGTTTTGTGGCCTAACATATGGTCTATCCTGGAGAATGTTCCATGTGCCCTGGAAAGGAATGAATATTGTGCTGTTGTTGGGTGAAGTACTCTGTAGATGTCTATAAGGTTAAGTTAGTTGATTGTAATTTGCTTAATCCTCCCACATCTTTGTTGAATTTCTTTCCAGTTCTATCTCTTATTGAAAGTGGTATGTTAAAGTCTCCTAATATTACTGTGGAGTAATCTATTTTTCTTCTCAATTTTGTTAAAGTCCTATTTATGTATTATAGGGCTCTTTCATTTGGTGCGTAGATATTTATTATGGTTATGACCTTTTGTTCAATTGATACTTTAGTCATTATACAATGCCCTTCCTTGTCTCTTATGGCCTCTTATGTTTTTGTCTTAAAGTCTATTTTATCAGAAATTACTATTGCCACTCCTGCCCTTTTCTGGTTGCCATTTGCTTGGTATATCTTTTCCAAACCTTTCATTTTTAGTCTATTTTTGTCTTTGTGTCTAAGATGAGTCTCTTGTAGACAGAATATTGATGAGTCATGTTTTCTTATCTACTCTGCAACTCTCCATCTCTTGAGTGAGGTATTTAATCCATTTATGTTCAGTATAATTATCAGCAAGTATGAATTTATTGATGTCATTTTGTTATGTGTTTTTCCTTGGTGTTGCTGATTGCCTTGTTTCATATAATTTTCTGTGCTGAGCTCATTTTGTTTATGGACTTTTTTTATCCTTTACTTTATTACTATTGTTTTAGTACTAGCTAAATATTTATGGTTGTTGTTGCTGTTATGTGCCATTGAATATTTATGATAGCCCTCTTTTTTTTATTTTGAGATGTGGTAGCTAAGGTTGTGTGTCAACTTGGCTGGACTTGGTTTTGAGTGGCTGGGAGTTTGGATGTTGTTATTCCCCATGGTGATATTGGTAATGAACTCCATGGTGGAATCTACTGAAACAGCTGAGTAGCTGCCTTGGGGATGTAGTGTACTTCCAGTATATAAAGAGAAACGTTGAGAAAGTCCTGCCGTTTTATAGCATGCTTGAACCCTGAATGTAGCTAAGTCTTCATTCAGCAGGACTGCCATGCCCTGCCGATCTTGGGACTGTCTCTGGACTTGCACTTGTGGCCTGCCATATTGTTTGGTAATCTTGGGACTGTGCCATTTTATTTGCTGATCTTGGGCTTGTCGACCTCAGCAGTCACCAGCTGCCTGAGTGAAGAAATGCCTCCAGCTTCAGTGGGTCAGGAGTGAAAAATAGGGCTGAAGCTCAAGGTCGAGAGGCTTTCACCAAGTCCCTAGAGCTAACATTTTAAACTCAGACTTCTAGCTTCCTAAACTCTAAGAGCCTCTTTTAATTGTTTGTTAAAGCCACTCCCTTGTGTTATTTTCTATTAGATCAGAGCTAAAACCAAAATCAAACTCACTGCCATGGAGTCAATTCAACTTATAGTGATCTGTCCTTGGGTTTCCGAGGTGGTATCTCTATGAAAGTAGATTGCCCACTCTTCCTTTCTAGGAGTGTCTGGTGGGTTTGAACCTCCAGCCTTCTGATTAGCAATGATATGTCTTAGGCACTACACCACTAGAAGTAACCAAAACAGATGAGGAGGTTTATTAATTTTCTTTGAGATTACCCTGTGATTTATTATTTTATTTCCAGGTTTAAAACAGTCCATTCTACCTCAAATTCTTCTTGACTTCCTCTGCATTTGTGAGTTCTGGAACTACACTATTTATTCACTCTTTTTGTTTTGTAATTATCTTTTTTTTACTAATTCATATCTCTGGTTCCCTGTTTACAATATTGTAGTTTTATTTTACTTTGGATCCTTCTATATCTAAGTTGGTTTCTGGGTGAAGTTGTCATATGTGTTAATCTCATGTTGTTGTCAGCTGTTGTGGGTTCTCTGCCCAAAGAACTCCCTTTAGTGCTTCTTGTAAGGGTAGTATGGTAGTTAAGATTGTGTATCAACTTGAACAGGCCATGGTTCTGAGTGGCTGGGCAGCTGGATGTGTTTATTCACCATGGTGAGATTATAATCACCTCCAGGGCAGAATTTGCTATGAGCAGCTAAGTAGCCATCTTTGGGGTGTGGCCTGCCTCTAGGATGTAAGGAGAATATTTGAGAAAGCTCTTTAGCTTTTTGGCACACCTGAATCCTGCATTTGTCTGAGTCATCATCTCAGTGGACTGCCGTGTTGCCTGCTAATCTTGGGATTGTTCCTGGATTTGAACCATTGGTCTAACATGTTGCCTGTTGATCACAGGATTGTGCCAACCTTGAATTCATCAGCATCAGCAGCCAGAAGCTGCATGAGTTATGATAAGCCTCCATCTCCATCTCCATCTCCAGCCTGGAATAAGAGGCAGAGCTGAAGCCCAAGGTCAAGGGGTGCCAAAGGGGCAGGGAGACCACATCTCCTGACCTCCTCTAACCCCACAAGAGGAGGACGGGATCACCATCAGTAGCCCAAGGCCTATTCTTGTGAGGCCAGACATGCTGCCTCCCTCCAGCCCTTTCACCAACCCTGACACCAACTGTTCCTGCTGCAGCACTCACCACCTTTCTGCTGGGTTTGATAATTCACTGTAGTGGCTACACAGAGCTCACAGATTATGGGGTTTATTAGGGAACGACCAGGCTACATTTCAATTCAGGAAAAACGTTCAGTCTTTCTCAGCCCGTTGTCTCTCAGCTAACAGTTTTTCACAGTCTCTCTCCCAGCAGTGTGTGTCTTTCATTGTCTCTGTCAGCAATGCATGTCTCTTGCATCTCTTTCCCAGCAACACATGTCTCTCAGGAGCATGTGTCTCTTAGGAGCACGTTTCTCTCAGGAGCACATTTCTCTCAGCAGCATGTCCTTCTCAGCCAGCAGTCAGAGAGACTTCTGCCTCTAGGAGGCCTCCTTCTGAGCCTGGCAGAGTGGCCAAACTAGCCAATCATAACATCATAATTCTAAGTACCTGAGAAAGAGAGAACCTCCCAGAACATTGCTTTGTGCCACTCCCAACAGAAATACCCCAGGCGGATAACTTTTAGTATCAGGAGCCCCTCAGTTGCTCACAGAAAATTCCACCATGGAGTTTACAAAGACTTATGGCTAGAAAAGCCATACCAGGTAATTCACTACACTGCAAGGGGCCTTCACCCAGGCCCTAGAGCCAGCACTCTGAATTTGGATGTGTAGCCTCCTAAACTGTTTAAGACTAAATTCCTATTTGTTAAAGTCATCCATTTGTGGTATGTCTGTTATAGCAACAGTAGAAAACAAAGACAATTAGTTGCATCTACAATGCTGCAGTTGAAAAGCCCATAATCAGGGTGATTTCAAACCCATTTATTTCTCCTGACCTTTCTTAAATCTTGCTTCTTTGCCACCATTAACCTGACCAAGGGTAAACATTATTCTGAGTTGCAACAGAATAGATTGGTTTTGCCTGTTTGTGAGCTTTGCATAAATAAAATTGTAAGTTATATGCCCTTACTTCTGACTTTTTTGCTCAACAATATGTTTGTGAAATTTCCCCAGAGTTTTGTATTTACTTGCACATCTTTTATTTTTATTGTTGTACATCATTTTTAAACATAGTCCACAATTTATTCATCTATTTTACTATTGTTGGGCATTAGATAGATAGGCTCCATTTTTGCATATTATAAATAGTGTTGCTATGAATATTCTGGTGTACAAATTTCTGTTAGGATTGGAGTGGAGTGGAGTGGAGTTGCTTGGCCATAGCATAAGCATTTGTTCAGTTTTAATGGATACCATCATGGAGTTTTCTGAAATGGCATCAGCAGTATGACAATTCTAGTTTCTCCACAACCTAAAAGTGGGTATCTTCTGCATTTTGTATTTTGTCCAATTTGGTAGGTATGCATTAATATCACTGTGGTAGTTAAGTTGTATGCCATATTGACTGGGTCTGGTTTCAAGTGGCTGGGTAGCTGGATGTAGTTATTCTTCATTATGAGACTGTGGTAAACCCCATGGTGGAATCTACTGGAGCAGCTGAGTAGCTGCCTTAGGGATGTAGTCTGCTTCCAGTATATAAGACAGCTTTGAGAAAGTCTCTGAGCCTTAAGCCACACCGTGGACCCTGTATATAGCTGACTCTGCCATGTTGTCTGCTGATCTTGGGACTGTTAATGGACTTAGTGGCCTGCCATATTGCTTGATAATCTTGAGACTGTGCAATTTTACTTGTTGACCTTGGGTTTGTCAGCCTCAGCAGTCAGCATCTGCCTAAGTTAAAAGAAGCCTCCAGCTTCAGAGGGCTGGGAGCAAGAGGCTGAAGCCCAAGGTCAAGGAGCTTTTACCTAGCTCTTAGAACTGGCACTTTGAACTTGGACTTCCAGCCTTCTAAATTGTAAGAGAATAAATCCTTGTTTATTCAAGCCATGCACTTGTGGTACTTCTCTTAGAGAGACATTAGAGAACCAAAACAATCATTTTGTGGTTTTATCTTGTATTTCCTAATTATTGGTGAATTTGATCACTTTTTGTTTGCTTGTTAGCCTTAAGGGTATCCCCTTATGTGGAGTACCTATAAAAATATCTCCCACACTTTTTCCATTGGATTACCTGTGCTTTTCTTATTGATTTTATGAAGATATTTAGATAATTTTGATATAAATACCTTGTCAAATATATGTATTGTGAATATCTTCTTCCTTCTAAAGATTGACTTTTCCTTCTCTTAATATATTTACAAGGAGCCCTGGTGGCATAGAGGTCAAAGTGCTATGCTGCTAACCAAGTTTGGCAGTATGAGCATGGTAGCTAGTCCATAGAAGAAAGATGAGACAATATGCTACTGTTAGAATTTACAGTCTTGGAAACCCTGTGAGACAGTTTTACTTTGTCTTATAGTGTTGTGATGAGCTGGAATCTACTTGACATCAGTGTTTTTTTTTCCCAGTAGTATCTATTAATAAACATATGTTCTTAGTTTTAATATACTATTTTTCATCTTTTTTTGAAGCTAAAAGTGTGTATAGTTTTTTTATGAATTATAAATCCAAAATAAGAGCCCACTAACATTGAGTCAATTCCAACTCATAGTGATCCAGCTCATAGAAACCCTATAGGACAGAGTAGAACTGTCCCATAGGGTTTCCAAGGCTCTCCATCTTTATAGAACAGATTGCCTCATCTTTCTCCTACAGAGTGGCTGCTGGGTTCCAACAATCTATCTTTTGGTTACCAACCAAATGCCTTAATCACCACACCACCAGTGCTCCTTTATGAAGTATACTGTAAATGCACTGTAAATATCTCTTATTACATAAATGAGGGGTTTTGTACATCATGCCAGGTCATTAAAGTTGTTTTATCCATGTCTGAGTATGATAGTAGCAGACTGAGGACTTTGAAACTATTGTTTAGAGCTGTAACAGCCATATTCCAAGCATGAGGTGACAAGTCTAATGATAAAATTCAACATGTAGAATGATTATATGGATGAGTGGAAAGATGTCAAGATCTTGATAAATTATTAAGGAGATGAATCAATGTCAGCAGCATACTTTCTTTCATATATCTTGTAGTAAGAGGAAAAACAAACCTTTGTTTGGTTAAGCCACCTTAAGTTTTCTGTTTTTGTGGTGAGAACATTTTTTGTCACCCAAACCATAGTCATTATTGGGTTTAATCTAATCTTTTCACCTCTCAGAGTAATCACTGACATACATTAAAATATGCAAGAAATTAAGGCACTGACATTAGCCTGCCCTTTGATTCATCTGTAAGCTTCAAGAAGGCAGGATCTGTGTTTGTTTGTTCATGTAAAGTGCTTAACATAATTCGTAAAAGGCAAAAGATTTCCAAAAATATTTGCAGAATCATTTTCTTTAAGCCATTGTGATAAGAGTAGTTGGACGTAGTTCAACCTTTTATTAATGATTTGTCACCACATCCCAACACCCACATGCACACATATTTGTGCATTTATATTGCCATGTTTCATATTGGGCTTAACATAATTTTAAGAAAACTTTTTCCTGCTCTATATAAAATAGCTAATTGCAACAACCTTGAAATTAAGCCCTTTTCAGTAAAGACTTTTAGAATGGATGTTGTTAAGCCTCAAAAGCAGCTTCTTCTCTGTGTAAGGCATTTAATGCTGCTATTGAGCAAATCTCTGGTAGCATAGTGGCTAAGGCCCTTGACTGCTCACCAGAAGGCTGGCGGTTCAAACCCACCAGCCACTCCTCGGAAGGAAGGTTGGGCAA
>NW_006921610.1:2242214-2247122 GCF_000298275.1 Orycteropus afer afer | reverse complement strand
GTCAACGAAAGAGGGGGAGGCCTTCAACGAGATGGATTGACACCGTGGCTGCAATGATGGGCTCAAGTATAGCAGGGATTGTGGAGCTGGCGCGGGATAGGGCAGTGTTTCGTTCTGCTGTGCATGGGGTCGCTATGAGTCAGAAACGACTCGACGACACTTAACGACAACAACATAGCGATTAAAAGAAGTGTGGAAGCAATCTGTAGTTTTCCTATATGTTCAGCTTCTTCTCCCTAGTTTCTTAAGATTCTTTCTTTGGATTTGAAATTTGCTAAATTCATCAGTAATAGGCAGCTCTGGTAGCATAGCGCCTAAGGCATTTGTCTGCTAACCAGAAGGCTGGTGGGTTTGAAACCACTCCTTGGAAGGAAGATGGGGCAATCTACTTCCATAGTGATACCACCTTGGAAATGCACAGAAGGGTCACTGTGAGTTGGATTCAAAACAACAGCAGTGAGGTTTTTTTTTGTTTTTTTCCCCATCAATAATATATGCCAGTATTGTATTTTAGTGCTGAAAATACTATTAAATTTTATTGTTTTTGTGGACTGACAATGATAAACCATTTCAGTCTTTGTTCATTCATAAAATTTATCTTCTATGTTTCTATATGTTTTTCTGTTTCACTATTTTAGTTTCTAATCATATCAGTTATTCGTATGTTAGTCTACACTGCCTTTCCATTCAATCAACTCCTATGATATCTTCCATGGCTCTGTGTTTCTTTCCTGCTCTTTGGGAGATATTTCTTTAACAGCTGTTTTATATGTGTGTGTGTGTGTGTGTGTGTGTGTCTATTATTCTGATTCCTGGAGGCTTTTAATCTATCTTTTGCGTAAAGGTTTTGCATAAGACCCATGCTCATTATTAATCTCTCAGTACCTCACCTCTTAATTCCCAGAGAACCTGGGGTGCTCAATAAATCTCTTTTCTTAAGTAAGAATCCACATAATAATATTACTCAGTAGCATTTCTTACATTTTATAGCATAAGGTTAGAACTACTGCTTGGTTGTATTGCGCTACAGTTTCTTTTTTCTTTTTATTTCTTACTCTTCACTTCAAGCGTTTTCTTAAGGTAAATTGTAAATTTGCACTTATGTCACCATTTTCCCCAGATACAGGGCTTGCCAGTTCTCCCTTAGAACATCATATTCTGAATGGTTAATAATTTAGATTTGATAAGTATTCAAAATTATTTTATTTCTTTATGTAACTAGACCACCTTATTGTGGTTTGTAATTTTTATGATAGCTTCTGACAAGGTATTTATACTATTCTCCAGAATATCAAATCCTCATCTCCAACTTACCCTCTTCAACAAAACATAAAGTAATGGACACTTCCAGAAGCTTTATGTGATTATTACTGATTGAAGTTTATACCATATTGATTTTGTCAGAACTTATTTCCTGCTATTCTCTGCCACATTTCCAAAAGATAGCACCCTTAAGCATGTTGTTTAAAAATTATGTTGTCACAAATATCTTCAATCTAAGGAGAAAAAAAAAAGTTATGATATCCTATAGTAAGACTGATACATACACATTTTATCTTTCATAAGTTTTTAGACTGGGTTTAGAAACAAATAATATTTAAAGCTTGAAAATTATTGTATTCAGAGGGTAATCATATAATTAAGATCACATGAATCATTTACTGGGCTCAATTTGATGTCCTTTGTGGAAAAACCAATTATCAAAATAAGTATTTTATCTTGTTTAGACCAAAAAGAGAAAAAAAGCTTTGTTGATATATAAAATATATTTATGTAATAAAATATGTGATTTTAGGCTCTTTAAAATTTGATGTTAAAGGAATCATTAAAAGTAGTACAATGGGTTGCAATATTTGACTCATAAAATTAACCATAGATTTCAGTTTACTTTTGTGTTCTTCTAGTAAGATGAATGATTCTTATTTTATGAGTTCGATTTGTTTAATCATGGTTTTTATTTTTAAATAACACATTAAAGTAACAAAATATTATAAAAAATTATCTGACACACACACACTGACACTCACATAGCAAATACCAGAGTATGATATAAAAATATTTTAAAAGATTTAAAGGTATGATTCACATTTAAGATATTTTTATTAAATAGTCAGCTTGTTGATTTACTACACAAGAAGTGGAGTTTTTGAGATACCTGCAGAATAAGTGCTATTTACTACTATTCTATGCTAGTCAATTGACTTGTATTGAAAAAAAAAAAAAAAAACAAAAAACTCTCTACCATTGAGTCAATTCTAACTCATAGCGACCCACTTTGGGTTTCTGAGGTGGTAAATCTTTTTGGAAATAAGTTGCACAGTCTTCTTTCCATGGAGTGGCTTTTGGGTTTGAACTGCCAACCTTCTGGTTAGCAGCTAATGCCTTGGGCACTATGCCATCAGAACTCCTTGACTTGTATTGAGAGAAGCTAATTTCAAATTCTAGTCTTGCTTGAAATTTTATGTCTTTAAAAAGACTCTGTCTCACTTATATGAAATATCTAGAATAAGCAAACGTATAGAGACCAAAGTTTATTAGTCATTTCTAGAGGTGGGAAGAACTAAAGAAGTTTGCTTAGATGATACTGAGCTTCTGTTAAGAACAATGGAAAAATTTGGAAACATGATTATATTACAGTTAATTATACATAGCTCTGGTGATGTAATGCCTAAAGCATTTGACTGCTAACAAGAAGGCTGTTGGTTCAAACCCACCAGCCACTCCTCAGAAGGAAGATTGAGCAATCTACTTCTGTAGTGATACCACCTTGGAAATCCAAGAAGGGGTTGTTATAAGTCAGATCGGACTCCACGGCAGTGCATTTTTTTAATATATATATATAATTATGTATATTATATACATAATATTACATATTATATATATTATACATACATAATATGTATCTATTAATGTATTAATTATAATACATATAATTGATATAATTAATGTGATTGTAGCAAAACATGATGAATATATTTAATATCACTAAAGTGTCTATAAAAATGTTGAAATGTCAAATATTTTGTTACATATATAAACATAATAACGTTTTTTGAATGAAGGTAATTTAACACCCTTATTTTAATAAAGAGCTAGGAGCTCTGGCAGCATAGTGGCTAAGGCACTTGACTGCTAACCAGAAAGCTGGTGGTTCAAACCCACCAGCCACTCCTTGGAAGGAAGATGGGGCAATCTACTTCCGTAGTGATACTGCCTCGGAAACCCAAGGAGGGGTCGCTATGAGTCGGGTCTGACTCGACGGACATAATAACAACAACAACAACAGAGCAAATAAGAATTCTGAATCATTCTTGAGAGTTATCATATCTGGAAAAATTATAATTTATATTAATATTTTAAAGTGTAGACTTATTTTTTAAAATTAATAAATATTTAAATATAATTCCAAGGGAGAAAGACCTGTAAAGACTCCTCCATAAAGGCTACAGCCAAGAAAACCCTATGAAACACATGTGGTCTCTATGAATCCCATGCAGTCACTATGAGTCAGAACTGACTCAATTGTACACGACAACAAAGTAAAGATGATATTGAGTATTTTGGGATCAGTTCCTTCAAGAGTTACATCCTTGGAAACCCTTTGGGGCAATTCCAACTTGTTCTCCTATGGGGTTGGTATGAGTCAGAATTGACTCCATGGCAGTGCCTCTCGTTTTGGTAAATCTAAAAATAACTTAGAACCCCTAGGGTTAGGAAAAGTATATATACAATTATTTATTTCAAGTTGATATTAACTGATATGATCAATTGATAATTAACAGTTGAATTTGAAATTAATTATATATCACTTAAACCAAAACCAAACTCATTGCCATCGAGTAGCTCCTGACTCATAGCAACCCCTCCTTTCCAAGGCAGTATCTCTATGGATATGGTAGGTTTGAACTGCCAGCCTTCTGGTTAGTAGTCAAATGCCTTAGGCACTAGGCCACTGGAGCTCCTTATGTTACTAACTCACTGCCTCCTTGAGTGGGATCTGACTCAAAGAGACCCCTCCTTGGGTTTCCCAGGAGGTATTACTACAGAGTAGACTGCCCAACCATCCTTCTGAGGAATGGCTGGTGAGTTTGAACCTCCAGCCTTCTGGTTAGCAGTCAAGTGCCTTAGGCACTATGTTACCAGAGCTCCCAGATGTGAAATAAGAAGTTTAGTGGTGTAGTGGTTAAGGCATTTGGCTGCTAACCAAAAGCTAACCACCAGCTAATCCCACACAGGTGGTCCAGTCCCAGGGAATCTTTCCGTGGAAGTGCTAAGCGCCTCAGTTAAGACTTTCTTGGGGGCCTGATCCAGAGCCAGGGATGCCCAGCTGCCAAACCCTGTGTAGAGAAAGAGTGGACAGAGAAAACTTCCGAAGTAGAATACCAACTTTCCTTGAGCCTTGGGCCTTTTGGAAATGCCCAGGGGAGCAAAGCTTCCCATTGCCTACTTCTCTAAGTCATCTGACTGGGAGGCACAAGAGGCCTGCAGCTCCTTCCTTCACCCAGACAGGAGGTATTTCAGTGCTAGTGGAAAAGTCAGGTGAAACCCACCGGCCTCTCCCAACCCTAAGCTAGGTTAGATTCTCCTCTCCCCGGAGGGTGTACCTAGGCTGGTCTATAGTCTGTTGGAGAAAGGGGTGAGGGCAGGAAGAGAACAGGTGTGCAGAGGAACCGCCCCCTTCTTAACAGGTGAATCGGTCTTAGTTCTGGTAGATCTCGGTCCACAGGGCTTAGTCCGAGTAGGTGGGGGCCGATGGGGACCAGCGCCAGGGTGGCGCCCTCCTGATGGACAGATCACTTCGTTCCACTCCTCATGGCTTGGAGCACCTGGGCCAGACCACTTCCGGAGAGGGAGGCATAGGAAAAAAAAAAAAAAAAAAAGATTTACAGCCTTGGAAACCCAATTGGG
>NW_006921610.1:2237993-2242114 GCF_000298275.1 Orycteropus afer afer | reverse complement strand
CACCAGAAGGCTGGCGGTTCAAACCCACCAGCCACTCCTCGGAAGGAAGGTTGGGCAATCCTACTTCCGTAGTGATACTGCCTCGGAAACCCAAGGAGGCGTCGCTATGAGTCGGGGCTGACTCGATGGCAAACAACAACAACAACAATTGAGCAAATGAGGAGTTCAGGTAGCATAGTGACAAAGGCACTTGACTACTAAATGGAAGCCTGGTGGTTCAAACCCACCAGCCACTCCTCAGAAGGAAGGTTGGGCAATCTACTTTCGTAGTGATACTGCCTCGGAAACCCAAGGAAGGGTAGCTATGAGTCGGGTTGGACTCAACAGCACATAACAACAACAACAACAACATTGAGCAAATGGTTATTGGCAATAACATGGTGGTCTAACGTAGAGGCCACTGCAGATATGCAGTGGTAAAGTGTTGATTTCATAGCAGGTGAACTTGTAGAGTAAGACTTACTCTAAGTCAAATTAATTTTGACTTAGAGTAAGTCTTACTGTAAGTCAAATTAATTTTGAATAATGCAAAAGTATGTACTTGGGGTCTTCAGGGGATTTTTCAGCACATTGTCTGTTTAATACATTAAAATTCCCTACCCCTTTCAACACTGTTCTATTTTATTACAATGGAGGTCTGGTGATGAAGTGGTTAAAGCTTTCAGCTGCTAATTAAACCGTCTGGGGGTCAACCTCACCTGCCGCTCTGCAGGAGAAAGATGGAGTAGTCAGTTTCTACAAAGATTTGTGGCCTTGGAAACCCTATGGGACAGTTCTACTCTGTCCTATACGGTTTCTATGAGTAAGAATCGACTGGAAGGCCATGGTGTTAAATTCCCTCTCCAATTCATCAGTATTCTCCTCCAAGCTGCTGAATTTTGTTAGAGTCATCTGTTTCTATTTCTTCAATCTCTGCACTTTCTTAGGAAAACAGGTTGCCTAATTGTCTTAGATTCCCTGGCACAGCTCAGGACAAGGCTGAATGTCTGTTTCATTGCTTAGGTTGACATTGTTTAAAGCACTATGCCTAGTAACTCCCTTATAGTGCTCTGGTAGTATAGTGGTTAAGGCATTTGGCTGTTAATCAAAAGGTGAGTGGTTCAAACCCACCAGCTGTTCTGCAGAAGACAAGTAGAGTGGTCTGCTTCCATAAAGATTTACATCTTTGCGAACCTAATAGGGGTTGCTACGAGTCACAATCAACTCAATTGGCAGTGAGTTTGGTTTTTTTGGGGTAACTTGTTTAACCTTTTATGTCAGAAGCCATATGCTATGCACTTCAATTATGTTTCCTTGTACTCGTGGGTCACTTGTGCACCCCAGATGTGCCTGTTCTTTGTGTTGTATTTGGAGGCCCTCTCTTGTACCCTGTACAAATTTATAGGGAGGTTTTGCTTTTCAGTTTAAAAGTGTGTTATAATTAACATGCCTTCACACAAGCAATTGTTTTCCCCTTTCTCTCATGTTTGAACTCCTTGTGATAGGTCTCTATTGGAAAATTCACAGCTGATAATAGGAAAACAAAAAGTCAGTCACATAGGTTGTAACAATTATAACTTATCAGAACACAGCTCTGCCAAAATTTATTATAGTCAAACAAGGTTAGAGTAGAATCTAAAGGGATGTGAACAAGGGCTCAGGGATATGTTCGCATGTAAGGGTGTGGTGTTTTAAGGCGTCTTATGTCTAGTTGAGTCAATTTCAATTCCTGGTGACCATGTAACAATGTGGGACTGCCTCATAGGGTAGGTAATCTTTATGAGAGCAGAATGCCAGGTCTTTTTCCCATCCAGCTGCTGGGTAGGTTTGAACTAACATTTCTGGTGAACAGCCAGGTGCTTAATCATTTTGCATCAGGGCAGCCTGCTTATATAGAAAGCCCTACAGAAAGTCAAACGTCTTGCAAATGTCCTAATATTTCAAAGATGAGTGAGTTTTAATTGTCTGCAAAAGAAAAGGACTCTGTTCTTTAGCTCTGGACTGCTTGTCTTCAAGAACAACAGATGTAATTGTATTCTGTGCTATTTTGGAGGTCAGGAACCGTACTCTGATCAAGCCAATAATTTTTGCCCTAACTCAGAATTAAACACTTAAAGGCACTTGTTTAATTAATTTTCCATGTATGTCAGCATTCTGTCTTTAACTGAAAGTACCAGCTTTTTAATTTTGGAGAGTAACTTGCTAGAAGGCCATAATCAATACCTAGATCTGTCCTTTCTGCATCTCCTTGAATACTTGGCAATGTGGGCATGAACCCTGTAGATGCCATCATACTTTTAGCCCACTGGCTGCTACAGACAGATTAAAAGAATCAGTACTTGGTATTATCTGGCAGATAAAACAAGAGAGTCAGAGCTTCAGGGCTTCCATTTTAGAGTCTTCAGTATCAAGTTTATAACAACATCTCAGAATTTTTATTTTCAGAGAGTTTAATTAATGTCTATCAGCATGCCCTACATGCTTTTACTTATAAGAACAAGTCTTGCTTAATGGAATTTTTTAAATAAAAGAAGTTTGAGTTTGGTCACTAGAGTTTACTGGTGTTTTCTTTGTTTTTTTTTAAGTTTTAGATTGTTGTTTTGCAGAAAGAATAGACTTATTTTCCAAACTATCATGTGTCAAAACCTTTAGGAGATCACGCACAAAACATTGTACTGAGTGACACACAAAATAAGCTACACCTTTAAGGGCTTGCAATGAAAATAGACAAAATTGATATTATTGCAAAAAATTTCTTTAGGGTATTTTAATGATACCACTAGACAATTTTGATGGCAGACATGTTGATTTTCTTTTTGTACAAACTATATTGGTGGTTCGAACCCACCACCCGCTCAGTGGGAGAAACAAGAGGCAATCAGCTTCTGTAAAGATTTATGGCCTTCGACACCTTATTGGGGAGTTCTGCTCTGTCCTAAAGGGTTGCTATGAGTCAGAATCGACTCTGTGACAGTAGGTTATATTATAATTGTTTCCATATTTACACTGGTCTATGTTTTTACAAAGGAGCTCTGGTAGCGTAGTGTCTAAGGTACTTGACTGCTAACCAGAAGGGTAGTAGTTCAAACCCACCAGCCACTCCTCGGAAGGAAGATGGGGCAATCTACTTCCTTAGTGATACTGCCTCAGAAACCCAAGGAGGGGTAGCTATGAGTCGGGTTCGACTTGACGGCACATAACAACAACAACATTTTTTCAAAAATTACAGTATTTTTTTTAAATGATTTCTCTTTTACTCATATTGGATTAACTATATTACTATATCTTCAAATTCACTGATTCCTTTCTCTGATATCTCCATACAGTTATTCTATCTAGCATATTTTTAATTTCAGTAGTAATTTTTATCTCTAAAATTTTCATTATAGATATTTCTATTTCTATGCTGAAAACTCCTTTTTTCTTTCATCGAGTGGATATTTTCCTTTATTTCATGGCTGCTTCCAATATCTTGCTGCTAAATCTAAAATCCAGATAATCTTCACACTGGTTGTTGCTCTTAAGACTTACTGAAAATTTCCTGAATCATTATATATCGAATAATTTTGGATTTTATCTTAGATATTTTGAATGTTTTGTTGAGAGACTTTATACCTAATAATATTCCTCCACAGAAAGTTTATTTTTGGTTTTTTTCTTAGAAAGCAATTAACTTAATTCAATTCAAATTGTAATCACTGCCCAGCTCTCATTGGGCTGCTTTGTGAATGCCCTACATATGTGTGGTTCAGAGTCAGCTACAGACTTGAGCAGCATTTATGGATGGAATTTGGATCTGTCTCTTTAGCTGTTTTCTTTCTAGAGTTCCTCTTTTGCTTCCAGTGGCTTTTCTCCTTTTCTTAAGACAAGAAAGACTGCATTTCTATGAGAGTTTTAGCCACCCTGTGCAGTGCCTATACATAAGCTAATAGCTGAAAAAGTTGCCAAGTTAGTCACACTAGAAGTGAAAGCCCTGTTCCATTGTATTCTGTTATTTATAGCAATTAAAGAAGAAAAAATTTAAGCCTCAAGTTGCAATATTGAGAGATTCTATGGGAAAAATATTGAATGATGCAGGAAACATCAAGAGAAGATGGCAGGAATACACAGAGTCACTGTACCAAAAAGAACCGATCGATCGC
>NW_006921610.1:2227225-2231713 GCF_000298275.1 Orycteropus afer afer | reverse complement strand
GGAGAGTTTTTTTTTTTTTTTTTTTGGAGTATGTTAAATAGCCTATGGTACATTATATAGCCTTTAAATTGTGTATATAATTTTTTTTTTATAATTGGGAAAGTATTCATAATTAATCCAAAAAATATAAGTACATGTAAAAAGTCTTAATAAATATCATTGTTCAAAAATCAAGATAAAATATTGGAATATATTGTGGCAAAACATGTTTAGTGAATATCTCTGGATGGTGGTATTATAGATAATATTTGCTTTTTTCTCCTTTTATTATCTTTTTAAAATTTTTGAATTAATAACATAAACAAAAATTATTTAAGAAGGAGAAATGGTACCACAATTAGCAAGAAAAATAGAAAATAAGGTGTAAATTTTATTATGTCTTACATGAAGAGAGCACTTAGTGCTTTTCAGGTGAATGCAGAATTTACTTGATTCAGCAACCCATTTTTAAAGGTATAAAATGATTAATGTGTCAAACAATAAGTCACATATTTGACAGATAGATAGATAGATAGATACAGAAGGATGTAAAGAATTAGAGACATGGAAATTTTGAAATTGAGTTTTTTTTCCTTCCACTACATCCTTCTATTATTTATTTATTTATTTATTTTAACTTTTCATTGTGCTTTGGGTGAAATTTTACAAAGCAGATTTGTTTTGCATTCAACAATTCATACACATTTTGTTTTGCAGCACTAGTTAAATTCCCCAGATTCTAACAGCTCACTTTCCACTTCCTCCTTTTGGTTACCCTTTTCTTGTGTCCTTCTTGCTTTGCCTTCCTGCCTCCCTACCTTTCTCCTTGTGCAAATGCTGCCCTTCTGATCTCCCATGGTTGATTGTTCTGAGAAGTGCATCTCCCTGGTGAAGGTGTTCAGCTCATAGACCTGTCTATTTTTTGACTGAGAGGTAAGCCATGGGAGTGAGTGCAATTCCAGGCCTCAGAATGACTTGGGGCCATCGTCTCAGGGGTTTCTCTAGTCTCTGTCAGACCACTAAGCCTGATCTTTTCTATGATTATGAGTTTTGTTTCACATTTTTCTCCCATGCTATGCAGGATCTCCAATTTTGATCCCTTTCCAATTGGTTGGTGGCATTAGTAGCCAGGTTCCATCTAGTTTTTCTAGTCTCAGGGTCATAGAGGTCAAGGTTCTTTTGGTCCATTAGTCCTTTGGACTGTCTCCTGTCTGTATCTTCCTTTTTTTTGATAATTTTTGATATTGTGCTAGTCACATGCTTTTGTTTTATTGCTTTTCCCTTCAGCCATTTCAAACCTGCCTCTTAATTATACGTTTTCCTTTCCTTCTCTCCCCTCATCCCTGTTAACCAACAAAGAAAATTTCCTTTCTTATGTAAACCTTTCCTTGATCTTTTACAATAATGGACTCATAATATTTGTCCTTTTGTGATTGATTTATTTCAGTGAGTGTAATGTCTTCCAAGTTCATCTATGTTATGAGGTGATTAGCTGATTCTTCATTATTCTTTACTGTTGCATATTATTCTATTGTGTGTAGGTACCATAGTTTGAAATTTTATTTTTAACATATTCTCAGAATTGATAAAGAGATGGCATAAAATTCCTTCAGTGCTTTATTCATATGCTGATATATTTCTGCTCACATTTCAGATTTTTATTAAAGGCAAAATTGCAAGTTATTGAATGCAAAGCACTTCTATTATCACACAAACAATCCACTAAAAGGAATAATTTAAATTTTTCCTGTAACCTTTTTTCATTCTTTTCCCAAGCTTGACTCTTTCCTGGACTAGTATGTGTAATTTACAAGTAAGATTAAGGGCAGTATGTCTAAATCAGTTTTCTTCCTCTTGTACTCAGAATATATCATATTATGTTTATTTGATTATGTGTTGCCCTATATTATTAAAAAATTATACATATATCTTCCTAAGAGCAAGGATTGTATTATTTTTCTATAGCTTTCTTCAAACACAATGTAACACACTAAATAATATTGAATGACTAGCTTCTGTGCAATTACTATCAATTGTCCACATTAATTATACTATCCAAGATTTTTTTGAGTATTTTCTTTCTACTTTTTATTATCCCCTGTCTTCTGATATCTTTATGAAAAACTGTGATTATTCATTAGAAAATTTGTTTATAATAAACTATGAAATCACTCTTCAAATGAGGTGGTGAACTTCACAAGAGAATGAAAGAAAATTTTAGAAGAGTAGAAAACTTTTAGTGCAGATCTATTATTAACATAAGGAAAGTTGATTGTGCTTTTACTCATAGGTATAAATATTATGGGGATCAAGCAAAAAACAAATAATGAAACCTACTATTTCATTTGAAGTTATTTTGATCCCAAGGAGTAGCAACTAGGGTCTTAAAAGCTTTTGAGCGGCCATCTAAGATGTAGCTAATGGTCTCCTCTCCTCTGAAGCAAAGAAGAGTAAAGAAAACCAGAGGCATTTGAAAACAACTAGTCCAAGGATATCATGGATCTCACGACCAGAAGAACCAGATGCTGCCTGGCTACCAATGCCAACTACTCGGGAAGGGATCAAAACTGGAGATCCTGGACAGAGTGGGAGGAAAAATGTGGAACAAAATTCAAAAAACACAGTAACAATCAGAATTACTGGTCAGATGGAGTATGGTGGAAACCCCAAGACTATAGCCCTGGGATACATTTCGGGCCTGGGATAAAACTCACTCTCCATAGCTGGCTCTCAGCCCAACAGTAGTAAGACTTACATGCAGAATACCCAATCCAGGGTGATACACCCACTAACTCTAAGGAGATACACCCCTTGGAGCAATCGGTCAAGGGGCACCAGAGGGGAAACATTCACATGGAGGAAAGACTGGTCAGGCAGGAGTACACAATTAGAAGGGCACAGGAATGGGAAGAGGTCACTGGGAAGAGAGAGGAGGAGAGGGAGTTGGGGTTGGGGATGGTAATTGGGGATGGTAAATCAAATGTACATGAATTGTTGAAAGTGAAACAAATTCTACTCTGTAAATTTGTATCCAAAGCACAGTAAAAAAAAAAGAAAAAGAATGTGGGTGAGAAGAAAATACTTCTTGAAGTTTGTATTTAGGAATTGACAAAAAAAAAAGTGCAAAAAGAATGATGTTCTGAAAACATCTGTACAAGGTTTGCATTCCTTCTCTAACTCAATTGTGAGAGGCTGTAAAAATTCCTCTTCAAATGTATTCAGTAAGGGCAGTGAACACCAGCACTTTAGGTTTTGCCCATTTATCTTCACCACAGCACCACATTCGCTTTCTCCAAGGAGAAAAATTCTGGGTGCTTCAGGCTAGTAAGGCACTGTTTGTAGCTTCAAAATGTCAATTGCAGCAAACAATTAACATCCAAAAGAAGCTGCTTTCAATTTCTCAGTTGCTCAAGTCTTTCATTCCTGGTTGTATCTATCCCAAAGATTTCAGAACGAACTACCTGTGAAGTGCACTTTTACTAAAAACATTTAAAAAGTAAATGGTAAAAAGAAGAAAAAAGCCTGTCACCCTCTTTAAGAATCTTTGTAGCTTCTCTTTGCTGTGCAGCTCTGACATTTCAGTAATTGCTTCAACCTTAGTGCAGCCGGGTTCTGTGCCTTCCCAAGATGAAACATTTCCTAGACTCCTCATTTTAGAAGTTCTCCACATTGATTATGAAGGCACTAAGTTTCTCCTCTGCCCTAGCCAAGACAGCTTTTAGCCTGTCAACATGCCTGAATCAAGTTTTTCTTCAGTGAAAATGAAGTACCTGTGGTGAAAAGTTGTTTCATCATTTCCTGTTTTCTTCAAGGCTCCTTCTGGGTAAGCAAAATTTACTTGTGAAAATTCTTGTTTGTTCTGTGCTTTTAAATGAAGCTGATAGACATTTTGTAAGCTCTGGTAGCATAGTGGCTAAGGCACTTGACTGCTGACCAGAAGGCTGGCTGTTCAAACCCACCAGCCACTCCTCGGAAGGAAGATGGGGCAATCTACTTCCGTAGTGATACTGCTTCGGAAACCCAAGGAGGGGTCGCTATGAGTCGGGTCCTACTCGATGGCACACAACAACAACAACTGTTTTAAATGGTACTGTGTCCCCTGAAAATATGTATTGTAAATCCTAACCTCTCTGCCTGTGGTGTAATCTCATTTGGGAATGGGTTTTCTTTGTTATGTTAATGATACTGGATTACTATGGGGTGCATTTTGAGTCGATCTCTTTAGAGATATAAAAGAGATTAAACAAAAGCTAGGGAGCACAGATGGGGGAAGAGAGACGCCAGCATGGAGATCTCCCAGAGACCAGGAAGCAGAAGCTGAAGAGACGAGGGTCTCCCTCTAGAGCTGACAGAAAGTGCAAGCCTTCCCCCAGAGCTGGCACCCTGAATTCAGACTTCTAGCCTCCTAAAAAAAGGAGCTCTGGTAGCATAGTGGCTAAAGCACTTGACTGCTAACCAGAAGGCTGGCGGTTCAAACCCACCAGCCACTCCTCGGAAGGAAGGTTGGGC
>NW_006921610.1:2224881-2226329 GCF_000298275.1 Orycteropus afer afer | reverse complement strand
AAAAAAAAAAAAAAAAAAATCTACGTTTAGTTAAATTGATCAATTTATTTACTGAGCTTATATGTTAAGCTATAACAATAAGTAATTATTGTTGATACTTCTAGGCAGAATGGGCATGAGACAGACTCAGAATTCCCCACACCCTTACAGAGCTCAGAATCAGCATATCTACCCTTATGCACTTTGGACTAGAACTGGAAAGTTATAAATGGCCTTAGGCAGTCGTTCTCTATTGCCTTACACTTTAGAGGACACCTAAGTAAGACAGAAAAGGATGGATCTGAAGAAGATATGAAGTCTGAACCAGTGACTACTCAGCATGAACTTTGTAGTCTGTGTCTCATTGGCTTTCTGGGAGAATAAAAACTGAGAAAGACTACATATGTCCAATTATGTTTCAGAAAACATAAAATCCTGGAATCCTGGAAATGTAAGCACATCCTGAGTATACAGCCAACTATATACAGGTATCCATATACTGAATTCTAAAATGGCTTGATTAAGAATCTTTTATCTAATGAAGTGAAAAGCTCAAATTAAGTAAGCTAAAAATTATGTAGTGGCATCACTAAATTGTACACGTGAAAAAAGACTGGTTTGGAAAATGTGTTATTTATATTTTTGCAACAATAAAACATTCAGTAGTGTTATATAGATATAAAGTTATGTTTTCTGCCATGAATAAATGAACTAAGACTGCTGTTAGGTGCCATTGAGTCAATTCCAATTCATAGTGACCCTATGTACAACAGAACAAAACATGGCCTGGTCATGGACTGTTCTTACCAATCTTGCTGTCTGAGCCCAGTGTTGCAGCTACTGTGTCAAGCCAACTCATTGTGGGTCTTCTTCTCCTTCTCTGACTCTATATTATACCAAGTGTGATATCCTCTCCAGGGACTGGTCCCTCCTGATAAAAAGGCCAATGCTTGTGAGACAAATTTTCGCTATCCTCATTTCTAAGGAGTGTCCTGGCTGTACTTCTTCCAAGACAGACTTGTACATTCTTCTGTCAGTCTGTGGTGTACTCAGTATTCTTCTCCAACACCATAATTCAAAGGCATCAATTCTTGTTTGGTCTTCCTTATTCATTGTCCAGCTTTTGCATGTATATGAGGTATTTGAAAATGCCATGATTTGAGTTAGACACACTTTAGTCCTCAAAGGGTAATCTTTACCTTTTAACACTTTAAAGAGGTCTTTTATAGTTGATTTGCCCAAAGCAATACACCTTTTGGTTATTTTTGACTACTCCTTCCATGAGTGGTGATTGAGGACCCAAGTAAAATGAAATATGTGACAAATTTAATATTTTCTCTGTTTATCATAACATTTATTATCAGTCCTATGTGAGGATTCAAAGAGCAGCTCGAGTAGACAAAGCCAATTACTATAATGAAATGTGCAAAGACCTGGAGTCTGAAAACCAAAAAGGAAGAACACGCTCA
>NW_006921610.1:2210254-2223276 GCF_000298275.1 Orycteropus afer afer | reverse complement strand
GTGCATGGGGTCGCTATGAGTCGGAAATGACTCGACAGCACTTAACAACAACAACAACAAAATGTGAGGATTTATGTTTTCTTTATGATGAGGTGTAATCCATAATGAAGGGTACTGTTAGTGTTTGATCTTCATCAGTAAGTGCTTCGAGTCCTCTTCACTTTCATCAAGCAAGGTTGTTTCACCTGCATGTCTCTGGTGGTTAATGAATCTTCCTCCAATTTTTTGTCTCATTCTTCTTCATATAGTCCAGTTTCTCAATTTACTCAGTATACAGGTTGAATAAGTTTGGTAATGATACAACTCTGGCACATACCCTTTTTGATTTTAAACCATGCAGTATTGACTTGTTCTCTTGGTCTATGTACTAGTTCTACATAAGCAAACTAAGGATTCCAGAATTCCCATTCTTTGAAATGCTATCCATTATTTGTTAATATCCACACAATGGAGTGCCTTTGGATGGTCACACACACACACACACACTATTCTTTGAAATGCTATCCATTATTTGTTAATATCCACACAATGGAGTGCCTTTGGATGGTCAAAGACAGGTAAACATCTTTCTGGTATTCTTTGCTTTTAGTCAAGTTCCATCGGACATCAGCAATGATACCCTGCATTCTATGTCCTCTTCTGAATGTGGCTTCAATTTCTGACAGTTCCCTGTCGATGTTCTGCTGCAACAGTATTTGAATTATCTTCAACAAAATTTTACTTGTGTGTGATATTAATGATATTGTTCAATCATTTGCTAATTCTATTGGATCACCTTCCTTTGAATGGACACAAATATGGGTATCTTTCATTAGGTTGGCCAGGTATTTATTTTCCAAATTTCTTAGCATAAACAAGTGAGTGCTTCCAGCATTCCTTGTTTGTTGAAATGTCTCCAGTCTTATTCTCTCAATTACTGGAGTATTGTTTTTCACCAATGCCTTCAGTACAGCATGGACCTCTTCCTTTAGTACAATTGGTTCTTGATTATATGCTACTTCCTGATATGGTTGAACATCAACCAATTTTTTTTGGTATAGTGACTCTGTGTATTCCTTCCATCTTCTTTTGATGTTTCCTGCAACATTCAGTATTTTGCCAGTAGAATAATATAGCAAATCAAGTTTGAATTTTTTTCTTCAGGTCGTTAAGCTTGAGAAATGTCGAGTGTTCTTCTGTTTTGGTTTCCTAACTCCAGGTATTTGCACATTTCATTATCATGCTTTGTCTTCTTGTGCAGACCTTTGAAATCTTCTGTTCTGCTCTTTTATTTCATCATTTCTTCTCCATTGTCTCTTTCCTCAGATGTAATTGATTTAATTCCTGAATATTCCCTTTGGTGAGCACCATATGTTTATACTTTTATAGAAAGGTATTTCCAATGAATAGGTCCTTCACTTTACCATTGTACAAGGTCCCTGGTCTTGTAAAAGTGTATCTTGAGATCTCCAGCATCATTTCTATTACAAAGGCCATTTTTTCCAACTGCTGATCCTTCTTCTTTGTTCCCAACTTTCACATTCTGATCACCAGTAATTACCAATGCATCTTGATGGCATCTTTGATCAATTTCAGATTGCAGAAGTTGGTAAAAATCTTCACTTTCCTCATCTTTGGCATTAGTTGTTGGTGCATAAATTTGAATAATAGTCATATTAACTGGTCTTCCTTTTAGGCATATGGATATTATCCTATCACCAACAGTATTATACTTCAGGACAGATATGAAATATTCTTTTTGACAGTGAATGCAATACCATTCTTTTTCAATTTGTCATCCCCAGCAAAATAGACCATATAATTGATTTAAAATGGCCAATACCAGTCCTAGGTTATGAATCTTCAAGTGTTCCATTTCATTTTTGACAACTTTGAATTTTCCTACATTCATATTTTATATATTCAATGTTTTGATTATAATGTATATTTGCAGCTGTTTCTTCTTATTTTGAGTCATACTACATCAGAAAATGAAGGCCTTGAAAGCTTTATTCCATCCATGTCATTAAGGTCCTTGTTAATCTGTCTTAGTCTGGAAACTTCACTAAAGTACATCCACCATTGATGACCCTGCTGGTACTTGAAATACCAGTGGCATAACTTCCAGTGTACAGCAAGATGCAAGCCATCACAGTATAGCACATTGACAGACAAGTGGTGGAAATTAACACTACAATACTTTGTATCACTTATTTCTATAGTGGTAAGCTAAATTCTTTGGTATATGTCTAATATAGAGCCAGTATTTGAATTTACATCTAAAATCAGAACAGAGACTGCCCAAAGAACATTACTGATACCAGAAGAAGAAACACACACACACACACACACACTTTTTAATAATTCTCAGAATAATTAAGAGAATATGTTAGATTCAGTGTTAGTCCTAGTCGAAAGAAAGAAACAATGATGGCTGTTTATTAAATGTCAAACATTTTGAATTCACAATAGATAAATATATTGGAATTTTTCCTCTTTGTACTTAAATCTACTTTTGTTTCCAACTCTATGAGTCTGCAGAAAAATACAGCAATAAATTACTGTTGTCATGGTTATTGAGGAAACTATATCTTAAGGTGCTTATTGTTCACAGGCTTCTCTGATTACCACTTTTGATCTTTTCACTTCCTTTCTGATTTTTCTTTGTGTTTTTTTTTTTTATCTACTTCCTTCTTTATCCCTACTTTCCTTCTTCCTTCAGTTCTTATTTCTCTTTCTTTTTTATGTATTATTTCATTCTTATCTTCTGCTCATTCCATTATTCTATTTCTCTCTTCTCCCTCCTGTCTTTTCATAAATCAATAGTGTAGTGTATTGTAATATAATGTAAACATATAGTACAGAATGAAACTGATTTAAATGTAAATTCACTTAGATATTGATAAGCTAAATAAACCTTCTCCCCTTATGTTATCTTAATATGTATGATGATAAAAAATCATGAACAATTGGTTCATAAAACAAACATTACATATGAATACTTAATCTCATTCATAATTTAAGACTAGCAAAGCAAAGAAAGGTATCAATTTTTACCAACCTAATTTACAAAATTTTTGAGTGAGTGACACTACTTCAGGTTAAGTAATAAGTGAGGAAATAGATGGGCATATTTACTGTTGAAAGTTAAAATTGATGCAATATTTTTGGCAATGTGTATCCAAACTATTAAACATTAAAAAGTCCCTTGTTTCAGCAATTCCAGGACTGGAAATTTACCCCAGAGATGTACTTGAAATTTAATGACACAGTATATGCAAAAAATATTTATCATATATTGTTTATAACAGCAAAAACTAGAAACAACCCCAATGTCCTTTAGTAAGGAACTGGTTGAATAAAATGCTAGGTGGTCATTAATAATGATGGAATATGTGCTAATGTGGAAAATAGTCCAAGAAATATTAAGAGAAAAAATTATCAAAGTATAATAATTGTGCAATATGATACCTTTTGCATAAATGCAAAATGTGTATCTATACAGTTTCTAAAATTAAACACAGAAAATCTAGATACAGATTGAAAAGGAAAAGAAAATTGTGATGAAGTTAGATGAGCTTATATGAATTAATTTTTGGTAAAGTTATATAAAAATTGGTAACAGCAGTTAACTCTGGGTAGAAAGAGAAGGCTGGATTGAGGGGGGCTGGGGTTTAAATTTTATAGAGGGAGAAAGAGAGAAGGAGACTAAACATTCATAACGTGTACATATTACTTTTTTCTTTTTTTTCAATCAAAGGAGATAATCTGGACTGGGAGATAATTGGATATTGTCATCAGATTTTTACTCTCTGTGTTAAGCAAAGTGAAATAAAATTTGTATCTAATTTCTGTCATGCTCTCCAGAATATACGTTTCCAAACAGAAGAAGCCTTACTACAGTCTCTTCTGAGTCTCTGCCTTCACTCAGTTTAACACTGAAATTAAAGACTTAATGTTTTCAACACTCTCCTTTTTCATTTCACTTCCAGATTCTTTTAATATCAATCATTTTGTAGATTCTCTCTGCCTTTATTCTGACCTGAGTTACAAGACACTTCTACCAAATGTATGCTTCTTTTTACATGGGATAACTGTTAGCTCCAACGATCTGATGTTCACTAAAGGGTTGATAATTCATATGTTTTTATGTATTATCCTTATAGAAACATTTGAATTTTATTAAATTGTATCACAAGTTATGGTAGAATTTCAGATATCATTGATTTTCTGAAAAGATATCTATGTATTAGAAAGAATTCCTGTTTTCCTTGAAGCAAAGTCATATAAGAATGACATACTCTGTCATTCAGGGATAACATTATCAGTCAGGATAGGGTAAGTTTTGCTGTGGTAGCAAACCATGCTAAAATTCAGTGGCTCATTGTTGTTTTTGTTGTTGTTAGGTGCTGTCCAGTCATCTCCGACTCATAGTGATCCTATGTACAGCAGAACGAAACACTGCCTGATCCTGCACCAGCTCCATGATCCTTGCTATATACCTGAGCCCATCGCCACTGCCACTGTGTCAATCCATCTTGTGGAGGGCCTTCCCCTCTTTTGTTGACCCTCTACTTTTCCAAGTATGACATCCTTCTCCAGGAAATGGTCCCTTCTGACAACATGACCAAAATACGTGAGATGAAGTCTGACCATTCTCCCTCCAAGGAGCATTCTGGCTGCACTTCCTCCAGGACAGGCCTGTTAGTTCTTTTAGCAGTCCACAGTACTTTCAGCATTCTTTGCCAACGTCACAGCTCACAAGCATTAATTCTTCTTTGGTCTTCCTTATTCACTGTCCAGCTTTCACATGCATATGAGGCTATTGAAAATATCATGGTTTATGTCACATGCACCTTAGTTCTCAAGGAGACATCTTTGCTCCTCAGCACTTGAAAGAGGTCCTTTGCAGCCAACATGCCCAGTGCTATACATCATCTGATGTCCCGACTGCTGTTTCCTTGGTGTCGATTGTAGAACCAAGCAATTTGAAATCTTTGACAATTTCAATCTTTTCTCCATTTATCATGATGCTGCTTATAGGTTCAGTTGTGAGGATTTTTGTTTTCTCTATATGAGATGCAATCTATACTGCAGATTGTATTCTTGAATCTTCATCAGTAAGTGCCTCAAGTTATTCTCACTTTCAGCAAGCAAAGTGTAATTAGCATATCACAGGTTGTTAATGATTCTTCCTCCAATCCTGATGCCATGTTCTTCTTTGTATAGTCCAGCTTCTCGGATTCCTTGCTCAGCATATAGATTGAATAAGTATGGGGAAAGGATATAATCCTGACGGACTCCCTTCTTGATTTTAAACTATGCAGTGTTTCCTTTTTCTGTTCAAACGACAGCCTCCTGGTCTATGTCCAGGTTCCTCATGAGCACAATTAAATGTTCTGGAATTCCCATTCTTCTCAATGTTATCCACAATTTGTTATGATCCACATAATCAAATGGTTTTGCATAGTCAATAAAACACAAGTAAACATCTTTCTGGTATTCTTTGCTTTGAGCCAAGATGCATCTGACATCAGCAATGATATCCCTCATTCCACAACCTCTTCTGAATCCAGCTCACATTTCTGGAAGTTCTCTGTCAATATACCACTACAACCATTTTTAAATTATCTTCAATAAGATTTTACTTGCATGCGATATTAATGATTGATAATTTCCACATTTGGTGGGATCACCTTTCTTTGGAATGGGTACGAATATGGATCTCTTCCAGTCACTTGGCCAGGTAGCTGTCTTCCAAATCTCCTGGTATAGCCCAGTGAGTGACCCCAGTGGGGCAGCCACTTGTTGAAACATTTCAATGGGTATTCCATCAATTCCTGGAGCCTTATTCTTTGCCAATTCCTTCAGTGCAGCTTCGTCTTCTTCCTTCTATACCAGTGGCTTAGTAGAACAAAACATATCAAATGTGCTTCCTTGATCATTGTGGCAAGGAAGAGAAGGATGGAAAACTGATTAAAAACAATTTATTGTGTTCACAGACTGAACTGATGCATTTTCTTTCCACTTACCTTTCTTTGGTAAAGCAATCACATAAGCAGCCCTAACTTTATGAGCCTGGGTGAATGCAATTCTCTCCGTAAGAACAAGAGGTAGGACACCGAGAACAGTAGAAATGTCTACTAAAGTGGTCTCCTATCTCACCTAAGCCAATACTCTCTGACATCAAGTTGATTCTGACTCATAGTTACCTCCACTTGGTTTCCAAAGTTGTCTATCTTTAGAAAAGTAGATTGCCTCATCTTCCTCTCATGGAGCAGCTGGTGGGTTTGCACTGCCAACCTTCTGGTTAGCAGCCAGATGTCTTACCCACTATTGCCCCAGAGCTCCTCATATCTGACTTCTGTTTCCAAGTATTTGATGACTTTAATAGAAGCACATGCATTGTGGCTAACCAAAAGTTGGAGGTTTGAGTTTACCCAGAGGCACTTGGAAAGAAAGGCCTAGTGACACGCTTTTGAAAAATCCATATTGAAAACCCTGTGAAGCATAGTTCTGCTTTGACATATATGTGACCACTGTGAGTTGACTCGACTCACCAGATACATAAAAATATACAAATTTACAAAATAGCCATATAAAATGACTTTTAGTCTTATTCTCTCTGTTAAAACATTCTAAATGTCTCTTTATAGACTTTTAGTCAATTTTTCTTCATTTTTCCCCCTGAAATTCCTTTTGAAATTCAGAAGTTAATCCATATAGCAAGATGGGACCAAGAATAGAATTGTAATAAGAAAGCAGTTACTAGAGGCAGTTGAATTTAAATCCCTGATTTTAAATTGTCTAGGTATTTAATCTTGGACCTATTATTTAATCTCTCTGAACTCAACTTCCTCAGCTCACTTTTGGTAAGATCTATTCTTAGGGTCTTGTGAAGTCCAAATAGTTTTTGTGATTTCTTAATTAGTGCCTAGTGCTTAGTAAAGTGAACAATTTCCAGAGATGGAAATATATATGGAGTGATGTTTTTTTCCCCTATTTTCTCTGTAAAGAATTTTAGGCTTAAAAGTGAATATATGTATTCATTTATTCTGCTATTGAAGGCTTGGCTTCAGTTCTGAGCCTGTGAAGAAATGCTCATTAGTAGTTCCAGTGTTAGAAGTGTGATGTCTTTCTAATAAAAACTTAGGCAATGACACTGATACAATTTTCAAGTTATGGTTTTGACACAGTTACTACAATGATGCCAATTTTTATTCTCAGGTGTCTCATTTTTAAAATACACTATTGTGCTGTATTTTGTATAGTGTATGTATCATATTATTAATACTTGGATTTTAAAATATCAGTAAAATTCAACATACAACACAATTCAAATAAAGTACCCTTTAACTTCAACTACCATGATAGGCAAGGAAGGTTTTTCAAATAGCACATATATTATTTCAACATAGTATTATGAGCAGGGGTTCCAATGTTAGTCCCAAATGCATTGTTTTGCTCCATTTTTATGTTATGAAAGTAGTATGTCAGACAAAGCTGATTTGTATATTTCCCGACTCAGAATTAAAAGAAAAAAAAAAGTGTAATATCTCATGAGTGATGGTTGTACTACGGATTATAGTTTTCATAAAACATCTGGATTGCAATAGCTAAACTGGTTCAAATTTTTCTTCATTGTAAATGTAACATGCATACATAGCAAACTAAGAAGATTTTCTGCTTTTCTTTCTTTTTGTCAGCCCCTGCAGTCTCTGAATAAATCAAGAAATGTTTACATTTTGTTCACTGTTCAGCTTCATTTCCATCTAGTTTAACATGTGTGGTGAATGTAATGTATTCATTCTTCAAAAAAAGTTTCTATTCCTCTGACACCCTGCGTGATTCAGCAAGACACTATCAGAGTCAATAATAGCTTTGGTGAACTACCCTCCTATCTCAGTCAGACTACCAGAATGAACTCTTACAATAAAACAAGTAGCCAACATTTTTTCTCTTCCATGCTAATGATCCATGGCATAATGATTTCACACGAGTCACCTCTTAAATCATGCATTCCTAGGTAATATCATCTTCTTTGGAATAGACTTTGAAGATTTATGCATTAGAAGTCATCTTCCTGTACCTTTGGCCTTAATCTAACTCCTCTTAAACTTTAACCTATTTCTGGAACCACCAAAATAATTTAAACTATCAAAGTGGGCTGCTGATCCCTCACTGCTGTTCAGCTGTTCACTGTCATTACAATGGACATTCTTTGCTTATATCTAAACTGCTACAGTCCAGATCTTGCTCATCTTCAATCTCAGTTCTGTATCGCCAATTTTAATCATATATCTGCTCCTTAAAGTTTAATATAAATCTCTGCTTTTATTAACAAGATCTTATATAAAAGAACTTGTTCACTCCCTATTGGTCATTATCAAGAGAAAGACGTGGGTGTGGGAGGGCTTTGGTACACACAATGAGTTTGCTATGGAAGCTCTTTTTTTTTTCCTAATTAATGATGTCTCCAGAACAAAAGCCTACTTTCCTCCCAATTTGAGAATAGCAAAAACATTGTGTATTCATTTGTAGCTCTCTTATGTGCCAAGCACTGACCTAAGCATCAGGGATATAGTGATAGCTAAGAGAGACATGATATATATACCTCCTAAAGCTTACAGTTTAATGAAGAAGATGGGCAACTACATATGAAATGAAAATTCAATATGATAAAATCTATAATAATTTGTTGATGAACACAGAAGGATCAGGTACATTTGTTTGAAGGATAATCCTATAAACCAGGACCTGAGAGACAATTAAACCAAAAAACCAAACCCACTGCCGTGTAGTCAGATCCAACTCATAGCAACCCCTCCTTGGGTTTCCGAGGCGGTATCACTACGGAAATAGATTGCCTAACCTTCCTTCCAAGGAGTGGCTGGTGGGTTTGAACTACCAGCCTTCTGGTTATAGGTTCTATGTATTTTTTGCAGTTCACGCCCACCAGCCACTTCTCAGAAGGAAAACTGAGCACTCTACTTCTGTAGAGATACCACCTTCGAAAGCCAACGGGGTTGCCGAGTCAAACCATCTTGAAGGCAGTAGGTGTTTTTTTTTTTTTTTTTAAATGCATTTTTAATGTTCTTTGAGAGGAAATTGTGGGCTCTGGTGGCATAGTGAATAAGGCACTTGACTACAAACCAGTAGGTCAGTGGATCAAATCCACCAGCTGCTCTACGGAAGGAAGACGGGAGGATCTATTTCTGTGAAGGTTTACAGCCTTGGGAATCCAGTGGGGGTTGCTATAAATCAGAAACGACTCGATGGTGGTGATTTGATTTTGGTTTTGAGAGGAAATTGTTCTTGCACTCTTGTTTTTTTTTTTTTTTGCCAGTTTAAACTCAAGATATCTTTCAGAAACTGAGCACACTACCCTGCAATCTAACATTTATATTTTTAACCCTTTCGATGTCCAGTGAGTTGCTCTACTAGAGAAACATCATGTGTCATTTGAAGAAACAGGTAAGAGAATTCTACTCGAGTGTTCCCTTAAATGACAGGGCCATATTACACTATTTCTTAATGCTCTTTCACTTTGTTATCTCACTTTTGGAATTAGAGTTATAGACCTGAAACCTATTTTGATTCCAAAAATACTCTTTGAAGATAGATAATAGTGTCGTTCGTTTTCTTTGTTCTTTTCCACACAGGGAAACAGCATTTCCATTTTACATATTATGTTTCAAAGGAAAATTCAAATCTTTGGATTTAAGCACTAATAATCTAACATGACAGGATAAAATAAAAGGCAGAGAATATATCTTTACTTTTTTCCAGTAGTATTTCATCTCCCTGCATAAGACCTATAACAATGTAAGCAAAATAAAAACACCTATTAAACAAATGAGTGAGTTTTCTAGAAATTTAGTCAAAGGATGTAGTCTCTGGCAGTGTATGTAGATGTTTCTCTGATAAGGGATTGATCTTTTTCAGGTAACATATAGTTGTATAGCCCTTAAGCAGATTCATTTAAATTGTGAGAAACTGGAAGAATTGTTCCTTTTGTTATGAAATATCTGTTTTGGCAGTTAATATTGAAGAGATTAATTCCATTTCAGTCTGCAAGCCAAAAAACAAAGCAAGAGCAACTCTAATCCTGAAATTCAACATTATATATTAAAAAATACTTACCTCTTTTCTTAGATCTATGTTGATAACTTTTAAATCTCACCTAAAATTTTTTAAAATTAAAAATTTTGATTAGAAAATCTTAACATGAAAACATTAGGTACAATATTTGTTTGCAATATATCTTATTTAACTTTGGGAATTTAATCTTCCTTAAAATCCCACTTCTTAATCTTTTCTCTTTTAATTTGCTGTCAATTATTCAGAAAGATCTCTAGTACCATAAAAGGTAATTTAGTATAAGAACATAAAACTAAACAGAAATATGGTTAAAATTTATTCAGACCAATGACCATTGTCTTAATTTCTGAGATACACTCTATTATCTACATTAAACCCATACTCACTGGCATCAAGTCGATTCTGACACATGACAACCTTTTCAGGATAGAGTAGAAAGCCCCATAAGGAGCTGTTCCAAGGCTGTGAATCTGTATTGGTGCATACTTTCTCATCTTGCTCCCATGGAGCAGCTGGTGGGTCCCAACCACTGGTATTTTGGTTTGCAGCAGAATGTTTTAACCTCTTCACCACCAGAACACCAGATTAGTTATCTTAGGGCATGGGGGGACTCTTAAAGTAGTATTTCAGAACTTTTTGAAGTTCAAGTAAGACTTATTTACACAATGATAAACATGGTAAAAGAGATCTTTCACTTACAGATAAAATAATACTTTAGCACAGTTAGTTCTGTTTTATTCCTAACCAGTTTGAAAACACAGGTGACATGAAAGTGAGCAAGAGAGAAAGGGCTAAACAAGCCTAGCAAGTCTGGCTTTCGTCTGAGTCAGGAGGGTTGAGGTGAATGTCCTAAATTTGTTTTAACCCTTCATCAAAGTATTTTCTTCATTTATTTTTAAAACATTTTTATTAGTATTATCTTGCTATTGATTGACAACTTATCTGCAAAAAGGGAGCTCTGGTAGCATAGTGCCTAAGGCACTGGACTGCTAACCAGAGGGCTGGCGGTTCAAACCCACCAGCCACTCCTCGGAAGGAAGATGGAGCAACCTACTTCTGAAGTGATACTGCCTTGGAAACCGAAGGAGGGGTCACTATGAGTCGGGTCCGACTCCACGGCACGTAACTACAACAACAACAACAACAATCAATAAAATAACGCTCCAACACAGTTAATTGGGTATAAAATGTTGTTAAAAATTGAGTCGATTTCAGGGCAAGTTATTGCACATTAGATCATTTTGTAGATACATTTGATAGTCAAGGTAGTGGAAAATGTGCTCTTTGTTTACCAAGGTTGTAAACCAGTTCATTCTGGTTGGACTCTCTGCTGAGATTTTGTATTTCTACCCTAGATATACTTACTCAGAGTCTATGTTTTAACGAACTTCCATAGGTGATTGTTATGTATACATATGGATCTATAAAATTATAAAATGTACATTGTTATTCAGTATATGTGGGCTGGGAATGCAAATTCTCACCACGGGATCAAACCAGAATGAACCAACAGATTGGAAGCCTTGCTGTTTACTGACAACAAAGTAGAATGGATTATTCTCACTGGAATAAAAAGTGGGCTGACTTACTTAGCCTTGGAATTGATACACACCTGCCAATGATCACAGCAAACTAACATCTTGATGACCTCATGGACCTAGAACAACTTACATATTCAGAAAAATAAATGTCAGTTAGGCATCTTTTTGGCCACTCTCTCTCTCTTCTAGTGCTTGATGAGCAAAAAGTATATTTTAAAATATGTGTGATCACTTCTTGGACTTTACTTAATTTAAGACTATCATTTTCCTCTAACAGAATAAATCATGCAAATTCATTATTTGAAAATATTATTTTGCATTTTTACCATAAAGTCTGTTAATTTGTTTTTCCAGTTGGTAAAAGGTTATCTGCCATTTGATGACACCAAAACCCAATCCTACTCCCAGAGAGTTGATTCCAACTCAGTGACCTTATAGGCCAGAGTAGAACTACTCCTTAGAGTTTCCAAGGCTGTCAATCTTTATAGAAGCAGATTGCCTCACTTTTATCAACTTCTGCAGTTAAAAATAATCAAATATGCAATTAAAAAAAAAAAAAACTAAACTAAAGTCAAATTCACTATAGTTAAGTTGATTTTGACTCATAGCTACCCACCTTTGGGTTTCTGAGGCAGTAAATCTTTACAGAAGTAGATAGCTCAGTCTTCCTTCCATGAGTGGCTGGGGGGGATTGAATGGCCAACCTCTGGTTGTCAGTCAAATGTCTTAGGCACTTTGCCACCAGAGAAAATTGGAAACAAAGAAAGATCAGCAGTTGGAAAATATGATGTTGGTGACAGAAACAATGCTAGAGATCACCTTATAAAATTTTGCGAGACCAACGACTTTTTCTTTGCAGACATCTTTTTTCAACAACATAAATGGCAACTCTATCTGTGGTTGTCACCAGTCAGAATATATCGCAATGAAATTGGCTAAATCACCTCTATAAAAAGAGGTGATAGAGAAGTTCAATATCATCAGTCAGAACAAAACCAAATAATCCAAGAAGTTGGACTTATGAAGAAGAACATGACATTAGTATTGGAGGAAGACTCACTAAAATCCTGAGATGTGCAAATGATACAACTTGCTCACTGAAAGTGAAGATGACATGAAGGATTTACTGATGAAGATCAAGCACTAGTCTTCAGTGTGGGTTACACTTCAAAAGAAAGAAAAGAAAAAAGAAATCTTCACAACTGGACCAATAAGCAACTTTATTGGTGAAAACACTGAAGTTGTCACAAACTTCATTTTACTTGGATCCACAATCAATATCCCTGGAAACAAAAGTTAAGAACCAAACAACAGGAGGTGGAAGATGGCAGACTAGGTAGAAGGGCTGAACAGATGTTCTTCAACAAAGAAAAGGGAAACCAATTGACACAGACACAGAAG
>NW_006921610.1:2188298-2202257 GCF_000298275.1 Orycteropus afer afer | reverse complement strand
ATATGTGAACTGCTGTATGGAAAGTGAATTTGCTCTGTAAATCTTCATCCAAATCACGATAATAATAATAAAAAAGAATGAAACAACATGGACTTCTGATAAGATGGCAGAATAAGCAGACAAGCTACACAGACTCTCTTCAGCAAAGAACAGATAAACCAATTGACAGAGATAATTCTGGAGCTTTGACTTTGAAAAGAAGGGTACAGAAGTGGATTAAACACCAACTACTAGAAGAACTTGAATGAAAACAGTGAGTAAGGAGACAAATGGAGCTGCGGACTGTCGCTATCCTGATGGTAAGCCTGCCTGAATACTTCCAAGTGTTGTTGTTGTTGTTGTGTGCCATCGAGTCGGCCCCAACTCATAGTGACCCCTCCTTGGGTTGCCAAGGCTATGGAAGTAGATTGTCAACCTTCCTTCCGAGAAGTGGCTGGTGGGTTTGAACCACCAGCCTTCTGGTTAGCAGTCTAGAGCCTTAGGCACGATCTTCCAAGTGGTGTTAGGGTGTGAGAATTAACCTAAAAAGTGGTCCTGTTCACCAAGGCTGCATGGAAGACTGCAGTGGCAGCTGAAGGCTAAAAAGGCAGGCAAACTGAGCTGTGAACTTTCGGCTGTCTGGAGGTCACATCTATTTTGAACATTTACAAGTCATGGCCATTTTGGATATTTAAAGTGACAGCATTCTCATTCAGATTACTGGGACCTAAGAATAGGCACCACTTGCCAAGGACAGCATGGACATACAGGGGGATGATGACTGAAAGGAGGTGGTGAGTGTGTAAGTGCTACCAACTAGTGAATAGAGGAGCACAATACTCTGCTTACTCAGATAACATCCAAAGAAAACAAAAATCTGGGTGAATCACTTCAACATACAATCACCAATTAAATATAAATACAAGGTCACAATGTTTCAGAGAAAACTGATCATCGAAGTTCACATAAAGAAGCAAGATAAAACAGTAGAAACAAGGGATCAGAATACAGACCTAAAACACATCCCTGAGGAAAAAGCAGCATTGGAACTCCCTGATGAGGAATTCAAAAGAATTACATTTAGGTACCTTCAATGAATTAAGAGACAGATCACAGAAAACACTGACAAAATTGAGGAAAACACAGAGAAAACCCTAGAACAATTTTGGAAGACAATACAAGAACAAAATGACAAAATAAAGGAAAAGTTAGAAATGATACTAAATCTACAGGTAGAAATCCAGAAGATTAACACTAAATTCTCAGAAATAGATGGCACATTGAAAGGACAAAGAAGTAGAAATGAAGCAATGGAAGACAGAATTAGTGAGATTGAAGACAAACACTCCAATATGTCTTTGGAAAGAGATCAATCAGAAAAAAGATCAAAACAAAATGAAGAAAGCCTAAGTTTCACATGGGATACCATCAAAAGAATAGCCTATGTGTAATCAGAATTCCAGAACAGGAAGAGACAATTAAAACCATAGCAAAAATAGTGAAAGATTTGTTGGGAGAATTTCCCTGATATGATAAAAGATGAGAATATATCCATTCAAGAAGTCCAACAAACCTCAAGCAGGATAGACCCCAAAAGAAAATCACTAAGACATATCATTATCAAACTCACCAAAACCAAAGACAAAGAAAGAATCCTGAAGGCAGCACAGGTAAACAAAAAGTTATCTACAAAGGGCAACCAATAAGATGAACCTCTGATTTCTCAGCAGAAACCATGCAGACGAGAAGGCAATGGGATGGTATATATAAAACACTGAAAGAAAAAAAATTCCAGCCAAGAATTTTATACCAGGCAAAATTGTCCTTCAAATGTGATGGTGAAATTAGGACATTTTCAAAATAAGCAGAAATTAAGGGAATTTGTTAAAACCAGACCAGCCTTACAAGAGATGCTAAAGGGAGGCTTTTCGATAGAAAACCAACAACAGCAAATAACAACAGACCATTAACACATATGGTGACATAACCCACAAAAAATCCAATTATGGAAGTATCCAAAGAAATTAAGCCTACGAGATCGTAAACAAGGAACCAGAGACATCAACTGGCAAATGAGGACAACTACAAACCTAAAGGAAGGAAAAATTGTGTAGTTACAGAACTTCTAAATGTAAGGAAGCCAAGACAATTGCAAGATAGAATGGACGAATGGACTGTTCTAAACTTGGGAAGAAAATAATAGAAGAAAGGGTAACCTCAAAGAAAAATGATAAACTTTCACATCACAATAAAAAAGGAGGACAAGCACAAATACTTAGCAAACACTAAAATGATAGCAATGAAGGAAATGATAATATGATCTATAAACAAAATGAACTCAGCACAGAAAATTATAAGGAACAAAGAAATCAGCAACACCACGAAAAACACAAAACAAAATGATAGAAACAAATTTATACTTGTCAATAATTATACTGAATATTAATGGATTATATGCACCACTCAAGACAAGGATAGTTGAAGAATGGATAAGAAAACATAACCTATCAATATGTTGTCTATAAGAGACATACCATGGGGAGAAAGACAAAAAATAGACTAAAAATCAAAGGTTGGAAAAAGATATATCAAGCAAATGGCAACCTAAAAGAGCAGGAGTGGCAATATAACTTCTGATAAAACTGACTTTAAGACAAAAACCACCATAAGAGACAATAAAGGACACTATATAATGATGAAAGGTCCAACTGAACAAGAAGATGGCACATAACAACAACAACAACTAATGAAAGAACCCCAAAATACATAGATCAGTCTTTAATGGAATTGAAAAGACAAATAAATGACTCCACAGTCATAGTTGTTGTTGTTGTTGTTATGTGCTGTCAAGTCAGACTTGACTCATAGCAACCCCTCCTTGGGTTTCTGAGGCGGTATCACTACGGAAGTGGATTGCCCCATCTTCCTTCCAAGGAGTGGCTGGTGGGTTTGAACTGCCAGCCTTCTGGTTAGCAGTCAAGTGTCTTAGGCACTACGCTACCAGAGCTCCTACAGTCAGAGTAGAAGCCTTTAATACACAATTTTCAATCAAAGATAGAATTGGAAAGAAACTCAACAAAGACAGAGAAGAACTAAATACTACAATCCACCAAATTGACCTTATAGACATCTACAAAGCACTTCACCCAACAACAAAATATATATTCTTTTCCAGTGCACATGGGACATTCTCCAGGATAGACATTACGTTAGGCCACAAAGTAAGCCTTAATAAATTTAAAAACATTGAAATAGTACAAAGCATCTTCTCAGATCATGATGCTATAAAATAAACATAAATAAATTATAAAAAATCAACAATAGAAATATCAATGGAAAAAGAGCAAACACATGGAAACTGAATAACACACTTCTTGAAAATGACTGGGTAATAGAAGAAATAAAGAATGAAATAATAATAAAAAAAATTCCTTGGAGCAGAACAGAATGAAAACACATCATAGCAAAATCTTTGGGATGCAGCAAAAGCAGTGTGTAGAGGCCAATTTATAGCAATAAATGCACATCAAACAAGAAGAAAGAGAGAAAAGAAACATCTTAATCCAACATCTCCAACAATTAGAAAAAAAAAAGTAGCAAAGAAAATCTTCAGTCACTAGAAGAAAAGAAATAATAAAAAAAATGAGCAGAAATTAATGAAACAGAATATAGAAAGACAATAGGAAAAATCAACATGACTAGAAGTTGGTTTTTTGAAAAGATTAATGAAATTGACAAACACTGGCAAATTTAACAAATTTAAAAGAGGGAGAGAATACAAATAATACAAATAAAAAACTAATTGAGTGACATCACAATAGAACATATAGAAATTAAAAGAATAATATCAGGACACTATGAAGAACCATATTTCAACAAATTTGAAAATCTAGAAGAAAGGGACAGATTTCTGGGAACATACTACTTACCCAAACTAAGAAAGACTGAGGTGGAATATTTGAACAGTCTCATAACAAAACCAGAAATTGAACAGGTCATAAAAAAATTTCCAACCAATAAAAGCCCTGGCCCAGAGAGTTTCACTCAAGAATGCTACTGAACATTCAGAGAAATGACACTAATACTACTCAAATTATTCCAGAACATAGAAAAAAGATGAAACCCTCACAAATTCATTTCATAAAGCAAGCATAACCTTGACCAAAACCAAGCAAAGAAATCACTAAACAGGAAAACTACAGACCAGTATCCCTCATAGTATACATACAAAAATCTTCAACAAAATCCTAGGAAATAGACTCCAACAACATATCAAGAAAATCGTTCATTACAACCACATGGGGTTCATATCAATTATGCAAGTATGGTTCAACATTAGGAAACAATCAACATCATCCATCACATAAATAAAACAAAGGAAAAGAACCATATGATCATATCAATTGATATAGAAAAGGCATTTGATAAAATCCAACACCCATTCCTGATCAAAACTCACAGAAAAATAGGAATAGAAGGGACATTTCTCAACATTATAAAGGGGATATATGCAAAACCAACAGCCAACATTATTCTTAATGGAGACAGACTGAAACCATACCCCTTCCAAACAGGAACCAGACAAAGATGTGCTCAATCACCATTTCTATTCAACATTGTACTGGTAGTCCTAGCCAGGGCCGTAAGGCAAGAAAGGAAAATCAAAGGCATCCAAGTTGGTGAGGAAGAAGTCAAACCATCCCTATTTGCTGATGATATGATCCTATTCCTAGAGAACCCAAGAGACTCAGCAAAGAAACTACTGGAACTAATTGAGAGATTTAGCATCATAGCAAGATACAAGATCAACATCCAAAAATCAGTTGGATTCCTCTACAACAGCAAAGAGATTGCTGAAAAGGAAATAGGGAAATCAATACCGCTTGCAATAGCTACCAAAAAAATAAAATACTTGGGAATAAATCTCACTAGGGACATAAAAGACCTGTACAAAGAAAATAACAAAAGATTACTTGAAGAAACCATGAGATGTACATAAGTGGAAGAAAATACCATGCTCATGAATAGGAAGATTGAGCATTGGGAAAATGTCAGTTCTACCCAAAGCAATCTATACATTTAATGCAATCCCAATCCAGGTCCCATCAACATTCTTTAAGGTTATGGAAAAAACAATCACTAACTTCATATCAAAAGGAAAAAGACCTCAGATAAGCAAAGCACTGTTGAAAGAGAAGAACAAAGTAGGTCTCACACTCCCAGATCTCAAAACCTACTATACAGCCACAGTAGTCAAAAAAGCCAAAAATAGATCTATCAACCTATGGTCAGCTCATTTTTTAAAGGGCTGAAATCCATTAAGTGGGGAAGAGATAGTCTCTTTAACAAATGGTGCTGGCATAACTGGATATCCATTTGCAGTAAAATGAAACAAGATCCACACCACACACAAAAACTAACTCCAGATGCATCAAAAACTTAAATATGAAACTTAAAAGCATGAAATTCTTTAAGGTAGAAATAGGAACAGATTTAGAAGCCCTAATGTATTGCATAAATAGACTGTCAAGTATAACCCAAAATGGAAAAACAGCACAAGATAAACTAGATGAATGAAACCTTCTAAAAATTAAATTTTTATGTGCTTCCAAAGACCTCTCCAAAAGAGTAAAAAGAGAATATCCAGATTGGGAAAAAGTATTTGGCAACACATCTCAAAAAGGACTTATCTCTAAAATTTATCAAAAACTGTAAACTTTGACAACAAAATGATGAACAATCCAATTAAATAATGAGCAGTAGACATGGATAGACATTTCACCAAAGAGGATATTCAGGCGGCCAACAAACACATGAAGAAATGTTCATGATCATTAGCCATTAGAGAGATGCAAATCAAAACAATGAGATACGATCTTTCCCCAGCACTAGTAGCAAAGTTGAACAAGAGTGAAAATAACAAATGCTGACAAGGATGTGGAGAGATTGAGACTCTCATCCACTGCTCGTGGGACTGTCAAATGATACAACCACTGTGGAAAGTGGTATGGCGACTCCTTAAAAACTTGATATTAGAAATAATATTTGATCCAGCCATCGCATTACTAGGTATATATCCTGAAGAAGTGAGAGCCAGGGCAAAAACAGATATATGCACACCCATGTTCATCGCAGTACTATTTACAATAGCAAAAAGATAGAAACAACCCAGGTGCCCATCAACAGAAGAATGGATAACCCAACCATGGGACATACACACAATGGAATACTATGCTACACTGAAGAATAAAGTAGGGTCTACAAAACACTGCATAATGTGAATGAACTTGGAGGACCTTTTGCTGAGTGAAATAAGTCAATCACAGAAGGACAAATACTGTATTAGTTCATTATTGTAAAAAGTCAAGGAATGGTTTATATACAGAAGAAAATTTTCTTTGTTGATTACCAGAGGTAGGAGGGGAGGGAAGGAAACACTGCAAAAATAAATAATAATAATAATAATAATAATAATAATAATAAACAAATAAAATAATTTCAGGGGGAAAAATCAAATAATATTTTGCCATGGACATATCTGCTGCAGAAGATCAGATCTCTTTAAAATGTTAAAAAGCAAACACTTTGAAGACAAAGGTGTGCCTGGTCCAACACATGGTATTTTCAATCACCTCATATTCATTTTAAAGCTGGACAATGAATAAAGAAGACTGAAGAAGTGTTGATGTCTTAGAATTGCAGTGTTGGAGAGGAATATTAAATATGAGGGACTGCCAGAATAATGAACAAATCTATCTTGGAAGAAATACAGTCATAATGCTTCTTAGCAGCCAGGATGGCAGGATTTTGTCTTACATATTTGGACATGTTATCAGGAGGGACCAGTTGCTGTAGAAGGACATCACGCTTGGTAAAAGTAACAGGTCAACAAAAAAGAGAAAGCCCCTCTTTGTCCAATCCACCACAAGATGAGTTGACCCTGGCTGCAACAATGGGTTCAAGCACAGCAACAACTGTGAGGAGGATCCAGGACCAGGCAGTATTCCATTCTGTTGTCCATAGGGGTACTGTGTGTTGGAACTCGTTTGATGACTTAACTATAACCACGTGTTTGATACAATGAATTGAAGGGTTTCTTTCATTAACTTCATTTTCAGCACAGTTTTTGATAAATAGAAATAAATATTTTAAGCTTTATTTTTGTATGATGTACATTATCAAAGGAAGAGTTAATAATGCATTTGATGAACATTAAAATGAAAGCTAATGTGGAACACAATCAATGTTATCTTTTCAGCAGACTTGGAGAAAAGGTGAATAACAGAGGACCTAATGGCAACTTCGTTCATTGGGACATGGACAGAAGCTTTTTGCTTTTTAAACACTAAAAATATTTGGTATGCAGCTTCAACCTGAGATAGAAAAATATCCAGAACCATTGTTACTAGGCTATAAATCACAACTGGACAGAGGTATGCTGTGTATCCATAAGTGGTTAGATAGAGTGACTTGGTGATGCTATCAGTCTTTTTAAACGTGTTGGGTTATAATGTGACCAAAGGCCCTTTTGGAACTACTCTCTGGACTGAAAAAATAACATTCTAAGCACAGGTAACAGAAGATCAGTCATCCTAAAAGTTAATTACATTGACTCAACACAAATCTCAAAGGATTCCTGTAGGACTTGTCCTATTTCACCTTCAGTCAGCATGAGTAGAGAGCAGAGGCTTAATGTGATTCCCTGAAAAGTCCATTAGCTACATACTTTTTGGTCAGTGGAAGTGCATTATGAAAGAATGAAAAACCTCCCTGTGTGATTAAAGGCTAGTATTCCTGTGGGATTCAGTTAAACCTCCAGACAAGATACTTTGAAATAAAGTTGAAGATAAAATTATGACAAAGACAGGCAGGTACTATTTGACCTTGTTGAGACTTCTATTCCATGCTGACTTTGGGCTAGGCCCATTGAAGAATTCCGTAAGTAGATTAAAAGTACAATGATATTTGGACAAAGACAGTTAAAAAAGGCAGTGTAGAAGGTATTCTATATTCTGCTGTGTCTTTCTGGAGTATTTCTTCTGACATAGGTCCTACTGTCATCTCACAAAATAAGAAAACTCACTGCCATTGAGTCAATTCCAACTCATAGTCGATACTGATTGGGTTTCCAAGGCTGTAAATCCTTATGGAAGTAGATTTCCCCATCTTCCTTCTGAAGAGCTGCTGGTGGGTTTGAACCTCTGACCTTATGCTTAGCAGTCAAATGCCTTGCTCATTACTCTACTCCTTGGTCATTCCAAGTATGGTGTGCGGGTCGCTAATATTGGCATCACGAGAACATTTTCATGGACTCTGAATTTTTAAAAACACTGTTTTGATGTGTCCCAATTTAATTTAAATGAATTAATTGCTCTGTGTTAGCCAATGACTTCTCTTGATCTTATCATTCAGGATTTGTTGTGCTTTTTATCCTACTTTTGTCTTTTTCATCTTCACTAAATATATAGAAAAACATTTGATTAGGAAACACTTTAACATCCACTTACACGAATCACAGAGTTTCCAATAAACTTATTTGAATAAGTTTTACCATTTCATGATAATATGCAAAATATTTTTGAACAAAATAATTGGAGGTGAAATGAAACACATATAGGTGAATTGGTCATTTTCAGAGTTTATTTCTGAGCAAGTGTTTGTCACTACTCAATCTTTTGTTTTTATGTGAATTTATCTTCTAAGATGAATGCAGTGTTTACTGATGATGATGCAGTACTAGTAAATTTAATTAGAAAATTTTCAAATATAACCTGGGAATTTTAACTGATATAACATAAAATTGTCCTGTTAGATATCATAAAAATGTTTTTAGAACCAGTTATCTCTTATTTGCTAATGAATAGGGGATAATTTCTAAAAAGACTCATCTGTGCAACCAATTCTAAGGTAAAAAGTCCATTATAGTGTTGTATCTGGAGAAATTATTTTACCAAATCTGTTAATTTTCAGATTGGATTCTTCAAAATTTATCTTACCATATTTGGTGTCTTTCATGATATAGTTTTAAATATTTATTTAGATTTTACTACATTTTGCTCAACAGTGGTTAAATCATCTTTTTCACACTAATATCAGGAGCTCTGGTAGTGAAGGAGTTAAAGCATTGGCCTGTGAACCAAAGGCTGGTAGTTAGAACCTACCAGCCACTCTCCAAGGAGAAAAAGATGAGGCAGTCTGCTTCTGTAAAGATTTATAGGGTTGGAAACCCTACAAGGAAGTTCTACTTTGTCCTATAGGGTCGCTATGAGTTGGAAGTGACTCGATGGCTGTGTTTTTTTTGTTGTTGTTGTTGTTGTTTGCTTGTTTGTTTGTTTCTCTGCATATCATCTGCATTTTTGCTGGTATTTAAAAAGGAATACTTAAATAAATATTTGTGTATATGTATGGATGTGCATCTGAGAATACTGGTAGGTAATTTTCACATTGTATAATATTATGAAAATGACTCAAAGATGGCTTTTCTGTCTTGATCCCAAATAAACTCAGTTTTATACATCTGATTTTTTAAAAAATAGGCCAAAAAGTAGATTTTCAGCCACTTAGAGCCTGGAAAGAAGGAAGGGAGCAAAGCTACAATTGACTATATTGTATATAATTCAAGTCAGAAATAAATGTTTGTGTTAGCAATTGAAAATTTGGCATTGTTGATTATTGCAGAATAATCTTGCCTAAGCTGACTGGGTGCCAGGAATTTTGGAGCACTTTTAAAGGGCAGCCTGGAAGCAGAACCAGGCACCAGGGATTTTGGAGTGGCTTTAAAGGAGGCCAGGAAGTGAGCTGAGTAGTTTGGAACAACTAAGAGAGATGAACTTGTCTGTCAGTTCATTATACTGTGGTGGCTTACATGTTGCTATGAGGATAGAACCTATGCCACCAATGTTGCAAATGCCAGCAGTGTTACCCATGGTGGACAGGTTTCAGCATAGCTTACAGACTAGAACAGGCTCAGAAGAGGGAAGAGGCCACCCACTTCTCAAAGAACTTCCAATTAAACCTTTGTGGATAGCAGTGAAACTCTGTCTGATATATTACTGGAAAACTTTATGAATAGCCCTTAAACATTGTCCAATATAGTACCAGAAGATGAGCTCTATAGGTCAGAAGGCATTCAAAATATGACTGTGGAACAGCTGCCTACTCAGAGTAGAGCTAACTTTAATGATATGGATGGAGTAAGCTTTCAGGATCTCCAGTTGCTGAGGGGCAGGACTCAAAATGAGAAGAAACAGCTGCAAACATCCACTAATAATCGGAATACGGAATGTACAAAGTATGAATCTAGGGAAACTGGAAGTTGTCACAAATGAAATGGAGCACATAAAGATCAATATCCTGAGAATTAGTGAGCTGAAATCAACTGGTTTTGGCCATTTTGTATCAGACAACCATATAATCTACTATGACGGTGTGATAGTTGGAGTTGTGTGTCAGCTTCGCTGGACCACAGTTCTGAGTGTTTTAAGCGGTTATGATGTGGGTTATTCCCATGATAAGATAGGATGTATATATGTTGAGCAGCCAGTCCATTAAAAGGGAGTTTCCCTAGGGGTGTGGCCTGCTTCCAATATATTTATGTACATCCTGGGAAAGGGAGCTCTGGTAGCATAGTGCCTAAGGCACTTGACTGCTAACCAGGAGGCTGGCGGTTCAAACCCACCAGCCACTCCTCGGAAGGAAGGTTGGGCAATCCTACTTCCGTAGTGATAACTGCCTCGGAAACCCAAGGAGGGGTCGCTATGAGTCGGGGCCGACTCGACGGCAAATAACAACAACAACAACATCCTGGGAAAAAGAGACACTCTTCTGTGGATCGGGATCCTGTTGTGCTGCCCACAACTGTCCATGAATGAACAATCCAACATTCAGCCTGGAGATCATGGATTCATCATTTGTTGGAGTCAACAGCTAGTATACTGCCTGCCAACCTTGAGCTTGTCAGCTCCTGCAGCTGCATGAGTTGGGAAAAGCCTCCAGCTTGATGTTTGATCCAATAACTTGGGACTTGCCAGCTTCTATAAGTGTGTGAGCCATTTTCCTAAGATAAAATTCTCTCTCTGAATATATATAAGTTTTACTGGTTTTACTTCTCTGGAGAACCCAGCCTAACACAGCTGGGAATGATAAATTGAAGAGGAATGGAGTAGCATTCATTACCACAAAGAATTTTTCAAGATCTGCCCTGAAGTACAATGCTGTCAATGATAGGATAATATACATATGCCTACAAGGAAGACCAGTTAATACTACTATCATGCAAATTTATGCACCAACCACCAAAGCCAAAGATGAGGAAATTGAGGATTTTTACCAACTTCTGCAGTCTGAAATCGACCAGACCAAACATGCAATCAAGTGTGTTGATTATCACTGGTGATTGGAATGCAAAAGTTGGAAACAAAGAAGAATCACCAATAATTGGAAAATATGGCCTTGGTGATAGAAATAACACTGAATATCACATGAAAAAGTTTTGCAAAACCAACAACTTATTCATTGCAAATACCTTTTTAAAAAAACACCAATGGCAGCTATACACGTGGACTTCACCAAATGAAGTGCATAGGTCTCAGATTGACTACATCTATGGCAAGACACAATGGGTAAGCCAAAACAAAGCCAGGAGCTGATTGTGGAACACACCATCCACTGCTCATATACAAGTTCAACTTGAAGTTGAAGACAATTTAAACAAGTCCACGAGAGCCAAAATATGACCTTGAATATATCCCTCCTGAATTTAGAGATCATCTAAAGAATAGATTTGATGCATTGAACTCCAACAACCAAAAGCCAGAGGAATTGTGGGATGACATCAAAAACATCATCCATGAAGAAAGCAAAAGGTCATTAATAAGACAGGAAAGGAAGAAAAGACCAAAATGGGTGTCAGAAGATACTCTGAAACTTGCTTTTGAAGGGAGAGTAGCTAAAGCAAATGGAAGAAATGACAAGATAAAAGAACTGAACAGAAGATTTCAAAGAACAGCTTGAGAAGACAGTCAGTTATTATAATGAAACGTGCAAAGACCTGGAGTAATAAAACTGAAAGTGAAGAACACGCTGGGCATTTCTCAAGCTGAAAGAACTGAAGAAAAAATGTAAGCCTTGAGTTGCACTATTGAAAGATTCTATGGGCAAAATATTGAATGATGCAGGAAACATGAAAAGAAGGTGGAAGGAATACACAGAGTCACTGTAGTAAAAACAATTGATCCATGTTCATCCATTTCAGGAGATGACATTTGATCAAGAACCAATGGTACTGAAGGAAGAAGTTGAGGCTACACTGAAGGAATGGGTGAAGAACAAGGCTCCAGAAATTGACGGAATACCCATTAAGATGTTTCAACAAATGAACGGCATGCTAGAGGCACTCACTAGGCTATTCCAAGAGATTTGGAAGACAGCTACCAGGCCAACTGACTGGAAGACATCCATATTTGTACCCATTCCAAAGAAAGGTGATCTCACAGAATGTGGAAATTATTATTATTATTATTATTTTAATTGTGATTTGGGTGAAAATTTACAGAGCAAATTCACTTTCCATAGAGCAGTTGACATACACGTTGTCTCATGACATTGACCACAATTTACAACAATGCAACATCTCCCCTCCTACTTCCTCCCGATAGTTACCTCTTCCCTGTGTCCATCCCTCCATGCACTCCTGTCCTCTGAGCTGTCTCCCTGTGCATAAGCAGCTCTTCTTTCTCCCATGATTTTTCTCTACAAGGAGTGTATCTACCTCAGGTAAATGTTCAACTCCTATGCCTGTCTATTGTTTGGCTGGAAGCCATAGGTGTGTGTTCAATTCCAGACCTGAAGGGCAGCTAGGAGCCATAGTCTCAGTGGTTCCACCAGGCTCTATTGGACCAGCAAACCTGCCCCCCACTTTTTTTCCAAATAATTTTGAGTTTTGTTCCACATTGTTCTCCCTCTCTATCCAGGATCTCCTACATAGATACTCTTCCAAGTGGTTTACAGTAGTAGCTGGGCACCATCTAGTTCTTCTGGTCTAATAGTTGTATAGGATGCAGATCAGATGGTGTACCAATCGCTAGGACTAATTGTTTCCATGACTTTTTGGTTTTCTTCATTCTTCTTTGCTCTGCATGAGAAGAGACCCATTGTTGCATCCAAATGGCATCTTGCAAGCTTTTAAAATCCCAATCTCTACTCGCCACAGTGGGAGGTAGAACAATGTTTTGTGTAGTATGTTATGAGAATTGAGCTTGATGTCCTCTGCGACTATGGTCCTGATCCCACAGGTTCAACTACTCTGTCCTTCTGGGTAGCTGGCTGTGACCAAGCACTGGCTACAACCTTTCCCCTTGTCAGCTCCACTATATACCTGGGAATTCAGATCATACACATAAAGTTATAGGACCATTGTCTGCCAACCTTATACATGTTCTTGGGTACACTCCTCACTTCATAGACATACCTAATAGTTCAGCCTGTCCACCCATCTATCCACCAATATACCCATGTTTGCCTTCACTGACAAGGCCATACTATATGTGCAAAAGGGTTCATCTTTGTTGTCTGTACTTCCCACGTACCTCTCTGTGTCTTTCTCTTCTCAATGCCACTATATTGATCTCACATTTGGTACATTGCCCTTCTCTTCACCCAAATCAATACTTACATCTATCTATCTAACAGTGTTCCCTACCCTTCCCTCCCACCCCTGGTAACCAACAAAGAAAATGTCCTTCCACAGATAAATATTTCCTTGACTTTTATAATAATGGACTAATGCAATATTTGTCCTTTTGTGATTGACTTATTTCACTCATCATAACGTTCTTTTTAAAGTTCTTTTTTAACATTCATCCACATTATGTCGTGTTTTGCAGATTCTACATTATTCTTTAGGGTGGCATACTATTCCATTGTGTGTATGTACCATAGTTTGGATATCCATTCCTCAGTTGATGGACACCTAGGTTGTTT
>NW_006921610.1:2186169-2187631 GCF_000298275.1 Orycteropus afer afer | reverse complement strand
TGTTATTTGTATTCTCTCCCTCTTTTCCTTTGTTAAATTTGCCAGTGGTTTGTCGATTTTATTGACCTTTTCAAAAAACCAACTTCTGTTCTTGTTGATTTTTTCTATTGCCCTTCTAATTTCTGTTTCATTGATTTCTGCTTGAATCTTTATTATTTCCTTTCTTCTGGTGACTATGGGCTTTTCTTGCTGTTCTTTTTCTAATTATTGGAGATGTTGGTTTACAGTGTTGATTTTGGCTCTTTCTTCTTTTTTGATATGTGCATTTATTTCTATAAATTGGCCTCTGATCACTGCTTTTGCTGTGTTCCAAAGATTTTGGTATGTTGTGTTTTCATTCTTGTTGGATTCAAGGAATTTTTGAATTTCAATTTTTATTTCTTCTCTTACTCTGTCTTTCTCAAGGAGGGTACTGTTCAGTTTCCATGTGTCTACTTTTTCTGTTGATCTTCATATTGTTGATTTCTAATTTGATAGCATTATGATCTGAGAAGATGCTTTGCAGTATTTCAATGTTTTTAAATTTGTTAAGGCTTTATGGCCTAACATATGGTCTATCATGGAAAATGTTCCATGTGCACTGGAGTAGAATGTATATTGTGCTGCTGTTGGGTGAAGTGCTCTGTAGATGTCTTAAGGCCAAGTTGGTAGAGTGTATTGTTTAGCTCTTCTGCAACTTTGTTGAGTTTCTTTCCAGTTGTTCTGTCCTTCAAAGAAAGTGGTGTATTAAAGTCTCCCACTATGACTGTGAAGTCATCTATTTGGCTTTTAGACTCTTTTAAAGTCTGGTTTATGTATTTTGGGGCTCTTTCATTGGGTCCATAGTTATTTATTATGCTTATATATTCATATTCAATTCATCTTTAATCATTATATAATGTCATTCCTTGTTTCATATGGTGGTTTTTGTCTTAAAGCCAATTTGATCAGAAATTAATATTGCCACTTCTGCTCTCTTACAGTTTCCATTTGCTTAATATATCTTTTTCCAACCTTTGATTTTTAGTCTATTTTTGTCTTTGTCTCTAAGGTGTGTCTTATAGGCAGCATATTGATGGGTTTTGTTTTTTTATCCAGTCTGCAACTCTCTGTCTCTTGACTGGTGCATTTAATCCATTAACATTCATTGTAATTATTGACAAGTATGAATTGGTTGCTGTCATTTTGTTATGTGTTTTTTCATTGTGTCCCTGGTTTCTTTGTTCCCCTATTATTTTCTGTAATAAAATAATAATAGCTCATTATGTTTATGAATCCTGTTATCATTTCTTTTGTTGCTGTTGTTTTAGTATTTACTGAGTATTTGTGTTTGTCCTCTTTGATTGTAATGTGAAGGTTTATCATTTTTCTTTGAGGTTACCCTATGATTTTCTCCCTGAGTTTAGAACAGGTCCATGCTATCTTGCAACTCTCTTAACTTCCTCGCCATTTAGAAGTTCTGTAACTACACAGTCTTTTCCCT